>NC_092058.1:31860391-32177891 GCF_039877785.1 Chaetodon trifascialis | reverse complement strand
CAGGCATACACACATATAAAATGCATTCAAGCCTCATTTTTTTCTACATTATGGTTCTTTCAAATTGCTGCAGTGACACAAAGAATGGACCACAGTAAGTCTTGGGGTTCACATGTATTGTGAGTATTGTACTCTGCATATCTCTGCATTGAGTCTCTGTGTGTGTACTACAGCGCATCAACACAGTGGATGCGGTGTTAATGTATGCCACAAGACGTTCATTGAATGTACACACTGACAGTTTGTTGGTACTAAAGGAAAGCAGTAGAAAGACAGACTTCATGTAGCTTTAAGTTCAACTGTGTCCTGTATGTGGAGATCCCGCTGTATCACGCTCTCAAACTGAAGTCCTCCATTTCTATACAATAATAATAATCATTTTATTAGGGCCACGGGGCTTCGCCCCGAGCCCTATTGCCCTACAGCTATTTCATAGCTGTAGGGGCAATAGGGCGTCCCCACGGCAACCGCTGGATTTATAATGGGTGTGTATGGCGCGGAATGTTCGTGCTAGAGTGGAGGGGATTAACTGCCAGAGTGGAGAGAAGCTCTGAAAATTGCGTGAAACTTTCGTCTTTCCACGCTCCTCCAAAGCACAAATTTCACTCTACGCGCGTGAAACTTTTGAAGGTTGTAGTGCCGCTTGCGCTGATTCTCACGATGTGCCTGGCTAAGCGATAGGAATTACGGTTTTTGAGTTCTCAGCCTCTGAGCGAGGAGAGCGCCTCTGACCTCGCCCATAAGGTCCAATACAAATGAAAAACAGGAGAAACAGAAACCAGACATTTTTTAACTTGCTGTAAAATCCGCATTTTTGAGCCCAGCGAAAAAACAAAGTGATCAGCGTGTACAGCAAAGCCTTGTAGCTCTCATGGTGAAGAAATTTCGGTAATAGGAGTTTTGGTCTTCGTGTGAGAAGCGTTTGTTCGAGGGGTGCGCAGGGGCCAAATTCAGACGTTTCTCAGGCTCGTCTCATGCGTTTCCCATAAGAAATGAATGGGACGAGCCGAAAAATGCGAAAAAATCTCCCCCTTTTTCAACGGACTACTGCTCCGGCATATGTTGACCTAGAGACGCCATTCGAACTTTCAAACGCAGACACAAGTCTCGTGTATTGGTGTATTAATTCTCGTTTTGATAGGTCGTATAGTTTTTGAGCAGTCGCAGTTAAATAACCGTGAGCGTTTTGGGAGAAATTGTGAGTTTATAATGGGTGTGTATTGCACGGAATGTTGTGCAAGAGTGGAGGGGATTAATTGCCAGAGTGGAGAGAGGCTCTGAAAAGTGTTTGCAATTTTTTCTTTCCACGCTTCTCCAAACCACAAATTTCGCTCTACGTGTGTGAAACTTTCTAGAGTTGTAGTGCCGCTTGCGCTGATTCTCACGATGTGCCTGACTAAACGATAGGACTTGCGGTTTTTGATTTATGAGCCTCTGAGCGAGGAGAGTACCTCTGACCTGGCCCATAAGGTCCAATACAAATCAAAAACAGGAGAGACAGAAGCAAGCCATTTTTTAACTCGCTCTAAAATCGCCATTTTTGACCCCAGTGAAAAAAGAAAGTGATCAGCATGTTCAGCCAAGCCTTGTAGCTCTGATGGTGAAGAAATTTCGGCAATAGGAGTTTTGGTGTTGGCGTGAGAAGCGTTTGTTCGAGGGGTGCGCAGAGGCCAAATTCAGACGTTTCTGTCTCTGCTCCTAATTGACTCAAATCAAATGCACCTGTGTCTGCACCTGTGTCTGAGTGGGTGACGTCATTGATCAGGCCACCTCAAGTTGCTATGACTCCTCTCCCACACACACATACACACACATATGTAGCTTCAGCTGCAGCTATGCAGTGGCCTGACAATGAGCCACAGCCTAGCCTACTACTATCCATCCATCCATTATCTATACCGCCTATCCCTTTCGGGGTTGCGGGGGGCTGGAGCCTATCCCAGCTACAATGGGTGAGAGGCGGGGTACACCCTGAGCCGGTCGCCAGCCGATTGCAGGGCCACATGCAAGGACAAACAACCATTCACACTCACACTCACACCTACGGACAATTTTAGAGTCATCAATTAACCTAATGAGCATGTTTTTGGTCTGTGGGAGGAAGCCGGAGTACCCGGAGAGAACCCACGCATGCACGGGAAGAACATGCAAACTTCACACAGAAAGGCCCCGCCTGACCCGGGGATCGAACCGGCAACCTTCTTGCTGTGAGGCACGCGCACTACCTGCTGCGCCACCGTGCAGCCGCCTACTGCTAGTGAGTTGTAAATGTTAGTGAGGTATTGGATGATGTTGCCCTGTTAGCATTAGCCACAATGCTAACATGCTAAAGCTAAAATGCTAACCTTGGCTAAAATGAATGTTCATTGCGTTCTAATGGTGGTTCAGAGGTTTTTAATGTGTTATGTGACATGCTAATGTTAGCATGCTAATGCTAACATGCTAACCTTGGCTAAAATGATTCTTGAAGGCGTTCTAATGATGGTTCAGAGGTTTTTAATGTGTTATTTGACATGCTAATGTTAGCCTAGCATGCTAATGCTAACATGCTAACCTTGGCTAAAACGATTGTTAAAGGCATTCTAAGGGTTGTTCAGATGTTTTTAACGTGTTATTTGACATGCTAATGTCAGCTTAGCATTAGCGGTTGGCATCGTCCGGCGGCGGCACCCGTGGCCCTTTCAAAATTTCCCAGGGGGAAATTGTCTAGTTAATAATTATGATTTCTATTGTTTTGAAGTTTTAAAGCTCAAACAGCAACAGGAAGCTGAATTTAAAGCCCTGCAGGGCACAAGAATAAATTCAGGCATTGTATCATTCAGAAGACGAAATGACATTACAAAGGGGGGTCGTTTATCATTTAACAATGAAGCAGTCTATTTCATTTGAAATACCTGTCAAGCAAAAGGAAAGACAAGTGGATAAGTTTCACGTTCATAGTAGGTTTGCTTGGTTGCAGCACCATTATGGAACAGTAAAATCAGCAACACGACATCTGCTAAGTCTGTGTTTGCGTGTGTATTCTCTAAACCCTAGTTAGATTAACACACACACATACACATACACACACGCACACACACACACATACACACACACACACACACACACACACACACTAATGGGCTCTGTGTGTGGGGCAGTGATTCTACTGATAATACTAATCTCAGATGTAGTATGTGGTCCAAGAGAACAAATTAAACACACACACACACACACACACACACACACACACACACACACACACACACACACACACACACACACACTTACTTAATTATGAAATATTTCCATCACACTTGCTCACTTTTCTGAAATCTCCACAATGCTACTAAATAGCATCCTCCATTCTATTCTCTCCTTTCACCAACCTTTTCACCACCTGGAGTTTATTTTGCCTGAATCCCATATGTACCATCCTGTTATCCATACTACCTGAAGCACCAAATGTGGATTACACAAAGTGCCCATTTTTGTCTTTACATCTTTTCTATCAACAACAGACTTCCTGAGCTCTGCTCGTCCCAAACCACCTTGCTGCATAAAAACAACAATGGTTGGTGTGTTCTTACAGCAGAAAGCTCGTCTGAATGCTAGGGACATAAAATCTGAGTCAGAATCAGTATAAACCAATCAGCTCCTTAAAAAGATGAGTTTTTGGTTAAAAAAAGAAAAAAAAAAGGGAAAAACTGAACTCAATGAGCTTTGAGAGTGTAATGACACTGTCATCATCATCATCATCGTCATCATCGTCACCCTCATCACCCTTAACAGCTTTCAGGTCACAATCATCAAGTTTGTCCTACTTGTACCCATTGCTGTTGTTTCTCTGTGTATATACATGTGTTTGAGCACCAAACCCCACCTTTCCAATGTGGCTCTAAGGTGTCAAACCCAATCATATCAGGTGGCAGGCTGGTAACACTGTTATTGATCCAGCAATGGGTTAACCGTGATCAATAGAGCTGTGACAGCTAGTCAGAGAGCAGTGAGAAAGCCCTGCAGCGTTACTGCAGCAAGCTGGAAGGCTGTCTTTTGTTAACAGCTTTAGGTGTTTCAGATTCCTGATGAAGACAGCCTTTTGTTTCAGACACCCCTCACCTGCCTGCCAGATGCAGTTAATCAGCTGTAGGAAGACACTCAGTGCAGTGACAGATGGGATATATGGTGAGAACAGCCCTTTAGGCATCCAGCTTTAGTTTCACTCAGACAGGTTGGAACAGAGCTGGAAGATGAGATGACACAACTGTGTCCAACATACGGTGTCTTTTCAGACATCTTTTTCTTTTACAGATTCTTTCTAGTGGAAAAAAAAGGCTTGTTTACCTTTAATACTGCTAATATAAAGGACTATGCCAGCCATCAGCAGAATGAATCTCACAGCTTTCGTCAACAACAGCAGTATACCACCTATAATTTAATTAGGTAACACTGAGAAAACTAATAAAGAACAGCAAATACATAGAATGTAAACATGTAAATATGCTAGAGGAAATGAAGGATAAATACACTATCATCCATTCTTAATATAGAGGTGACTGGAACCACTTCTACAGAAACTTTGCTGTTGTTAAAACCTTACCAATGACGCTTTGGCACTAAAGGAAAGAACAGTCATCAAATCAGATCATTACATCCATCAGGGAACTGGACTGTGCTCGGTGCATTTCATGACCATCTATTACTGCTAAAATACAGATAGGAATCATCTTCTCTTGAACATGAACAAAATATATAATATGAAGACATGTTTGAAATCAACATTTAGAGTTTACGCATGCAAGCTATTTGTAGTGTGAATCATGATCCACTGCACACAGTGACCAAAGAGAACTGATTGATTAGCACAAAGTGGAACAGATTTGCACTCAACTAAAGGTGATGAAAGTGGACTGAGTTAATGGTTAAACATGCAGGCTTTTAATTGGGCTCAATTCTTCTGCATAATGCCAACATCTGCTTCCTGTCTACAGCCAGAAGCACTTTATCTGAGCAGTTTAGAAACTGTTGTTTGACAGGCTCAGTATAAATACAGAATGCAGGATTTTAATACATGAGCAGATGTTTGACAGACATTTTAAACACAATCAAACACACAGAAAGACTTAAAAGAACACGAGAAGAAGATTTCAACTGGCTCTTGCATTTGGGTCCTTTTCTCTTGTTTGCCTAATGCGAGTGTACAAGCAAGAAGTCTTTTTAACTAGATTCTTTCCTGATTTACTTTGTTTTATATATACTATACTATTTTTATTTGATTATTTAGCCACTTGTATAGAAGCAAAAATAAAGGTCAATTTTATTCCCTATGAACAGAACAAATGAGCTACAAAGCTCCTGTTTAGCATGCATGTCAAGTTATGTGGAAACTCACAAGAGGAGCATTTCTCCTGGTCTCTGTCCTTATCACATCTGAAAAGGCCATGATGCGTGACTTCTGCCCTTGATGCATATGCATGGCCTAATGCTGTGCTGTGCAGCGTTGCAAGGCACACACGCAGAAATAGAGACAATACTGCATACTGCAGAGCTCAAAATTGCAGCAGTGACACAAAACTGACAGAATCATCCTGGATTAAGGTTAAATTGAGCCTTTATAAGCAGCATTTATCATAGTGACATAACACATACACCTCACCATTATTTTCCTACTGTACATCCATTCTGCCTCTGGATACAGCACAGTCAACAGAAAGCAAGGGAGGGAAAAGGGATAGAATATAAGACAAGCTTTCTGACCCTGAGCTGTGATGCAGTACCACTTCAACCACATGAAAAGACACCCTGTTTACAGTGTCTGCACATGATAGATGCACAACTAAAGACACTATATTTTACACAAAAAATGAGAGAACGTGAGCCTAAGCAATAAAGAGAAGAGACAGAAATAAGTGAGGGATGAGACAAACTGAGAGAGGAGACCAACAAAGCAGGCTGAAACTTTAATTATCCTGATAACATCTGTCTGAAAAGCAGCTTCTACACACTCTGACATTTTGTCTCACAGGATCAGATCTGCTGACTGTATTTTAATCTTAACCATGAAGCAGCTACATTTGGAAAGTAGCCTGTGGCAGAGCTGTTAGAATATCATCGACTGAACAGAGCTATGACCTTTGTCTTCCATCAAGCTTTCCTTACCACTCCTGTCTCTGTCTCCTCCAGCGTTAGACTGATATATGGGGCCATTATGGAGTTTAAAAAAGACAGATCTGGACCACTCACTGTGCTAAACCTCTGATATGATGCAGTCTGGCTGATTCTTGTAAATAATTTCTGAACTGATGATCTTAAACTGGCTGTATGGAATAATTGCAAATGAAATTCAATATGATGACACATTGGAAAGAGATTCAATACATTCACAGTCTCCTTCAGATGTGAGAGCCAACTACACTCATCTACAATAGATGTCATTGAGTTTCATTTGAGCAGTTGTGGACAATACATTGGACCTACCTACGGGTTATGCTATGTTCATTTCAAATGGAGGTTTGCATAATTATCAGTTTCCATCTCTTCATGTTCCTGTCAACACAGAAGTCCTAATTAGTGTAGGGAGCTCCAGTATATGGGACTAAACAATATGTAAGTGCCTGAAATCAGCCCCAAGAAAGTCTGTGTTCAGTGCACTTAAACCCCAAGCACAGGCACCTTTTGATGTGAACAGTCTAATTCTACAGCTGGATTATGGAGGCAGAGGATAAAATGATTGTGGCTGCGATAACTGAGTTGTAAAATCCAGTCTCACAGAATTATAAACCACTGCTTTGGTGTCTGACAAGCTGTCAAACTAATGGATCTATGACATAAAGTGGTCTTCCTGGATCACATTTCATCTCGTTACTAGTTGTCTGACACAGCACACCCCCACCATCGCAGAGTCCTGTATGTTTTCAACACAGTGTTGTTTTCAGATCACTAATCTCCTCAGAAAAACTGCTTTTGATGCAGCTTTAAATGGTCATAACATTTCATAACTGCTCCCTATGAGGATGGTGGTTAGTGCAATATTATATTACTGAATTATCATTTCGTCTTTAAATGTTATGGTCTGGTTGTGTATTTATATCAGTTTTAAGATGCATTGATCCAAGAATATCAGCACTGGAATCGTATCAGTCCAACACACACTCCTCCCTGTTCCCTGTTTTCTATTCATCCTGTCTGAGGTCTCAGTGGAGACTGAGGCCTGGAGCAGTCGCAGACTCCAAGACGCTTCCCTCCCTCCCTCCGTTCTCTCCATCCTCTATTTATCCCCTCCATCTGGCAGCCTGCCAGAGAGCGGCTGTGCCATCGGCCATCACTTCAGACACCCTCAATCTTTGTTTTTCTATTTCCATCTTTCCATCTTGGTACTATGTGCATCTGTCTCCCATTCCTCTCTTACTCCTTTCTTACCTCCATCTTCGTTTCTCTCTCTATCTCTTTGTCGCTCCTCTCATCCTTCCCTGCCCTCTGAGGAAGGTTTAAAAATAGATGCTGCTGAAGAGCAAAAAATGATGGACACTTGAAGACACAGCTCAGGTAACCGAGAGGGGAAAAAAAGGGGTTGCATTGAAGGACAGCTGTAGGGTGGGATGATGTAGTGGCTGCAGCAGGGACAAGCTTTGCTTTAAACCTATATTCTGAAATACATGCGCAAACATGTAAAACAGATATTTGCTTTTGAAATATATTTCAAAATATATGGTAAATTAAGTGGTCTAGATATTTGTATGTGTATTTGTATTGTGACATATATTACAAAATAATTGTTGGAATATGTAGTTTAGATATTTGTTCTTTACATATATTTCAGAATAAATGCTCAAACATTTAGTCTAGATATTTGTTTATGACATATATTCCAAAATAATTGTTGAAATTTGTTGACTAGATATTTTTGATCACATATATGTTAGAATAAATGTGCAAACATGCAGTTTAGATATTTGTTTAGAAAATATATATATATTTTAAAAACGTACAACCATGTAATCTTGGTATTTGTTTATGACAAACATTCAAAAATACATGTTGAAATATGTAGTCTACTTATTTGTTCTTTACATGTATGCAACCCATGGATTTTTGTGATGCATTCCAAAGTAAATGTTCAAACATATAGACCATAAATGTAAAAGTAAGTAAAAAAAAAAAAGAAGTAAAGTTAAAAAAAAGTAAAAGAAAGTATCCCCTATACTTAAGAAGTAAGGTGTATAAAATAAATGCAATTTCATTTACTTATCAATTTTTATTTTAGTTTAAATCATGAAACAGCATGTGCTCTCTCATCTATTACAATACATGTATAAAAACGTAATCCATGTGCAATCCAAAATATAAAACAAAGAGCACAAGTAAAATAAATAACTAATAGATAAATATAAAGTTGGGGGGGGGGGGGCTTGCTTACAGCCTTTGACAACTACACTGTCAAAGGTGTCTCAGGTTATGGATTCATATCTATTCAAGAATGTAAAAACACGTTCACCCTTAGCTTTGATGTATCCATAAATAGGCACGAATGGACGAGGCAAGTATAGCTGTAAGGTGCCCAAGAACTTTTCTGACTGGTATGAAATGGTGTGCGTTCGGCAAGGATGCAAAAAAACTGTGGCGTTTTTCCTCAAAATACTGACCAATGGCATATCACGATTCTCCTTTTCCTAGATCAGCTATGACAAATGTTTCAACCATGTTTCAACCATGAAAGGACTGACTCAAATCAATGAGCGATGAAGTTACTCCATTTGCCTCTGAGCAGGTCGAGCGGTCTTCCATTTGACCGCGACTGCAACGTGATAGGCTACCTTGCCGGGTATGCTGTGTTTGATTGCACTCGGAACTCGGAATTGCAAATATTGCAAATCCCACCACTCATTTAGATAAAAGTAGATGGAAAAATAGGGTCTAGGTTGAAAAAAAACAATAAAGAATCCCTTTAAACTGACATGTGTAATAACTGGTCTTATTTTGAGAGTAATATAACAAGTAGTGCACGTACCTCACAGCAAGAAGGTCGCCGGCTCGATCCCCGGGTTGGGCGGGGCCTTTCTGTGTGAAGTTTGCATGTTCTTCCTGTGCATGCTCCCCCGACACCCCGGAAAGGGATAGTTGGGTATAGAAAATGAATGAATGAATGTCAGTATCATATATACCCCGATATCTCAGAGAAATGTATGGGTCATATTTGAATATATCATATATGACAGTAGCCATCTTTGCAATATTAAGATATTATAAGATAATATAATATTAACACATATTACTTATGTATGGAAATGGCTTATTTTGACATATAAGTCAAATACATATGATAAGCAATATATTGCTATTTCATATACCAACATTGATGCTATACTAATATATGTCACATCCATGTTTGAAAAATATATGTGCTGAATATGCCATACATATATGTGCCACATATATGTTCCGTATATAAAGAGGGCCATTTTTGTAATGTTTTAAAATATATGTTCCAAATATGTAAAAATATAAGTAGAGATATATGTACTAATATATGTTCACATATTGGTGAAAGACATATATTGACACCAATATTCTATATGTTATTTACACATATGGCCATATATCAGATTTCTGTATGGGAACAGAATCTGGAAGTTCCAGTTTCACTTTGGCTCTGTGAACATGCCTGGCAGAGGGATCTCTGCTCAGATGGAAACCCAGCCAATGGGAGCAACACAAGGAGGTACTTAGAGAAGTCAGCCTGGTTATACTCATTCAGCAACTGTGGATTAAATGGAAAACCATCCCACTATGTACTGTTGTCTGACTGAGAGGCTCTGTAGCAGTTCTCTCTGTGTCCCTCAGGCAGAGGCAGACTGGATTCTGACCTGCAGTTCAGACCACATTTGATGCCAGGTGAAGAACTAAAAGCCACCTTTTAACTCAGGAGGGCAGTTCTTCTAAACCCCATGCCAGGTGAGCAACACACACATATACCTACACAAACACACCATGCCAGGTGATCTTAGCAATGCCAGCAAGCTTCCCTAATGCAGAATTAATTTATCCATCACTGGGCATGGCCCCGTCTTACCCACAATCCACCTGGCCTGGCTATGTCCCATCTGCACTGGCTGCTCCATTTAACTGAATGGGAGCCAGGAGAGGGGATCACTGGGAAATCAGCCACACGGCCTGCTGCTGTTTACTACATACTATGTACTCTATGTTCTGTGCTTTAATTAATGAAAGTTTTAAAAGGCCGATATTTATTTTTGTGCCAATATAACAGATTTCTAACTAATTTGTATGAATGTATTTATGTGTGTTCTTGTCAGGCTGGACCAGCCTCTCAAACAGCATGAATACCACCATGAGACACAAAAGCAGATGTGTCAATAAGTCAATAATAGCAGTGTGTGGCTTTTTTTTTTTTCTTTTTTTTTTTGCCATGTAAAAAGTGAACAAGCCAGCAAATCTAAAACCCTCGCATGTTAGCTCTTTGACTTTTATTTTTTCTATAAAGAGAGATCATTTTCTAGATATCTGAACTGTAACTGGATGTGGAACTCTGTAATGGTTTGCTCTTTGTGTACTTCTCTAGTACCAAACAGAAAACATAGGTTCCATTCATGAGGAGAGTGCAAACCTTTCCTGCCTGCATTAAGGAATGCACTGTTATATGAAACGTTTGTTAGTGATGAACGATGTTATAAATATAAAATGAAATGATGCAAAAATGCACCAAAACATGTTGCGGTAGAAATGTTCCATCTGTGTGTCTGTCTGTGTGTGCATGTGTGTGTACTCAACACAAAAAGCAACTTCACAAACTGTAGGACACACATGGATTCACAGTGAGTAACAGTGTGTATGGAGGAAACATGTTTTGTGTTCCAACACTGGCATCTGTTGACCAAAACCCTGAACTGCAGCATTCTTTAATTAAGCAACTTCCTGTGGGAGCCCATCGCTTTCAGAGAGAAGCTTTACTGAAATTACTACAGGATTATCACTGCTTAAGATATTTTACATGCACATGGCCTCTTTCTTTTTCTATGATCCTATTCAAAGGGTATCAAACTCTGCTGTGTAAAAGTAAATAAATGGATGTGGTTAAAAGGCCCAACTGTAAATTGTAGATTCCCATGAATCCTAGAGAATCTTGAAATACTGAATTGAGGCTGAACAGTCAGAGGAAAATCCCAATTTGGCAAATTCGGTCAAAATAGTCATTAGGTGTCTTGAAAATGTTTTAACGTGAAACACGTTAAGCAGGTCGTTGGACTGTCATTGGTGTCACAAACATGAACTTGTTGAAAAGGCATTTTGTCTGTTACCACAGCCCCTGGCAATATTCTGTGATACAAACAGTTCAAATACAAGTGAGTCATAAAACTCTCATCCCATTATGTGGGCACTGCACCTGTGTCTGGGATTGTGCAACAGCACAATGACTGATCAAGTTTGATCAAGTCTTGCCGTCAGTGCAATATTGTGTAATCTTCAGATAAGTGTGATCCCTGATATGGTGTAAGGCTGCCATGTCAACCCAACCATCACATCATGGTTGAATACTAGCATCATAACATATTCTTATTGTACAGGCCTGCACAATAAAAAGTCCAGTGTGGGGTATTTAGGGGAATCTATTGGCAGAAATTGAAAATAATATTCAGAAATACATTTCATGACTGTATTATCACTGGAAAATATGAATCACTGTGTTTTTGTTACCTAACAATAAGAGGGAACAAGTCCTCTTCCACACAGTGTGCCATGCTGCACAGCCATGTTTCGACAGTAACCCAAAAGGGACAAACCAAACAGTGACTCAAGGCAGTGCCTTTTTTGCTTTTGCCATTTTTTGTGTTATTCACTAAGGGTGAGGTGAGGGGTATTCAGCAGGTTGCAATTTGCAACCTCAACACTAGATGCTAGTAAATCTACACTCTGGTCCTTCAAGTGTATATATGAGAACATGTGGTGAGATGTGGATCCAAGCTATTAAAGGCCTTAGACCGCTTGAAGCGAAGCACTTGTCAGATCATCTAACAGTGTATGAAATCCCCTTTGCAAGGGCAGATCTGTGGACTGTGTCAGCACCTGTGACCACCAATTTTAGAAACCTTCCTTAACAGACAACTTAACATGCATCAACTGGCCAGATGTGTACAGGTGTGAAAGTGCAAGGTTTGAACTTTTGTGTCAACCTGTTTTTCACTGTTTAACTATATTCATCGCATCCTTGCTTCCAAGCAAAATCTTGGAGAGAGACTGGAGAGGCAGTGGGACACAGCCAGGAGGAGGCTAAGACACCCTTTAAGAACAAGGTGACCATTCAAGACAGGAATGAAAACTTATGCCTTTAGACATATTCAGACAACACATCGCAGAGCACAGTTCCTCTGAAGCATATTGAAGCTTTAAGTGTCTGGCCTGAGGTCATTTAGAAAGCCTGACATATTTGTAAGTGGGTGTTCAAAGTGTTCCCATGCCTCTCTGCTTCCTCTCATTTCATTCATTAGAGGAAGTCAGCCGAACTGCTGACACCCAATACCCTAGGGTGGATTTCTCAGTGGGGGAACATATACATATCGTCCTGCATCTGGAAATGGGTTTGGTGGATTTTTAAGCATGTCATGTTCTTCTTTCATCAAACCCAACAGATCAGTTTCAGTACAGAAACCACCAACCGTGAAACCACTGCTGACAGAATGGCACAAGCCCACTGGAGCCCACCAATCAAAGCTCGGATCCAGATGAACATGGAATATGTTCTGGCTGCTCTGACATCTTTAATTCATAGTGGAAAAAACATATTCCATTGCATGCTCTGCTCTGGTAGATCTAGATCTGAAGCTCCCAGGGCGCAGTGGCCCATATTCAGTATGGAAGCCGACAGCACAGGACAGAAGGGAATTCATCTCATTTGACTGATTTAACATGCTGTATTTACGGCACAGTGTGTCATTTCAACATCCATCCATCCATCCATTATCTATACCGCCTATTCCTTTCGGGGTTGCGGGGGGCTGGAGCCTATCCCAGCTACAATGGGCGAGAGGCGGGGTACACCCTGAACCAGTCGCCAGCCAATTGCAGGGCCACATGTAAGGACAAACAAACATTCACACTCACACCTACGGACAATTTAGAGTCATCAATTAACCTAATGAGCATGTTTTTGGTCTGTGGGAGCATGCACGGGAAGAACATGCAAACTTCACACAGAAAGGCCTCGCCTGACCCGGGGATCAAACCGGCAACCTTCTTGCTGTGAGGCACACGCACTACCTGCTGTGCCACCGTGCAGCCCATCATTTCAACATGAGTGGTGGTCCTTGACAGTGTATCTTCTTGTCTGAGAACCTCACAGCCATTTGGTGTCTGTGGTTTTAAATGCAGTTCTCTGAAGGAGGACACAGTCCCTCAGAGGTGTGTGGGTCCTTCACAGGACCTCAAAGTCATGCCAAACCTGAGACTCCTCCCAAAATGAGACATTCTACCTTAAAGAGATTTAAAAAAAATAGTAATAGTGGTGCATCCAGGAACTTCTTGTCAAATTATAACATTTTCAAGCGTATCAACAGTAAGTTTCAAATACCAGTAAGGAAACTAATAAGATTCAGTCAAAAGAAGGCTGCATTTCTTGGCCACATGCCTCAAAGCTGACCACACTGTAGGCCAAATGAAATGGTGCTTTGGTTAATTTCTTTCAGAATGTGGCCTTTATTTTTCAGCCACCAGTTCTCTCAATTGTGTCTGTCTGGCAATACAGTTGGGCAAATCATAACAGAGAGCCTGAAAAAAGAATGGTCAACATCTTTGCAGTGAAAGCAGAGATATTCTGACTTTAAATCCCTTTTATGCCCAAAAGCCCAATTTTTTTTTCAAACCCCACATCTTTGTTATTTGGACGTTCTGTTAGAGATCTTCAGTGTCAAGATCAAACCTGTTTTCCAGGCTCCTGAAATTGCTGAAGTGCACCTTTAAACTAAATCCTTAGAGTTTGATGAGAAATTATCTTTTCATTCAATTTATTTCAAAGTGACTAAATGTTCTGTACTCACAGTATGGCAGAAATTTTAGTCAGTGTCATTTTTGAATATGGGAGAATCCTGTGGCTGGACAATTCATACCATTATTATTTTTATGGGTGCACTATAAGGCTTTTACCTTGACAATGTTCATTTGTTGTAATTAGCTTTAATGATTCCAAATTACTGTGTAAATTGTACATCCCTAACGGGGTGCCAGACTATGCAATTTAGGCAATTTATCTGACAGCACAATGACAACTTTGCATGGTATAATGCTTTAATTCAAAGTAACCAAAGGCAAAGCTCAGAGCTACAGCATCATATGTCATTATTGGAATCAGAGATCAGTCATGGAATCTCAGTGTTTTAGATGCTGCTGCCTGGATGAATCTTTTAGAACTAAACTGTTTTCATGCTGTGTTGATGATCATGATTATCTGCGGCCTCACACACAGCTACTGCATGCTAAACACATTCATGACTTGCCCTGTTATTTGAATAATGCTGACCGACCAACTTCACCTTTACAGTCCTCTACAGCAGCGACCCCAGAGCTCACTGCCAAACTGCTGCTCACATTAGCTCAGGAGCAAGCAGCAACTCTACATATTTTCTTGGTTTGTTTTTAAGACTCACTGCTTTTCTGCCGAAAAATCACCAGATTTCTTTGAAAAAGCATCAGAGACAGGTTTTCACCCAGAATGTATATTCCCACATATCCCAAAGCTGATGCGTTTCGTTCAGCAAGAACAATATGATTAAAATACTTGTGGGATGAATGAGAAAAATGTGGAGAGAGACAAATGAGCCAAAAATGCAAATGAGCTGCTGATTATCGCTCAAAGTATGGACAGTAGTATTTTAGCTACTGTGTGTTGAATTGCAAATGGTTTTATGAAATCAGGTTTTCACCCAGATTTTTGTATTATTGACATTTTAACCGAGTTTCACCCAATTGGAAAAATATCTTTAAAAAAATATATTTTTAATAAAAACCAAGGATAAGGGGCTATTAATGGTGCATCTAGTCAACAGATCTAAAAACATATTAAACATACCATTTTTTGACCTATGACCCCACAAAATTTCCACAGAAAACAGGAGTTTAGTCAAAATCCTGGGTATTGACACATGGCAGTGGCAGAGTTATAGAATATGCCTATACCTATAAGAAACACTGGTTACGTTAGGTTTAGCATCAGGTTTAAGGATAACTACCTAACAACTTGGGCTAATAACTAGTCAGTGTGATTGTAAGGTGTGATGAAAACAAATTAGGCTGAAGTTGTTACTTAGACTCACAACTTTACACTGGCCTGGCCAGGGGTTTTAGCCAACTATAGACCGATATCCAACCTTCCCTTTCTCTCAAAAACTCTTGAGAAAGCAGTTGCCAATCAGCTGTGCGACTTTCTAAACAATAATAGTTTATTCGAGGATTTCCAGTCAGGATTTAGAGTGCATCATAGCACAGAGACAGCACTGGTTAAAGTTACAAATGACCTTCTAATTGCATCTGATAAAGGATTTGTCTCTGTACTAGTCTTACTGGATCTTAGTGCTGCATTTGACACCATTGACCATGGCATCTTATTGCAGACACTGGAACATTTCATTGGCATTAAGGGAACTGCGCTAAGCTGGTTTAAATCCTACTTGTCAGATCGCTCTCAGTTTGTACGCGTTAATGACGACTCCTCTGTGCTCACTAAAGTCTGCTATGGAGTTCCGCAGGGTTCTGTGCTTGGACCAATTCTATTCACCTTATATATGCTTCCTTTAGGTAAGATTATCAGGAAGCACTCAATAAATTTTCATTGCTATGCAGATGATACCCAGCTATATTTATCAATGAAGCCAGAAGAAACCAGTCAGTTAACTAGACTACAAGCATGTCTTCATGACATAAAGACCTGGATGACCTGCAATTTTCTGATGCTAAACTCGGACAAAACTGAAGTTATAGTAGTAGGCCCTAAACATCTTAGAAAGTCACTTTCTGATGACATAGCAGTTATGGATGGCATTGCGCTGGCCTCCAGCACCACTGTAAAGAATCTGGGAGTTATCTTTGACCAAGACATGTCCTTTCACTCCCATGTAAAACAAATTTCAAGGACTGCCTTTTTTCACCTACGTAATATCGCAAAAATCAGGCATATTTTGTCTCAAAATGATGCAGAAAAACTAGTCCATGCATTCGTAACTTCCAGGCTGGATTATTGCAATTCTTTACTATCAGGCTGCCCAAATTCGTTGCTGAATATTCTCCAGTTGCTCCAGAACGCTGCAGCACGTGTTCTGACAAAAACCAGGAAGCGAGATCATATTTCTCCAATACTCGCCACTTTGCACTGGCTCCCTGTAAAGTTTAGAATAGAGTTTAAAATTCTCCTCCTTACTTATAAAGCCATAAATGGCCAGGCACCTTCTTATCTTAAAGAGCTTATAGTACCTTATTGCCCTACTCGAACACTGCGTTCCCAGAATGCAGGTCTACTTATGGTTCCTAAAGTCTCAAAAAGCAGAACAGGAGTCAGAGCATTTAGCTATCAAGCTCCTCTCCTGTGGAACCATCTTCCAGTCTTTGTCCGGGGAGGCAGACACTGTCTCTACATTTAAGAGTAGGCTTAAAACTTTCCTTTTTGATAAAGCTTATAGTTAGGGCTGGCTCAGGCTTGTCCTGGACCAGCCCCTAGTTATGCTGCTATAGGATTAGACTGTCGGGGGACATCCAAAGATACACCGAGCTCCTCCGTCCTTCTGTCCCTCTCCATCCGCACGCTCTCATGTCCTACCACGGCGTGTTACTAACTTAGCTCCTTCCCCGGAGTCTCTGTGCTTTGTCGTCTTGCAGGTTCCCATGGACAGTGGCTGAATCTGGATTGTGGATTTCAGCTGCATCTCCTGCCTTGGCCCTGCCTGACATCCACTGCAACTGCTACTGCTGTTATTACATCCACTGTCACTGTTACTGTGACTGCATGTCCGTCTCTCTGTCTCTGTCTCTGTCTCTGTCTCTCTCTCTCTCTCTGACTGCTTTTCTGTCTGTCTGTCTGTCTGTCTGTCTGTCTGTCTGTCTGTCTGTCTGTCTGTCTGTCTGTCTGTCTGTGTCACTCTCCCTCTCTTGCTCTTCCTCTCTCACCCAACCGGTCGAGGCAGATGGCCGCCCACCCAGAGTCTGGTTCTGCTCGAGGTTTCTGCCTGTTAAAAGGAAGTTTTTCCTCGCCACTGTCGCCAAGTGCTTGCTCATGGGGGAATTGTTGGTTTCTTTGTAGATGAAAGAGCTTGGTCTGTACCAGCTCTATATGGAAAGTGTCCTGAGACAACTTCTGTTGTGATTTGGCGCTATACAAATAAAATTGAATTGAATTGAAATTGAATAAGGTAAGAGTTTTGTCACTATTTAAATAGTCTACTTGTTTTTTACTAAAAAAAACCTTAAGATGTTGGAGTTGAGATTATTTTACTAGACTAGTGTTTGTTGGTCATCAAGACCAAGCTACAGATTCAACAGCTTGGTGTGTTTATGTGTGCAAATCTCCTTTTTATTCATGTTTAGATTTCATCTTATATAAATCTCCAGTGTATGTGCACGTGTGTGTGCGTAGGTCCTAGGGCTGGGTGACTGGACAAATATATCTGCTATCAGCTGTTGGCCAGGTCCATTGCTGTTTTCTTTTTTTTTTTTTTTTTTTGTTTCTTTTCTTCTTTTTTAATTATTTTGCTAATTTAATGATCTACCTCTGCAGAATGAGTGAGAGCCGCTGCTCAGCAACAGACTCTCGTCCAGCAAGCTAACTCAGCAGTATAAAGAGGCCAGCAACAGCAGAGAGAGGCCGCGGGGGAAAACAGTGTGTCGAGCCAGAATATTCTCACATCCAGCTCTTTGAATGAAGGGTTTATGTCAATCAAACCAGAGCTGGTGATTGCTGGAACACTGTGAGGTCTAAACACACTTCATTCAAACTCAACACAAGTTTGTGTTTTACGAAGAGTTAACTTGACAGTTAAGGAGAGCAGGTGTAAGAACATTAGTAACATGTAAGAACAGGCTGTGGAACATAATTGTTGGGTCTGTATGGAAAGTCTCCTGTGACAACTTCTGCTGTGATTTGGCTCTATATAAATAAACTGAATTGAATTGAATTCCCCAGCTTAATCCACAGAGGTCATGAGTCGGTTCACCGGTGGCAGGTGAGCAAAACTTCCCCTACCCCTGCATGCACCACACACTGCACGAATATATCAACAGTGGCCAGTAGGAAAGTCTTCACGGATTGTCCAATCCAGGTAGGTCCATGCCTATTCCTCTGTAAGACCATTAAACTGTTGGCCAAGACTCAGGTCACACACACACACACACACACACACACACACACACACACACACACACACACACACACACACACACACTATATTTAAGATGAATGCAAAAAAAACACTGTTGTTATACTGCAGGTGAGCTGGTGATATTAGGAATGTATATTTTGTTAAAGCAATAACTGAGGTCCATTACTGCTCTAAAAGTTAGAAGCACACTTTAACGAAAGAGTATGCTCTCAAACTCAGTGGTTCATTCTGCACTACAAATACCCTCTGCTTGGAAAATTAGTGTAGAAAGACAGAGGCTTTTCTCCTTTTGCTGGACTATAGGCCTCATGTTATCAGTACTTAGTGAATCAGCTGGGGCACAAACATACAGACACACATGCACTCACACACTTTCCTCCTCCCTTGGTGTGGTACATGCATAATGCTCTCCTTACACAAGTCAATAAGCACAGGTTTCTGTACAGTTACACAGCAACAGCAAAGCACATATAGGCCACAGCCCCTGTGTAAGAACACTAGAGGGATATCAAAGTCATATCAGAGGTTAAGAAATACAAGTTTATTATGTCATGGAAACTCACTATTGAGCACAACAGAGGAGTTCTTATCTCATCTACCCATTCAAGTCGAACCAAAGGTCAAGGCCAAGCACTCCATCTGCTATGATGACAAAAAATGTCCCAAAATTTGGTAGGATTTAGGTGGCAAAACTGTACAATTACAAATGTTGTTTAAAATAAACAAATCAAATGTTTTCCATCCCGATATTAAGTTTGTGTCAGTAGTGGCAAGTAAACATGGAAAGCACATCTACTCCAGTACTGCACATTGTTTGCTGAAAAAATATTTCAGTTACTTTACACTTCTGCTTAATTACACTTACGAGGGAAATGTAGTCTTTTCTCCAATAAAATTCTATGATAGCTATTACTCATCATGCATATGGAGACAAAAACTATGGATTTAACTACCCAGCAAATAAAGTAGCTAAAATTGACTTAATCTCAACTAGACCAAAAAGGTCTCTGAATGTTGGTTGAATGTAGTCATTCTGCATGATTAGTACTCTTGACAATGACATTTTGCTCATTCTATACTTCTGCTTAAATAAAATAGTGAATAACTGACTTTTACTGGTAACAGAGTACAAAAGGCTGTGAATACTTGACCTTGTCACTTAAAACCATTTTCTGTGATCATTTTTGATCATCCCCAACAACAAAGACAATTCAACTCCTCAGTTGTAAAGCTGAATGGTTTGCAGAAGATAAGTCCAATGCATGACACAGTACACACATCACTGATCCACACACACACACACACACACACACACACACACACACACACACACACACACACACACACACACACGACTGTAGTTAACCAGAGTAACTACAATATTACAGTAGTCACTTCAAATATTAGGAACGCCATAGGCATCCTTAAGGTCACTATGAGCTATGACTCCAGCTGATACACAGTATCAGTCTCTACTAAGTGATGTCATGATGAACTAAACTGGCCTCGGAGTGGAGAAAGGCAGTGTGGGACTATTACGGAAATGTTGTAGGAATTCTGAGAGTTGTACAGCAAGGTCACCATGTAATGTGTAGCTGTAGCACAGAAACACATACAGGTCGCTTTTTGTGACAAGTGTGTTGTTTTGCGGTGTGTGTGTCGTCCATTGGGCGACAGGATATCATCGACTCTAAACGTTCTGCTTTTACTTGTAGTGGCCTCCCTTCCATTCAGATGTGCTCTGATCCACTTCCTGCGCGGAGACAGACCTGACTCACCCTGTGTGCAGCCCAGGCTGCAGCCCCGGGGCCTAACCAAACAAGCCCAACTTGACATCCCTTTAAATGTCCCGTTCGCTCGTCCTCTGCAATGACACTTCTCTTCACACATCACACACACACTCGGGCCTCTGCAGATGCAGACGGCGAGGCCAGGCCCGGTCATTTCCCCGGACTTAGGTACCTTTATTCGCGATTTGCGCAGAGCAGCAAAAATCCCACGAAACCGCAGCATCATCCAGAAGATGCGCAGAAAGAGGCGGGGGCCCGTGTGCACCGTGTACCCGGAAAACACTGCAGAGAGACGGGGCAATGCAGTCCCGAGCCTCCTCCACAGAACCGGAGCTGCGTTCCATACTGCTATCATTTTCCCCAGCCTCGGTTCGCCTCATCATTTCGGTCTGGCCCCGCCAAACTCGGACACCACCCGATGCGTCAGTGCGATGGGAGCTCCAACTACAGAACATCACGGCAGAAAGTAGAAAGTGTCCGCCTACCTGCGCTGGTCCGTCGCTCCTCGCCCCGCTGCTGCACCGGGCACCGTCAACTCCGCAGCGGCATCAGAAAGTATCCCCTCCTTCTCTGTGCGGTCGGCGTTACCGGAGCTCTGACTCCGTGTTTCCTGTCAATGCGGTGCAGATCTCTCTCTCCCCCTCTCTCTCTGCCGTGATCTCCTCCTTCAGCTGTTCTCTCTCTGCTTCGCAAGCGCGCATCCCCGGTGTCGTCGCCGCGTGCACACGCAACCAGGGGTTGGCCGCCAGGTGTGTGTGTGTGTGTGTGGGGTGAGGGGGGGGGGGGGGGGGGGGGGGGTGACGGAGACTTTAGTCATGCAGCTCTAGTTTTAGCTTGTTTTAGTACCATTTTCTGATATGACACCACACACAAGACACCGAATCACATGGAAGAGGCTGCACAGCTGTGTTTAGTAGAGATGGGGAAGATCTCAAAAATTTCAAAATATTTACATTCATACTACAAATCTAGGTCAGTACAGGACTATTTCATTAAATCACATAGGAATAAGCTACAATGAAAACAGAATGCTTTAAATGGGCTGTCAGGCTCACCGTCTCAGATCAACAGCTGCTGTCAGATTGGATGTTAGTTAGTTTAATTATTCTTTCTATCCATTTAAGGGCTCTGTGTATGTTATTTTGTCACTTAACTTACAACCAGCATCCTATGCTAGCAACCAACAGAGGTTACATTAGATTTTATGTGATGTTTAAATATTATTTTACTGCCTGAAGGTTATTGCGCTACTGGGAAAATGCTAAATTACAAATTTGTTCATGCAGTATCTCCAAAGTATCAGCCATAGAAATTCCACAAACCATCAGCATGAAAAACCATGATTTGTGTTAAGAAAATTCATCATTCATTGTAAAGTTGCATACAGGGAGAACAGGTACTGACCATGTCCCTGAAAACTCACATTACAGTCATTCACAATCACAAGCCCTCTGACTGAGTCTGCCAGCTTTACACATGAGTCAATCAGTTCATAGTGAATGCAGGACTTAGTCACTTTCACAAAAAGCTAAAAAATATTTGTTAGTGTTAGTTAGTGTGATTCTCAAGTACTGAATATAATGACTCAGTATGGTAAAATAGAGTGATGTTTACCAAAATGTCCTCACTCAAACACTGAATGAGCCAGGAGTGAGCACACCCCCTGTGTACTGTCAGGGCTGCATACATCACTTCACTCACATGCTTAAATACACAACATTTTGTCATTAATCCCTCTGAAAACATTCTCATAACTTTTTATTCCTTATTACTGTAGATATACCGTTCTAACTACATTTATGCATGCAAAAACAAAGCTTTTCTAAGATATTTACAACCAAAATAATTCTTCTGACAATACCGGGCATGCTTTTTGGGACACGTGTACTTAAGAAAGCAGCATGGTGTTGAATAACAATAACAGTTATGTGAAAAGTCCATGTGACTAAAACTCAACACATGATGCAGAAAATGTAATATCTTCTCAATATTTTGTGAGTAACACAGAGATTGAACTTTAATTTTCACATGTGGAGGATTTCACTTGTTTGGTCATGTGACAGTTATTTTCCATTTGAACAGAGCCCTAATCTTTCAGAAAATGGTAGAAGAGTTTCAATGCTGTATGTGTCTTAAGAGAGAGAAAGCATGAGTCATGTAGAGTCATGTATTGTGATTTTCTCAGGAACTTCTATTTATTGTATAGGGAGCAGCTGTAGCTCAGTGTGGCCAGTTGAGTCTAGCATGGGCCAGGCGACATGGAGGTAGACTGGTAGCTGGACAGGTACTGGTTCTCCTGTGAGGCATCCATGAGCATGGCACCTAACCCCTAACTGCTTGTGATGCTCAGCCCATCACCATCACATCTCTACACATAATTTGCCTGTATAGGTCTCTCTGTGTGCCTGTGTGTGTAATAAAGCAGCAATCAGAATAAATCAGAGTATTATTTTCCCCCAAAGCAAATCATGTATTCTTTATTTTTAATTGGTAGTACCAATAAAGCTCCAGCAGATGGTAGTGGTGCTACATGATGACATTGATGGATCAAGTGAAACAGGAGTTACAATGTTATTTTCACATCTTTTGGGGGCTTATTGTATTTATAAATATTAGATTTTTATCATATCATGTTTCTCTTGTTAGAAATGTAAAACAACATAGGTAGAAGCTCATACAAATACTGCCTGTGAGTACTGTGCAACAAGTCAATGAACGCACTCCACACATATTAGCTTGTTACATCAAGGTAACAGATGCAGTTACCATTCTCACTACACTGATAGAAACATATGGACAGCCTGGCACAAAAGGCAAATCAGTAACAAACCTTTTTCCACAGCAAAATCCTTTAACAATGGCTCATTTCCAACAAGCATTGTCAGCCAGAATGCACATTATCAGGAACCTGGAACTAGCTCATCTAGAGCGTAGAAGTGTCTGAAGCCTGCAGCCTGAGCTGAGATGCAGTGTGCTACAGTATGTCTACCACACACACAGCTGCTCATGCTTACTAACAGGCTGGAATACATAAAGCTAACTGCTTGTCAAGCCATCATTTCTCTTTTCCCGTCTCTATTACATGTTACACTCACATACACTAAATGTATATACGCCATATGGAGTTTAATGGAGTTTTCTTCCTCGTTTGTGCATGAAGCAAAGACATGACATAGCTACAGCTGCAACGACAAATCAATAAATATATTTTCATATTCCTACATTCTACATTTCAGAATCAGAATCAGAAAAAGCTTTATTGCCAAGTACGATTTTACACATACAAGGAATTTGCTTTGGTGAGGTTGGTGCATGACACATCTATCAAGAGGAAGCAATTAAAAAGTTAAAAATATGACAGTAAGTAAATAAAAATAAGAAAATAAGTAAAAAAATACGATAATAGAAGAACTGTAACAGTAGTAAAATAAAAAATCTCACAATATAAATATATGTACACAAGTCTTTTAACAGAGGCACAGACTGTTTTTTCAAGGGAGTCCAAGTAGAGCGTTAATGTAACACATATGGTTGTGGCAATTTCACTGACAAGTAGAGTCAGAGGTGAAGTGTGAAGTGTCAGGGGGGGGTTCCGGGCCTTGTTAATAAGGCTGACAGCAGACGGGAAAAAACTGTTCTTGTGGCATGAGGTTTTGGTCCTGATGGACCGCAGCCTCCTGCCAGAGGGGAGTGTCTCAAAGAGTTTATGTCCAGGGTGGGAGGGATCAGCCACAATCTTTCCTGCACGCCTCAGGGTTCTGGAGGTGTACAGGTCCTGGAGAGACGGGAGATTGCAGCCAATCACCTTCTCTGCAGACCGAATGACACACTGCAGTCTGCCCTTGTCCTTAGCGGTGGCAGCAGCGTACCAGATGGTGATGGAGGAGCTGAGGATGGACTTAATGATGGCTGTGTAGAAGTGCACCATCATTGTCTTTGGCAGACTGAATTTCTTCAGTTGCCGTAGGAAGTACATCCTCTGCTGTGCTTTCTTGATGAGGGAGCTGATGTTCGGCTCCCACTTGAGGTCCTGGGAGATGATAGTTCCCAGGAAGCGGAAGGACTCCACAGTGTCAATAGTAGAGTCACAGAGGGTGATGGGGGCAGGTGATGCTGAGTTTTTCCTAAAGTCCACAACCATCTCCACTGTCTTTAGAGCGTTGAGCTCTAGGTTGTTCTGGTTGCACCAGGTCACCAGATGGTCAACCTCCCACCTGTAGGCGGACTCGTCGCCATCAGAGATGAGTCCGATGAGAGTGGTGTCGTCCGCAAACTTCAGCAGCTTGACAGACTGATGACTGGAGGTGCAGCTGTTCGTGTACAGGGAGAAGAGCAGAGGAGAAAGAACACAGCCCTGAGGGGATCCGGTGCTGATGGTCTTTGAGTCGGAGATGTGCTTCCCCAGCTTCACGCACTGTTTCCTGTCAGACAGGAAGTCTGTAATCCACCTGCAGGTGGAGTCAGGCACGCTCAGCTGGGAGAGCTTCTCCTGGAGCAGGGTTGGAATGATGGTGTTAAAGGCAGAGCTGAAATCCACAAACAGGATCCTGGCGTAGGTTCCTGTGGAGTCCAGGTGCTGGAGGATGAGGTGGAGGGCCAGGTTGACTGCATCGTCTACACACCTGTTGGCTCTGTATGCAAACTGCAGGGGGTCCAGGAGAGGGTCGGTGATGTCTCTGATGTGTGAGAGCACAAGGCGCTCAAAGGACTTCATGACCACAGAGGTCAGGGCAACGGGTCTGAAGTCATTAAGTCCTGTAGTCCTTGGCTTCTTGGGAACTGGGATGATGGTTGAGGACTTGAAGCAGGCTGGCACGTGACATGTCTCCAGTGAGGTGTTAAAAATGTCTGTGAACACTGGAGACAGCTGATCAGCACAGTGCTTCAAGGCGGATGGGGAGACAGAATCTGGTCCAGCTGCTTTCCGGGGGTTCTGTCTCCTGAAGAGTTTGTTGACATCTCTCTCATGAATGGAAAGAGTCGTCACTGAGGTGGGTGTGGGGGGGGGGGGGTCCTTTAAGGTGGGAATTGGTGGAGATGACTGGAGCTGGAGCTGTTGGGAGGTGTCATGGGGGATGGTTGCTGGACTGTCCCTTTGCCTTTCAAAGCGGCAGTAGAACTCATTCAGGTCGTTGGCTAGGCGATCGTTGATGGACTGGGGGGCTTTAGGCTTGTAGTCTATGATTTGCCTGAGCCCTTTCCAGACAGACGCAGAGTCGTTAGCTGAGAAGTGGTGTTGGAGCTTCTCAGAGTACAGCCGTTTAGCCTCTTTCACCGCCTTGCTGAACCTGTACTTCGCCTCTCTGAATCTGTCTTTGTCCCCACTCCTGAAGGCCTCTTCCTTTGCCAACCTTAGCTGTCTGAGTTTGGCTGTGAACCAGGGTTTGTCATTGTTGTAACTCACCCTGGTGCGTGATGGGACACAGCAGTCCTCACAGAAGCTGATGTAGGACGTCACAGCCTCCGTGTACTCATCCAGACTGTTGGTAGCAGTCCTGAACACATCCCAGTCAGTAGAGTCCAAACACGCCTGGAGATCCTCCACAGCCTCACTGGTCCACTTCCTTGATGTCCTCACTACGGGTTTGCAGAGCTTTAGTTTCTGCCTGTACGTAGGAATCAGGTGGACCATGACGTGGTCGGAGTGGCCGAGTGCGGCGCGGGTGACGGCGTGATAAGCATCCCTGACTGTGGTGTAACAGTGATCCAGAATATTCTCCTCTCTGGTCGGGCATTTAATAAACTGTCTGTATTTGGGGAGTTCGTGAGTGAGGTTACCTTTGTTAAAGTCGCCAAGGACAATAACTAAAGAGTCCGGATTGGTCCGCTCCACACGCAGTATCTGGTCTGCGAGCGCGCGCTGTGCGGCGGGATGTAAACGCCGACCAGAATGAATGAGGCGAACTCACGGGGTGAATAAAAGGGCTTACAGTTTATGAGAAAAGATTCCAGGTCGGGAAAACAGTGCTGCTGGATCACTGTCACGTCGTTGCACCAACCACTGTTGATGTAGAAACAGATTCCTCCACCTTTAGTTTTGCCGGAAAGTTCCGAGTCTCTGTCCGCGCGGAAGAGTTGGAAGCCAGCCAGATGCAGCGCAGAGTCCGAGATTAGTCCGTAGGTCCACGTTTCGATGAAGCACAAAACCGCAGATGAGGATAAGTCTCTGTTTTTACCCGACAGCAGTTGTAATTCCTCCATTTTGTTGGGCGGTGAACGCACTTTAGAGAGAAATATTCCTGGTAACGCTGTGCGTAGTCCGCGCTGGCGGAGACGTACGAGCGCGCCGACCCGTTTACCTCTCCTCCGGCGTTTCACGGCGTGAGCAAAGGTGAGCGCACCTTTGACCAGAATGTCCAAAATTTCCACTGCTGGGAGCAGAAAATTAGGAAATAGATCCACTGGTGTTGTAGCCTTGTTGTAGCCCTGATGTTCATTTTTTAATGAGTGAGAAGGTGCAGATGCTGTTTAAGTGTTTTTAATTGGATAATTGAACGTTTTGTGGCAAAACCACAGCAAATTATTATTACAATCACCTTTGTGTGGTTCAGATCTTTCATTTTCTATTTTGTGTCTTAAGAGATTAGGAACTAGTTATTAGTTACACTTCTGCTTTCCTTGCTATGACAAGTCAAAATGTGTGCTGGGAGAAAGGTCTATTGTCAGCTTTTGGTGGTGGGAAGCCAGTGAGGGCTCAACCTTGTCAGTCAGTTCAAATACAGTTTCACAATACAGTGGACAACTATAATTCAGCTGTGTGTGCTCTCACTTACATTTCCAACTAACCTACAACCTGACTGACTGTCTCTCTGCTCATGACGCTTCCCTGGTACAGCTGTGTCTCCACTGTAACCGTGTCTGCACTGTCACCGTGTCTCCACTGTCACCGTGGCTGCACTGTCACCATGTCTCCACTATCACCGTGTCTCCACTGTCACCGTGTCTGCACTGTTACCGTGTCTCCACTGTCACCATGTCTCCACTGTCAACGTATCTCCACTGTCACCATCACTAAACTGTCACCATGTCTCCACTGTCACAATGTCTAAACTGTCACCGTGTCTCCACTGTCACAATGTCTAAACTGTCACCGTGTCTCCACTGTCACCATCTCTAAACTGTCACCGTGTCTCCACTGTCACCATGTCTCCACTGTCACCATCTCTAAACTGTCACCGTGTCTCAACTGTCACCATCTCTAAACTGTCGCCGTGTCTAAACTGTCACCATGTCTCCACTGTCACCATCTCTAAACTGTCACCGTGTCTCCACTGTCACCATCTCTAAACTGTCACTGTCTCCACTGTCACCTTGTCTCCACTGTCACCGTGTCTGCACTGTTACCATGTCTCCACTGTCAACGTATCTCCACTGTCACCATCACTAAACTGTCACCATCTCTAAACTGTCACCGTGTCTCCACTGTCACCGTGTCTCAACTGTCACCATCTTTAAACTGTCGCCGTGTCTCCACTGTCACCATGTCTCCACTGTCACCGTGTCTAGACTGTCACCGTGTCTCCACTGTCACCATCTCTAAACTGTCACTGTGTCTGCACTGTCACCGCGTCTGCACTGTCACCATGTCTCCACTGTCACTGTGTCTAAACTGTTACCATGTCTGCACTGTCACCGTGTCTCCAGTCACCATCTCTAAACTGTCACTGTGTCTGCACTGTCACCATGTCTCCACTGTCACCATCACTAAACTGTCACCATGTCTCCACTGTCACCATCTCTAAACTGTCACCGTGTCTCCACTGTCACCATGTCTCCACTGTCACCGTGTCTCCACTGTCACCATCTCTAAACTGTCACCGTGTCTCCACTGTCACCATGTCTAAACTGTCAGTGTCTAAACTGTCACCGTGTCTCCACTGTCACCATCTCTAAACTGTCAGTGTCTAAACTGTCACCGTGTCTCCACTGTCACCATGTCTGCACTTTTAGATATGAAAACATTGGCAGGTAAAATGTTCCATAAAATTATCATTTTAATTCCTTTGAGTGTTCAACAACACAATCAATGGATCAGAAATCTTTATGTACCACACTTTATTGCACAACAGACAAGACACGCAGTCAAACACCATTATTGTACACTGTTTAAACCTGGAAGTTTGCCACTTTAAGCATTTAAAGTTTACAGATCGTCAGGGTAGTTTTTCACTTGGAGTGTGGTGCTCGGCTCCAGCCGGCCCTCTCTCTGGTGTGGAGCCTGAAGTGGGTGTTGAGGTGCGCTGACTGGTTGAAACATTTCCCGCAGACATGGCAGCGGAAGGGCTTTTCCCCTGTGTGGATGCGGTGGTGCCTCTTCAGCATGCTGACTGTGGTGAAGCTCTTTCGGCACACTGCACAGCTGTACGGCTTCTCCTTGGTGTGCCAGCGCATGTGGACCTCCAGCTGGCAGGCAAAGCTGAAGCCCTTCCCACACTCTTTACAGCTGTGCCACCTCTGGATGCTCTGGCTTGGGTGAGAGGAGCGAGATGGAGGTGCCTTCAGGGATCTCACATTCTTAATTTGCAGTATGTGTGTGCTCTGTTTTCCATTTGAGCGAAGCAGCCCCTTCACCTGCTGATCTGTTTTCTGCGTCCTGTGACTCTTCGCAGTGCTGGCACAAAAACTGCTCTGAGCTGCTCTGCAGTTTGAAAGAACAGTCATGGGGGGCAGTAAGCTGTTGGCAGGCTGCTGTTTCCTGCTGTCCTCTCTGTCACTCTCTGCCTTTATCTCCTGGGATGTTAGTGGAGGTGGAGAGACTCTTTGTCTGCTACACACAGTCTGAGCGGGTGGAGGATTTGGCCTCTGCAGTGGCTCAACATGACTGCAGCTTCCCTCATCTGAGTGTCTCGCTTCTTGTGAGCAATCTGTTTGAATGTTTCTGAGTTTTGTTTCTTCTTTGATCTGTGGCAGCAGCTCCACACTGCCGCTCCACTGAGACTCACAGGACTGACCATCTTCTTGGGGCTGAACAGAGTGAAGCTCTGAAAGGTTACACACATCACAGTCATGTTAGGTGTATTTGCATAAACATATGGTATAGTGTGTCTTTTTTGTGGTGTTTTTGTATATTTTTATCTTTTACTCTTCCATGGAAACAAAGTTCTATTTTCTAATTGTGCTTATGAGAAATCATGCAGACCTTATGAAACAATTTCAGTTCTAAGATAAGACAAGATAAGATGAATTGATAGGTTGTACTGCTAAATTTAGCATACATATTCTTCATCTATGCTCTGATATTGGGATTGTGTGAGTTCCATTGTTGTCCAAAAACTATAAAAACACATCAGTGAGCCACACTGTTGCACTGGGTGACATGCTCCTCTGTTAAAATGCACACACACATGCACACACACAGTCCAGTATACATGGCCCTGCTGTCCAAAATACTCACTACTAGACCATCAAATGCGGATTCATCCGCAGCTAGCAAATAGTCCCTGTCAAATGAACAAATGCACCATGTCCTCCTGTTTGAGAAACATCTGCTGAAAACTACAGTGACCAGTTATTTTAGGAACCATTAAACAATGTATTTGGGCGAAATCTTCAAAGAAACAGAGAAGGGAAGTCAGAAAGTCTTGAAAGACAATCTGACACATTGTTGGTTCTAGTCTTTTTCTAGGATTTGTCGGCAGTAAGAAAAATAAAGAATGACACCAGTTTGGAATAATCTGAATATCTAAAGGTGTTCATCTTCCCCAACTCCTCATTGAAACGTGACTTGGGGCCTGACCTCCAGTTAACTCGAACATTAGAGAGTTCTCTCTTTAGTTCTCAGTCATTATCCTATATTTTTCCTTTTGTTATTGAGTAGCCAAGGCCTGCTATCCCTTCAACATATCCCGCATCAACAGTCGCTGTATGAGTGTCTTGGCTCTGACTGACACTGAAAACATTACACTCTGCTACTTTATTTTCAAATGGATTTGTAAACAATTTGTTAGAAAGAAAGTAAGTAATACCCTATCATAAAACTAGCATGATCATACAAACATGATCATAATGTGCTTCCATTACTTTATAGCTGCTATCAGAGGCAATTATACTTTATCACTTATTTGTTCTATTCGCCAAATAAGCTGTCACTGTATTACGTGAGATGGGCAACATGGACTAAGTAAATAAGTATCACTGCACATCATAACATTAGTATTCAACATGGTTGAAGTGCTTTTACTTTGCAGACCTCATTATCTTGCTTAAGAATTAGCTATGCTTGCTTAAGAATTAGCTATATGTAAGGACAGTAATTTATAACACTGAATCACCGCTCAGCCCAAACACTTAAATATGTATAATAATGTAATAAGGTATAATTTGGAGAGCTGTACAAATGTGAGCTTCTGAGAGAACAGACTGCAAACAAACGCGCTTTCTTGGCTGTTTTCTCCCACTGATGTTTTGTGGTCGATGTTTTTATTGTTATTATTATTGGTGGAGTTGTTTTAATGAGCCATTTTTAAACTGTCGTTAGGATGAGATTTGGCGTAACATTCAGTTTATCAGCGAACAGAGCATATCAATGCCAAGCCAGACAGCCGCCAGCTGCTGGTCCTCACCTGGTTGCAGTAGGAGCCGCTGGACGGCCACATTGAGGAGCCGTCGGAGCCGTTCGTTCTCCTCTTTGGAGCGCAGTATTTCGTTCTGGTACTCCACCACCGTGTCTTTAACGGCGCGAAAAATCTCCTCGGCGGCCGCTGTCAGCCTGTCGTTCAGAAACACGTTCAACAGCTCCAGTTTGGTCATGTTCTCTCCTGCTGTCTCCAGAGGCAGAACGTCCTTCTGTTTACATCCACTAACCCGGAAGTAGACGCATACCGGCTTCTGCGTGCTGTCAATGTTCAGAGGGACTCTGGTGGTTTGTACCGCCACCGTCTGGACAGGAGACTACACTGCACCAGAGACTCTAAGACGTGGTTTACCTGTACTTCTTCCAAACACTGAGGCGTTGATGTGATCCCCAGCTATACTTGATGCTTTTCGCAAATGCTCGGGTGTTAATTTTAAACACGGCCTCCCCCGCCATTCATTGCATGTGGAACAATTATTATAGACGTTCATGTTTCTCCAGAACTGTTTTGAAACTTGTATCTATTAGTGGCAAATCCAGGTTACCTGGGGCCCAGAGCCTCAGGAGCCCCCAAAACCCAGATTCCCTGAATGCATGTTGTTTTGTGGTGTTTGTTTAATTGTAAATTTGTTAGGGAGTTTGTAGTGTCATAAAGTGTATGGTGCATTATTCCCACATCTGGTGGCCTTGAGTCACACTCTAGTTTGAAAACCTAAATTATTTTAGTTCATAAACTCACTAAATATGAAGAGTATAATGCTACATAAAGTTGTGTTTAGTTCCACAGACTAACAGGACAGGACAGGACAGGACAGGACAGCAAGGACAGGACAGGACAGCACAGCACAGCACAGGAATGCTGCTCTGTGGCCTGGGCAGAACTTCAAGCTACTGTCAAGTCTGCTCTGTGCACTGTACTTAATGGGAACATGGAGGAGACATCATACATCCATAATACACAGAATACCTCATATGCACTATATATGGAATAAGAGCGATAATCTGTTAGGAAACCTACTTTCAAAGAGTGATTTCTTAACAATTTCATTTCAGTCAGGCAGTTGACAAATTCCAGTTCTATCAACCTATCCAGAAATTCTTTCTGAATTCAAACTCCTGGTCACCCCCAACGAGTTTGCTACAGTGTTAGAGGCTATTCCTTCAGAGCCTGCAGTACTTTTCTGAAATGTGCAGGGAATAAATAAATAAACATGTTTATGTAAACCACTTTGTGAACACATGCTGGCATAAAGATGGGATGAGATGGGCTCATGAACACTTCAGACAACTGCTGTCAGCAAAGTTTGCTCGCAAATGAAGCCATTCTGCTCTTTGTTTCGCACATAGTCCCAACTTTGTGGAATCAGGGTTGTAATTTACATACTGTCACCTCACTGTATGTTTTTGTGTGGAATAAAATAGACAGAGGTGTTTGTTACAAGCTAGGTTGCAAAATAGATGCAAATTCAATATTTTTCTCATGCATGGACACTTGATGTTGGTTTCCAAACGAGGCACAAAGTTAAAAGTATTTTTTATTTACACAGTAATTTGTACAAGTCACTTTGAACAGGATGTTTGTGGCGGAGGGTCAGGACAAAATAAACAGATATTAAGACCAAAAGTAAGCTCATCATTTCTCAGACCACACTGATAAACCTATGCTAACACAAAGAGGAAAAGAAAAAGACAGCATTATTGAACTGAAATACAGCATTAGCCAATCATATAAAGAACATATAAACATCAGAAATAGTCCCTGAGGTGTTAATTAAGAAATAACATGAGCACTTGACCCAGACTAGTTGTTCCAAAGTATGCCCACTGAATAGAAGAACTGCTTAAAAAAATACACATCTCAAACATTACAAAACTGCTAACACACCATCACAGACAGAAGAAGGCGCACTGCATAAGATCTTAGTGGAAAATCTACAGAGTACACATACCGGATGGATGAAATGATCAATAACAGTAAGACGACTCAAACTTTGGATGCCCTCTCAGGTACTGCCCTGAGCTTTGCTGACAGGGTCATCGTTAAAGTGAAACTGATACAAAGAACTGTCATAATCTTGAAACTAGCTGGGCAATGGCAGTCTTGTCCACTCACTGTTATGACAAAAACACAAGCTGCTGGAGGCCAGCTACTGTTAAGTGCAGTATTCATTATTTATAGATTGAGCTTGCTCTTCCCTTTGCATACACAGTACACACATATGATTTCTCTCTAAAATGACACACTCATCATTCCAACATTGCACTTCCAGGAATTCCTGTCAAACAGAGGATGTTCTTCACATCTCCAAGCACCAGAGCTTTCCTCATTTTTTCTTTTCAGGACTGGAAAAATTTGACAACGATCATAAACAGGCATGATAAAAAAAAATCTAAGCACTGCAGAACAAGTCCTGGGGCATTAGATGATCATTTGGACAGGAAATGAAAACAGGAACAACAAAGTTGAACCTAAAGCTTAAAACAAGTAGAATTTTAAGAAAGAGAAATATCTTTCTGAAACACTTCGTGGTATAGTGGGTGATGCTCTTCATTTCCTTAAGATAAAGAGTCACCAGACAAAGTTGGGGCAGGGTGTTGATTGTGCTCAATGGAGCCTTTAGCTGTCAATCATCTCCGACAGTTCCTGTAGCAGGTCATCCTCTCCAATGCCAGGGTCCACATCCTCATCCTCCAGATGGTCGTCAGTGAATTCATTGATCAGGTCCTCGAAGTCGTCAACAGCGGAGGTGGAGGCAGCGGCGCTCAAGGTGGAGATGGCGCGGGACGCAGCTGTGCTCGTTCTCCGTGACTTGGGCTGAGCGGGAGTCTTCAGGGCCGGGCTGAAATATACAGAGAGTCTTGTTATTTAAGTAGTATCTGACAATGCTGATACTCCTCTCTTTGGCAGTGATGAGTTCACATTCTACAGTCAACCAAACATTACAAAGTCAACAGAAAAACGCTGTCTGGTGGTATCCTGTAAAATCATTGTTTCTTTGTGATCACAGAATCATATAATTGGTTCAAAATAGTAAAGAAATTGACAGTTATCCCTTCCCACACTTGCCTACAGATATTTTTGTCAGTGTTCCTGTTCAGATTTGAAGTTGCAGTTTATGCTCTCTGTGGACCTTTACCTTTGGGGGACTGTACAGGCCTCCCTGGCAGAAGGAACACTGACAGTCGGCTTGGTTTCTTGGCTCAGATTGTGTTTGAAGACGGGGACAGTCTGGAGCTCCTCTCTCAGTGGGCTGGAGCCTGAGTCCAACAAGGTGCTGGGACTAGGGGGAACAGCAGAGCTCAGCTGAGTCTCTGCACTGGAAGATGGGAACACCTGAAAATGGAGGTCACTGGAGGTCATTAACAGCACTAGACTGTTTACATTACTTGACAATTCACTTAGCTGCAGGCAGAATATAACAAAGGGACCAAATCAGAGACTAAAAGTGTAAATGTGCATATTGAACAATTTAAACCAAATGGCACTGTGAATGAGAACGTGTGGACATGTTGAGTAGAAATGAATGAATAAACTGTACAGGATACAAAACACTGAAACAGAAGTGTGTTAAATATGTGTCGCAGAAAGCATTAGAAAAAGTAAGTAAATACAAAGATGACTGCAACACACAATACACACAATTGAGGAAATATGCGACTACAAAAGCACACATAAAATGTGCCACATCACATTAATTTCAGACACATGTGAAACGGTCTTGGTATATGTTGCACACAGAGACAGGACATATAAATTCACCATCACTGGCCCAGTGTGCTGACCTGTCTGTCTCTGCATGTTGTCTCCTGCAGTGGCTCCTCCAGAACTGTGGAGACGCTGTTCAGAGGTTTAACAGCAGCCACAGCAGACCGCTCTGCTCCTCTCCTCTTCTGGCCTGGTTTCACCTGCACTGCAGGCTTCATGACAGACGGCTTCACATTCAGTTTGGGCCTCACTGAAGAGGAAGCAAAGTTTTAATGACACAGAATCTCACAGTCGAAGAGGTCTTGATCTTTCCTTTCTGTCTTTCCTGTGTGTAACATTGTTGCACACGTACTTTTGTACAGACCCTGTCTGAAGCCCAGTTATTTGTAGATGAGGCTAAACGATGAGCTTTCTCTAAATTTCTCACCCAATAAAGTAAAACCTTTTTACATGCCATTCAAGTTATCAGGTATCTGCAGAAAAATTACAATAACGTCACTCAAGTGCATGTAAATGCACAGACTGTACTCTACCTTTGGTATCTGTAGTGTGTTCTGGGGATTTCTTCGGATTATTGTTCAGTGTTTTATCAGCAGGCAGGGCCTCTGAGACAGCACCCTGAGGAGACGCTCTGGTCTGCTTAGCTGGTGTCAATGTGGTGGAGTTTCTTGTATTTTTGTCTGGGACCTCCCTCAAGGTGCTTGGGCTCAGAGAGCAGGAATGCGTCTCAGCCTCCAGTGGAGAAGAGCTCTGCTTCACAAGGCCTGAGGTAACAGCCGCACCTCTTGTACCAGGAGAAGACTTGCTGTTCAGAGCAGCCTTGGATTTGAGGGGGATCGGTTTACGAACAGGGACCTTCTGGGTGGAAGATGTAGTGTCGGCGTCCAGAGTGCTGGAGGAAGGTGATGAGCCTGGCAGTGTAAGACTGACTTTAACAGGAACATTTCTCTTCAGGGTTCCTTCAGTGGTCTGTTTCTGACCAGGTTCTGCTTCACCTGAGCCTTTGGCCTGCTCCTCCATTTCCTGTTTGCGAAGGCGCTTCTCCCTCATGATCTCCTCAAAGGTCTTGACCTTGACGCTGTTACCGTTGGTAACATTAGTCTAGAAAGACACAAGAAAATGACCATCACATAGTCAACACAACAACAAGCAACACAGCCAATACTGCAGTATCTTGGAGACCATACCTCAGAAGCAGCAGTGTGACCTTTGGGTGGCTTCTCTATCACTTCAGCACTCTTCTCTGTTGTGATGTTGCCTGCTGAGTTCAACATAAAAATGATGACAAAAATTCAGAAACATGGTATGTAAGATGAGGATAAGCAAACTCCAAATGTAATCCAATCTGAAAGACATTTACATTAGTAGAATGAATAACAATTCTGCATACATTTGTGTCAGCACACAGAGAACAACACTCTAAATTGTGATGAATGCTGTCTTACTTTGGGAGGCCAGTTTCCTGACACGCAGCAGGCGTGGCTTCTTAGCACCGCTTTCCTCAGTATCGGAGCTCTCTTTGTTTTCAGTCTCCGGGGCCTGCTGAGCCTGAATCCTCGCTGCCTTCTCCCTGCGGATCTCCTGCAAGGTCTTTACTCTAATACCACCGAGGTTTGGAGCCTCAGGGCCAGGCTTGGCTGTGTCAGACTCTGCCTGGCTCTTGCCCAGAGCTTTCTCTGCAGACTGTTTTGCTGTCATATTCTGCTCTTGCTGCTCCTCCTGTCTTTTCTTCTTGGCACAAAGGATCTCAGAGAACGTTTTAACATGGCTGACAGAGTGTTCTTTTATGGTGATGGCTCGTTTGAGCCCCTTGGTGGTTTTGGTGCTGTTGTTTTCTGGAGCCACAACTGAAGGGCCACCTTTTGACTGAGAGTGACACTTTGCTGCCTTCTCCTGTTTGATCTCCTCCAGAGTTTTGATGTGAATCTGCTCAGGTGCTTTTGTTGACTCTCTGTTGGTTTCAGCTGTTGGGAAAGGTGGGGGACAAAAAAAAGTCCATCATTAACATCTTTTCAGACCAAATAATCGACAAAGTCAACCTCTCATCTTCTTCATATTTCTTACCTGGTTGCATGGCAACGGACCCTGTAGACAATCCAAGTCTTTCCTTAATGGGCTTCAAAGCTGCAGAAGAAAAAGAAGTTTAAATGGACATATCACAATTCTAGACTGTAAATTATGAGCCCATCAAAACAACAACCTGTTTCTATATGCACCTTTCATTGTTGAAAAATTGCTTTTCATCTGAAGATACATCATCTATCATCAGCATGATTTGGAGTAACAGGCTACAGGTGCTCGTGCTACTCACCTTTCTTAGGGGGCATTGATGGCGCTCCCTCATCCACAACTCTGCCCAGACGCTCAGCCAGACTCCTTCTCAGAGGGACACCTTCTCCACTTTTCACATCTATACCAAAGGCAAGTCATGAGCTTCAACTGTGTACTCTAAGATTATCATTATTAGCACTGGAAGAAAATCTGTGGATGATGTTAAACAAGAGTGCATATTTACCAGTGCTGGGCATCTTCCTTCCAAGCCTTTCAGCCACACTGCCTCTTGGCCTCTCTGTTTCTTCAAAGACAAGTGGACCTAGGTTAAAAGAGGGACCGTTTGCTGGTTGAGAACAGGGTCATAATCACATTAGAGACAGAGCCAAAACAGATATAAGACAGATAGACAGATTCAAAACTTTGACAAATACATTTCAGTGAATTAGGCCAAGAAGTTTGGGCGTCCCTGCTCAGATTGCTCCCCCTGCGACTCGGCCCCGGACGAAGTGGGAGAAAATGGATGGATGGATGGATGGATGGATGGATGGATGGATGGATGGATGGATGGATGGATGGATGGATGGATGGATGTCAGTAGCTACATTCCAGTCATTGTTTTGTCCAAACAATGCAGTGCTACTGAAATAAACACTAGCAACTGCTATCTTCTCATTGTCGAGCTAGCACGAAAGTTTTCTGGATTCATTATTAATCTGACGCTCACATTTCTTTTCACCAGTTATACATATTTCGTTAACTGTATGTTTGCTCATCAATTAACACAAACCCTAAAAATCATATTCCAGAGTATCTTGAGAGTGAAAGATATAATAGGAAATTAGCAAATAAGTAGAATATTGGAGAAATGATGCAGAGAGAGTTGAGTATCCTGCTTTTTACCATCTCTTGCCTCCTGCAGGCCTGGTTGAGTAAATGCCCGGATGTTTTCTTTCTCCCTGTTGGCTGAGGTGTCAGCACTTTGGATGGGGTAACCGGCTCTCTTCATGCTGGCCTTCAGAGCCTTCCTCAGCCGGATCTCCTCCAGCGTGCTCACTCCAAAGTTCAGTGAGTCATCTGTCAAGGCACAGCATTATCTTGTAAACACACCATTTGGAAGAAGTACAACTTTGGTCACAAATTATGATTAATTATGCTTCCAAAATTTAGTCTTGCTGTCAACGAACATTCTAAGTTTGAATATATATTTGAATTGTAAAAAAGTCAACACATACACTCAATACGATAATCAATATGTGATTGTGGCAAAAAGCAGCACCACCATGGTGGCTGCACTGAACGCACTGCATGACAAACAGGAGTCACAAAAGTGTGCTTCACAGTATGTTCTCTTGTCTAAATGTAAGGGCTGTGTGAACAGCGGTAAGGGTGGTGGGATGGAAAATTTCCCATCTGGCACTGACAGCTCGTTTTTTTAATCAGAGTAACTCTATTCTAAATATGAATTTATACTTGAATTGTAAAAAAACCCCATACATTTCATTGTGAAAATTGGTATTTGATTTTGGGGTGAAATAGCAGCACTGCCACAGCAGCTGCACTGAATCCACTGCATGATGGACAGGAGTTACAAAAACCAGTTTCTGTTGTCAAGTAATTACATTTTTTTTCCAGGAAAATTTGTTAACCTCTGACATATTCAAGTCTCTCGGGTCATAATGTTTGGTTTCCTCTGGTCTCTGATCTCTCTCTCTCTCTCGATTTGGCAAATTAAGGGTTTATTTTTACCAAACCAGAGTTGGTGGTGAATGCTGAACAGTGAAAGATGAACCCGGAAGATTTTAGACAGTTATATTTTGTTTCTGCAGCATTTGAATGAAGTGTACTTTATGATGATAAACAGGGTCTGGTGGCTTTGGCCAGAGTGATGTCACTGCTGTCACAGATCTTACTCTGACAAAAAGGTGTGTCTCTGTCAGTGGCAAAAACACTTTTAGTGGACACAGACTGACGTCCAAACTCACCTGATTTGGGCAGTTTTCTAGAAGAAGGGCCAATCTTGCCATCCTCTCCCTCCTCTGAGAACTGGTCTGGAAACATAAGGACATGTAAGTGATTAAGACCACAGGGAACATCCTGTCTCAAAATGAAGACTAGTAGAGATAAAGAAGTCATTTTCAGATCTGATTCAGTTTACCATCTTCATCCTCGTCATCATCTGCTGGATTAATCACCACTGGTGGGTGGGTGGGGCTTGGTACTGGCTCCTGAGCTTCTGTCTTGATGACACCCCTGAGCTGAGGATTGGCTGCAGTAGGGAGAGGAGCAGCTGGTGGGAGGGCTGGTTCCTCGTGCGGTTGTTCCTCATTCTTGCTTAGACCTGGAAGAATTACACAGGCTATCTTTACCTTCTTTAACAGGTGGATGTCAAATTATCGTAAACTCTCTACATTTCAATTGTTAGCGTGTTTGCTTAAACAAAGTACACTCACTTTTATCAGGTGGGACAAACATGCCATCAATGTAGCGGGGCTTTTCGTGAAAGAAGGCACAGTGTGGCTTCTGGCAGCCAGCTGCTTGGTTTTCCCAATAACAAGATATCTCCTTTCGGTTTTTCTGTTTTGATGAAAGAGATTAACAACATGTCATAGCAACCTGAAGTAAATGGGCTGATCACCTCTCAATCTCACATAAATAAAATAAAATTAAATTTGCCCTAATACATGTGACATCACAGCTAAATTCAAACTATTGCTATTTTCACTCTCACTGATGATATTATTGTTTCTCCTAGCAAAATGTGGTTCAGATGTCTGAACACATGGCTTTGGACTGCAATGCTGGAGCTATTATCCCTGATATTATGGAGACAGAGCTAATACTTCAACCAGCCTGATCTTCAAGGCAAGTATTTTACATGACACGCTGCACAGTTCATAAATATACTGGAAAACCACAAATGAAATTTAACAATCTACAGGCATTTCAACTCACATTCTGAGGAGCAACGTCTAATGTAAGTTAATATTTAATGCCAGTCTTTTGTGAACTGTGTTCATTGTACTGTAGCATGCTGACTTTTTGTGTGACTGCCTTTACAGTGTATTAAGTGTTCCTCCCAACAGGTCCAGAGAAAGGAGTGGAGCTCCTGGCCCAGGTTTACAGGGAGACTTTTTCTACCCTTCGGTAATGGCCATTCAAGACACACACAGCCTCGAGTGGGCAAAGCTTGAAGGAGATGTTTTTGAGGTTTCAGTTTAAAACAAATTTTTGAATTTTGCTTACTGTGATCTCCATGTGTCGAAACTTGCAGACGGTACGGAAGCAACGTCCCTCTTGCCAGAGGTTGCATACGGTCTCATTGCCCATAGCTGCCTCACAGTGTCGGAAGGGGCAACTGTCCCCCTGCACAACAAATGACAAACAGTAAGACAATGAGACTCTTCCTTACTGTCACCAGTCACTTTCCAACTGGTCACATTACATGTGAAAATGTGAGCTTCGTGCTCAAACGTTGCTTACTTTAGTGCAGGTGGAATAGTAAAAGAAATAGCAGTCATCTCCATGGTTGGTCATAGTAATGCTGGTATGCGTCTTAAGTGACAGTGGTGATGAAGTCACGACCTTTTAGCCCAGCAGCTGGTTCTCTTCAGGGCCAACAGGACTCTCCCTGAGACCAGAGCGCAGCAAAACATGAGAAAGAGAAACCCTACTCCATTACATCAAGTCACTAGAAGTTTTCTATCACAGCTGCACACGTAAAACGACGACCAAGAAGCCTACCAGTAGTTTATTTTTCATACTAAATAGAACGACTTGCTCCAACCTGTAAGTACATTTAGGATTCTTACTAGAATTAAGTACAGTATCATATCATTTGGGATTTTACACAACCTATGGGTTTTCATCAACACGTAAGTCTCATGTAAAAACAATGATGACCTGAGAAGAAAACGAGAAGGGAGATGCTGTCATTTCAGTGCAGCAGTCTACTTCAGATGTAATAAACTATGCTCATGTCCTCAATGCGACCTAAGCTCTATTTGTGGTTTATTCTGCACAGCACCAGATTCGGAAACTGTTCTTCGAAAAACACCTGCCTGCCCCTATGTGTAGAGGTTCAAAGATTATGGTGCAAGAATTTGATTTGGCCTTATTTTGGACATATATTGATTTTGGCCCATTATATCATTTCACTTGAAGTTGAGTATTTTTTCAGGGACAGTCTTTGTTTTTCAAGTGCATGCAAACAGTAAAAATCTCTAAACTTCAGAATTTTTTACTTAAGATTGCTTTGTCTGAGAAATGAGCAGAAAAGGTGTGGAAATGGAATGAGACATAAACAAAAAACAAACAAAAACTAAAACAGGAAACTCTTATTTGAAACAGAAATTTCAAATAAAATGGCCAATAACCCTTCAAACATATTTTGAGTCTTCAATTGGTCATTTTGTCTGTATACAGGAGCCAATTGGGATTTTGTTTTAGTATTGTGCCACCTTTACCTGAGGTGGCTATGAAGTCGTCTCCCTCCTGAGTGCACTGTTGGTAGGGTGTCTCCGTGGTGGTATGGAGTCCTGAAGGAACACTTGATCCATGAGATAAGAGGAAAAGGGGGGTGGATCGCCCAGAGACACTTGTCTTCCTACGACATCCCTTTTCTGAGACTGTCTGAGACATCTTTATCTCCGCCAGACAGCTAAACATTACTGATGGAGGGTGCAATAGAGTCCTTTGGGGATTTTTTTTTTAATTATTTTTCATTAATTGGTGTAACCAATGAAAGAAAGAAATAGGGGGACATAAACAGCCAGAAAAGAAGGAGAAAAAAAAAACAGATCCAAAAATGCTTAAATTGGTGTGTCAAAAAGGGGACAAACGAGGGATGGTGGGTGGAAAAAATCCTCAGCTTCTTCTTGGGCTTGAAGGCATTTTGCACACTTGGTGACATTTGTGTGATGCAGTGGAAAAAAGGGCAGGATTTTCAAGCTTCTAGAGATTTTCAGCTGTTGATTATCAATGCTGAAGAGAAAAAACATCTTCTGCCAATGTACTCTGAAGGGGGCAAGCTATCCATATCCAGGGATTCCCACAAAGGACCAAGAGGATGGTTTTAAACCTATAAATCAATCAAAAACACTCCCCAGGGAACTGAAAATGGGTTATTAAGAGACAGATAGTTGTGTACAAACACAAAGGAGACAGTTGGACATTTCCACGCAGAGATACAGCATCATGAGTCCATTACCTCTTCATACTGAATACAGGGCAAACTAGAAGTAAGCAAGAAACTTGGTCCAACAAACAAACTTGCTGTTACTACACTGCATCACCAACCAAATCAATGTTTACATATTTCAAGTATCTAATCCGGAATAAAGAACAATTGAATTTGCACTTCTCGTTAACCCACACCTGGATTTATTCAGTCTAAACATGAAGGCCTTCGTGCCACGCTGATAAGCCTGAACAGCAACTTTGGCTTCCATCTTAAGAAACAGGTAAAATGAACTCTCAAGTTATACTAACACAGAAATAACGGGATAAAAATAACGATTTATAAAGTACTGACTTGCATTACAAGCAGAATACTTGTGGAGCCAAAAACATAATAGTCGTTGATCTTAAATTGCGCGTAACAATATGTTTGAGACCGCTAACTAGGATCGACGTTCCTTGGCCGATAACATGCGCTACAGGTCACCTTCAATGTTGGTTCACGATATGTATGGTCAAGCTTGAAAACCAAGATAGTAAAGAAACAATACCATACTTACTGTTTAATAAAAAAGTTGCCCAAAGCTAGCTGGCACGAACTACGAGCGATTCCCAACAGTGATGGAAACACACTAGACTAGAAATCAGCATTGGAATAATGTTAGCTAACGTATAATATACAATGGACTAATTTTGTTAAGCTGGCTAACTACTGGCTGTTATCAGAATACTGTATATGTAATGTGAAACTCTGCACGTTAACAGATAGCGCTCGTATACTTAAGTGTTATCTTATCATATGCTACACAACACAGGCCTACCTAAAGCACCAATTTCTATCGTTAGCGTTAGCTAAATGCTAAGACGGTTGAGTATTTTGTAATTACCGTGGTATTCATTAATTCATATTTCAACACTGTAGTGTAACAGCCAAATATGCTATGTATGCAATGTTAATTACCAATTTCCGATTTTAAAAGATTTTTAAAATTGTGTTGTCTTGGAAAGACTTCGTCCCACGTCGTTGACCGCCTCAGCTGTGCGAGACTAAAGCAAAATGGCGGCAGTAAGATAAAAATATGAGGGAGGGCCAACTGGTGTGCTGCGTTCGTGTCAAATAGAAAAGATTGTAAATTCGGCCATTACACTTTTGTCGACACAAAGAGGTCGGTGGCACGCAACTTTCCTACTACACTACATTTCAGAAGGAAATGTTGTACTAATTACTTTACGTCGACCAACTACAAAATTGTACTTAGCACAGTTAAATCAACAAAAATAATCAAAATAACATAATATAAGAACGTATACTACTATCACAGTTGCTTAATGTTCCTGCATAGGTTGCTACCTTTACTTTGATACTTAACGTACAATTTGCTGACAAAACTGCATCCGTTCACGCAGGAAAGATTCCGAATGCAAGCGTTTAAGGTGATTTCTACCTCCACCGGCTTTGTTGTGTTGTGCTTTCCTCTGACGCTCCTGTCACTTTTTTTTCATTTTACAGCGAAAGATAAATTAAGAGAGCGAAGGTGATGTGAAGGAACAGCGCGCAAACGTTTCAGTTGTTAATCCGACAGATTGTACCTGTTACTTCCAAATGGAATAAAGCGAGGAAATAATATTTTGTGAAGTAGAAGTTAAAGTCGCCAAGTTGTGTGTGTGTGTGTGTGTGTGTGTGTGTGTGTGTGTGTGTGTGTGTGTGTGTGTGCGTGTGTGTGTGTGTGTGTGCGCGCGCGTGCGTGCACAGATAACGTTTACACGTTTTCATTATTTTGAAAAGTAAAAACCGGAAGTGTTGTAGATTTTATTTTGGTTGCTTTGACAGCGGTTCAGTTGCGTGGGCTTTGACAGAAGTCTTATCAGTTGCTTGCTCGGTTGTTACTCTGCTGCGTGCAGACAGTCAGTAGCTGTTGTGTCGCTGGACACCTTTCGAAAGCAAACGGAGTATAACTTTAAGTTAGCTTTGCAGCCAAGCTGACAACTTTAGGAGTGAAATACAAATAGCTTTATCGGTGTTGCTCGCCACAATGGACACTGTTCAGGTAGGTGAGTGAGTTGAATACACAGGTTGACAAGCGTCAGCTTTAGCATGTCGCTAGCAGGGGTTGGCTAACAAGGGCAGGGCCAGTTAGCCGCAAGGTGACAAACCAGTAACGTTAGTTGTTTGGATGCTAATGTGAACGCTAATTCGTTTACACCTGGCTACCTACTGACTTATTTGTGTGTCTTTGTCAGTCTTTTTACACACCTTGTTTGTTATACCCAGAAACTGGTGTCTGGATTTTCTCTGGACCTGGGACCTTTGAAAGAACCTCTTGGATTTATTCGCGTCCTGGAATGGGTGAGTCAAGCCAAAAAGTAGTTAGAATGTCTCTAAAGTAGGCAACAAACCACGTTAACATCAGTTAAGTCAGTTACGAGTTACAAGTTAATCTTAACCACCGTACCATTGATCCTCATGATGCTGATATTTCTTGCCTTTTTATTCCACTAATTCCATGTACAAAGCAACATGCAAGTGTGTCTCAGTGGTCAGATACATATTCCAGTATATAGACTAAAATGAAAAGACTTAAAAGTCCTTCATTAGCTGTTGCAGGTGCCTCTGTCTCTGCTTTGCGCATCTGTAACTTTGGAGTTCACGGAGTTAAATTATACCACAGCTGGTAGATCCGCATGTCCTAAATGAAACGTTAACCTAACATACGATGTCGACCTTCTGCTGTAAACCTTTACGTGCCCCCCAACATAACTTGATTATGTGTATGAGTGGACCAAACTGGAAGCTCAAACAATAACCAGGAAATTCCAGGATTTTGTGACTTCTGTGTTGAAATAGTACAGCTAAGATAATAGTTATTGCACTTCAGATAGTTACGTAGTGCCACCCAGAACAGGACTGTTACAGAAAAAACAAAACAAAACAGTAAAGCAAATGACTATGAAACCTGGGCAAAATTGAAAGGAGAGGTGTGAGTTGGTGCTCCTGTGAACCATCTCTACTGTATGTAGCTGCTGTGAGGAAGGCCATCTGTTCAGATTGAGGTAGCTTGGATATTCCGTATGTGCTGCTGCTCAGTAGAACATCACTGCGATGCATGCTGTGTGTGTGACTGACTTCTTAATGAGTAATCTGACTGGCCCTGTACTAAAAAAGACAACAGATAAGGAATGCAACAGCTAGCTATGTGACAGCTAGTATTCATAGTGCTCTGTATTTCTGGTTGATGTACTAGTACTGTGGTAACTGCCTCAGTACAACAGGCAGTGCTGTGTGTATTTAAGGCGTGGACTTGTGGAGCAGCCATGTCCTATTGTAATTAACACATACAGCAGGTATTATCTGCTGCTGTGCTGCGGTTTCACTCGAGGAAAGGTGGCTTAAAAATCAATGCTTTCTATTCCGTTGTTAAAGTGTATTACCCAATGCTCAGCTATAGTGGATTATCAGACCTCTATACATTAAATACCACCTGAATTGTAGCAGAAGTGTGTAATTTTCTTAGTTTTGCGGTTCTTTTTTTGTTTGTCTTGATTATCATTATTTGTGGACAAGAAAAATGAGAAGTTAGGCGATCGGAAAGGTTCCAAATAAGTCATACATTTAACTTGAAGTGACTGCAGTGTTTTACTTCCAGCGAGTACAGTAGGGCTAACATTAATCAGAAAGTCTGTTTGTTTAATAAATTTTCAGTTTATTGACCTTTATTTTCTCTTAACAGATGGGGTTGTGTTAACAACCTGTCTGATCGTCTGATGGCTCGTGTTTCTTGCTTGTGTGGTTCATTTTTAGCGATGCAGCAGACATTTCACTTGTCATTGCAAGAAAACCACAGGTGTAATTATTAACATCAACAATGGCTCATTTCCATTAAGTGTCCCAGTAATCTATTCCAGTGAGCCCCCGCACACAACACCAGGACCGTCTTTGAGCAGCGTGCACCCTTCATTAATGCTGTTAATTACAGTTGTGCTTTTCCTGTTATGACATATCAAAATGTCTGCTTATTTCATGAGTGAAATGTTAGTAACAAGAAAATAATGCCAAAACAAGCAGAATTGCCCTTTCTTGTGTATGATACTTTATATTTCAATTATTTGCTTGCATGTTATTTACCGTTGAAGTGGAAATTTAAGGTCAGTAATTTTAAAAGGGAAAAAGAACATCTGAACAGTAGAAGTTTAGCAATACTAACTTTTTTCAGTTCTCTATTCTGACTTTCGGATGTAGAGCTGATGAGGTGTCTGGGTCCAGGTGGCTGCTACAGCACAGCATCCTCCGACTGTCTCCTTGGGCAATTGGGTGCAGTGGTATGAGTGTACAGCACACATACCACTGGGGTAAATCTAGGGCTGGGCGATATGGCTGAAAACTCTATCACGATATAAGTGTTTTATATCGGTCAATATCAATAATTATTGATATTTTTTATGACCTATTTAAAATAAGGACCAGGAGAAAAATACATTCAATTTTAACATTTTTATTTTAAATTGAACCTTCCTCCGATATAATACCCTCAGCTATCAAGGCAGAAAGGAAAGGAATTGTCAACACAACCATGGAAAACACTCAAATAATAAATGTAAAAAAAAAAAAAGTGTAAAAATGTAAACAGAGAGAAACCTGAGAACTTTTTTTCTGCAGGTTTAGTGCAGAAAGTTCACGAGCTGATTCACCTTCTGCTGAATAAAATGTTTTCAGATATGTGCAGTGTTAGCATAGCAGAAACTGAGGAAGACTTGACATCTGTAACATACAAACAAACAAACAACATGATAGACAGCAGAGTAAGACTGACTGAACTATAAAACCAGCCTAGACATATGAATAACTTCAGTCACTCTTCTTACTCTTAACATACATGAACTATTCAATTAGATTTTTATTGCAAGTGTGTTTAAAAAAAAAAAAAAAAAAAAAGCATGTGTAAGAGATGTTTATAACCTGGCTTCTCCACAGTGCTCAGCGGAAGCATGTCTTTAGTTATATGATATGCCGCTGCCTCCGTTATGTCTTCGTGCCTTTTAGATGATTTGTCATCAGGCACTGAAGCAGATACCTCTGCATGGTGGTCTGCTGCTTGTGCGGTGGTGCTGCAGTTGCAGATGTTGTTGGACGTTGGCGAATACAGCTGCGCTCCAAAGAGTGAGCGCAGCTAAGGTGGTTAAACAAGTTTGTGGTGTTACCAGTCTTGGTGGGGACAACAGTCTTGCATAAGTTACAGACCACATCACTATGACTGTGGTCCGACTTATAAAATCCAAAAAACTCCATACTGGCGAGCTGAGTTTCCCTGTTTATTGACAATTTCTTTGCTCGCTGCAGCGCTTTCTATTTCTCATCTCACTCCTCGCGGAGCATCAAACACAAGACAACGAGATGGTGCGACTGAACTTGATACTGTTACATGATTGGCGTGTTAGCGTGTCTCTCTCACTGATCAGCGATTACTCCCTACGTTGCTCGGTTACGTGAGAGGGAGTGCCTTTGTTCATGCAACCAACATTGCTTCGCAACATCAGGTTTCTTCCGACGAAGAAAAAAAATTATCGAATGTTTTATCGAATGCATTTTTTATTGATCTTGATTACGTGTCCATCGCGAGACATATCGCTATCGTTCTATCGCCCAGCCCTAGGTAAATTGGCATAGGTGCACTTGATTGTGCAAAGGCTATTGTACACTTGATGCAGGAACTGGTATCAGAACAGATGGTCATGTTTCTACCATTTCCACTTCTTATTAATAGATACAAAGCACATATTGATGAGGAGTTGGCCACGCTAGTTGATGTCTTGAGAAACAGCAAACAGCCACAACAGTCATGGTTTAAAGCTCACTTTTACACACTGGCACCATGTAAACTGCAGCTGTACAGAGGTCACTGAAGAAAATGCTAACATCTCTCTTGAAATACTGAGGCAACATACATCAAGTGACCTCAGCAGGTATTTTTATGGGACATTTTGCTGTTGTGGTTGGTCCTAACGTGTCCCACCTCCTCCATCAGTCGTGCATAGAGTATGATGTAGGAAGTCCAGTTTGATTAAGAGATCTGTGGATTGCAAACACCACACAGTGGTGTGTTATGCTCAAGATAGGATGTTTCAACTCTGGAACGTTTTCACCGCTGCAGCATTTCTTTAGTCACAACAGTTGTAAGGTGAACAGTAGAAATACAGCAATACAGAAATACAATTTTCAACCATTGCTATTTCCAATTAAACCAGTAAGTTTAACAAGTTCAAATGTTGTTGGTCTGCTTCAGTCTCATGGCTGAAATAGACAAAATTCTTCCAGGGTGAGACATTCTTAGTATTCAAGAGCTGGGAGAAATGGTTTGCCTCCCTCCTCTATTGTCATGCTTTTGGAAGATGTTTAGAATTGATATTACTGGATGTCAGACTGGCCTGAATGCCACATTCTTACTGATATAAGCCAGCAACTGTCGTTTTTCACAGTGTCAGGTGAAGGATGGTACGGTTATTTTTGTAATCATGACCTGCTGGGTTTTTTTTTAGGTCACTCTGGTTGTATGTCCACATGATGTGCTACATACAAATAAAGATTGTTGTATAAAAAGCTAAATTGCTAGTGTCAGAACCTTGTGACTGCCTGCTGCTGTCCTGCCACTCCCTGATCAGGAGAGCTAGTGAGGAATGCATCAGTCAGGCGTTGGGTGGGATACTGGAATTAGGATCTGGAACCCCTGCCCTATCTGGAGGGTTATTTGGGGTGCTGTCAGATTGGCCTGGGTGGGTCAAACAGGGCTGAGATGAAAGCTGAGAAATGGTGTGGATATCCAGAGGCACCCGAAAGATGAAACCCATTCCTGGAAATCCTCAGTGGGCCCGAAGCTTGCTAAATGCTGCACTGCATTTCTCTGTGTGTGTCTTTCTGCTATCTGTCTTGCTGTTACTACACTACTGCAGCCTGCAGAGTGTTTACCTCAGTGCCTGTGCTTACCCAGTGCTTTGGCACACTGTATGCAACTCTTGTAGTTGAAAAGGATCCTGATGATTTGATTTGGGAATATGCATTGGTAGATGTAGGTGTAAGTGAACAAAGGACATTATTCTTGGGAGAAAGTACAGAAGCAAGAATCACATGTGCTAAGCAGATGCTCGTCATTGGAGGAAGGACGTCCTGGTGAGGGGAGAAGTGTGTGGAGGGCTGACCTTTGTCTCTCAGTACTCCTAGGTACTGTAATGCTGTATTACTACAAACTTCTCAAAACACATACTGCAACCTTCAAGCCTTCAAGTCAGGAAACAAAGAGGAGCTGAAAACTGTTCAGAGGGAGCTCAGGAGGAAAAACAAGGGAGGGGAAGGACAGATACAGGAGGAGAATGGAGGAACAGCTGCAGGAGAACAACACCAGGGGAGTCTGGAGAGGCCTGAAAACCATTTCAGGCCACCAGAAGCCAAACTCCCAGGCAGCTGGGGATTCAGATTGGGCAGATGAGCTGAACACCTACTTCTGCAGGTTTGAGGAAGCATCTGCCCCTCCCCCAGCTGTACCAGCCCTGCAGCAGCCCTCCCTTGATCTGCCAGCACTCTGCCCAAGCACCCCACTGACCCCCCCCACCACAGTATTCAGCTCACTGCCACCAACGCCACCCCCCACTACCCCTCCCAGCCCCTCATCCACATCACAAGACACTCAGCCCCCCTGCTCCAACTTGTCTCTCACACCTCTCCAGGTGAGAAATCAGCTGAGGAGGTTAAAGACCAGGAAGGCTGCAGGACCGGACGGCCTCAGTCCCAGACTCCTCAAATCCTGCTCTGACCAGCTGAGCGGGATCATTGGACATTTGTTCAACCTGAGTCTGAGGCTGGGAAGGGTGCCGCGACTCTGGAAGACGTCCTGCATGGTACCTGTGCCAAAGACCCCACATCCCAAGGACCCTAGCTGCTACAGGCCGGTGGCACTAACATTACACCTCATGAAGGCCTTGGAGCGGTTGGTCCTTGCCCACCTGTGCCCCCTGGTGAGCTCATCCATGGACCCGCTGCAGTTTGCGTACCAGCCTGGCATCGGAGTGGACGATGCCCTCATCTTCCTCCTCCATCGAGCCCTGTCTCACCTGGAGTCACCTGGGAGCTCTGTTCGGATCCTTTTCCTGGACCTCAGCAGTGCTTTCAACACCATCAGGCCAGCCATCCTGAGAAACAAGCTGGAGCTTTCAGGAGTGGACCAACACCTCACATGCTGGATAGTGGATTACCTCTCCAACCGCCCACAGTATGTGAGGACACGGGACTGTGTGTCAGGGACTGCCCTCTGCAGTGTGGGGGCCCCCCAGGGAACGGTGCTGGCACCGTTCCTCTTCACCCTTTATACAGCTGACTTTTCCCACCTGTCACCCACCTGCCACCTGCAGAAGTTCTCTGATGACTCTGCCATTGTCAGCCTCATCACAGATGGGGACGATAGGTCATACAGAGGACTCATTCAGGACTTTGTGGACTGGTGTCAGAAGAACCACCTGCTGATCAATGCGGATAAAACCAAGGAGCTGGTTGTGGACCTCCGTCGGCGTCCACATTCTCCCCCATCACCAGTGAACATCCAGGGAAGGGACATTGAGATGGTGACATCTTATAAGTACCTGGGTGTTCATCTGAACAACAAACTGGACTGGACTCATAACACCATTGCACTTTATAAAAAAGGACAGAGCAGACTCTATCTGCTCAGGAGGCTGAGGTCTTTTGGGGTGCAGGGGGCACTCCTGAAGACCTTCTATGACTCTGTTGTGGCCTCTGCCTTGTTCTATGGTGTAGTCTGCTGGGGGAGCAGCATCACAGCAGCTGACAGGAAGAAGCTGGACAAACTCATCAGGAAGGCCAACTCTGTCCTGGGATGTCCTCTGGAACAGGTGGAGGAGGTGGGGGAGAGGAGGATGACAGCCAAGCTGTCCTCCATGACAGACAATGACTCCCACCCCCTCCAACACACACTCACTGCACTGAGGAGCTCCATCAGTGACAGGATGCTACATCCAAAGTGTGTGAAGGAGCAGTATCGCAGGTCATTCCTTCCTGCAGCCGTCAGACTGTACAATAAGAACTGCTCAAAGTAATCTGATAATTCATCTGTAAATCATCTGTGAATAACATGTGCAATAATCTGGGCAACAACTGGTGAAGTAATCTGTGCATTTATCTGAAATTTATTTGTAAATTATCTGTTCAAGAACCTGAGCAAAATTTTACTGGGGCAATAATCTGTACAATACATCCTGTATATAACAGTCTGGAAACACAATTTATAATTTTCATCTTGATAATTTATCTGTATCTGTACATAACATGTCTGCAAAAACAATTTCTAATTTAGAGACACTTATTTCTATCACACTTTTTTTTTATTTATACTTGTATATACTTACTGATTGTCTACCTCGTCTATTTTTTCTTACTGATGCTGCTGCAATTTGGAATTTCCCCTTGTGGGACTAATAAAGGTATATTGAATTGAACACCAGCATTTGATTGTGAGAAACACATTTTTTTGTGACCATATCACATCATCACTGCCATGTGAAAATCAATTTGGTTGCTTGTAATTAAGGTAAAGGCCTACATGCCTTCGGTTGGTTGAGGTCATTTTCCAAACCCCTTTGGCTTATCAAAAACTTTCCCAGCGAGGGGAAACAGCTCTGCTAAAACAGGCAACAAGATATTGGCAGGGCATGCTGTAGCTAGAGCTCAGCAGCAAGTGTAGCTAGCAGTGCAACCCGAATGGTACTAACTAATCCAGTCATAGGAGGTGAGCAGTACATCATGGAAGAGGCAGCGGGAATGCAGGAACTCTCTCACAGATGGGCCAAACCACCACCGCATCCCTCCCCAGCACCTGGCAGAGCTGAGGGAGTGAGAGGAACCTAAACATTACTGCTAGCTCATGCTAAAACCCGATTAGCAGAAGCTAGCAAGGCATGCTGTAGGCCAAGATAGTCGACAAGCTAGTGATGCAGTCTGAATGACACTACCTAGTAGTTAGCAGAAGTGAGTGCGGTAAGTTGTTGAAGAGGGAGCGGGAATGGATGAACTCCCTCACAGATGCATTGTTCGTCTTCCCTGTGGAACAGTATGGCTAGTAGTCAGCACTGCGTCCCTCCCGAGCACCGGGCAGAGTGGAGGGAGCAGCCAGGGAGAATCAGGAAAAACAAGAAGATTAAACAGTTTTACGTTACTAAAAGGATCCTCTCAGCAACACCCAATGGTGAGTTAATGTTTTGCTGAGGGACACTTTTCTCAAGATGACTGAGTCAGAAAGGGAGAGGAGCAGTGCATGCACTGGCATTTTATAGGGCAAGGCTGCTACCCCCTTATTGGGTGGTGAATGCAAAATTCTTTCTTACGTGCTGAGGGCAGAGCACACATGAAATAAAAACAGTGTGGCAATGTTTAGAAAGCTCCCATTGTAATTAAGTATTGGGTTAGGTAGTGTAATATTGACAAAGGTTTATGATATGGTCATATCAGATCACGCTGCAATTATGTGCATAATGATACCTTCAATAGTTCTACATGTTCTAAATGCAGTTGACAGCTTTCCTCCAAAAAAGATGCCAGTCATAGATGGATTATCAATAGAATTTTATTCTATAGTTTGGACTATAGCTTATTATTTTTAAATGTTATTAGTAATGCATAGATGCACCATGTTCCCCCCTAAACAATGTACAATTATCAGTGTGATGACAAAACCAGGGCAGGAGGTACGTACAAGCTTCATTAATACTGACAATAAAATCATTACCAAAGGCCTAATTAATCAAACAGCCAAAGTACGCCCTGATAGAATTTACTACAGTCAAACTAGACTTGATGAGGCCCCTACTTTCCATACTTAGAAAGAGTTAGCCACACTCCGTGTCATCAACACGGCCACTTGCTTGCTGTGTGTGTGTGTGTGTGTGTGTGTGTGTGTGTGTGTGTGTGTGTGTGTGTGTGTGTGTGTGTGTGTGTGTGTGTGTGTGTGTGTGTGTGTGTGTGTGTGTGGGTGTGGTCGTGTGTGTGTGTCTGTCTGTTATGTTTGTGGAGAGTCGGGCTGGGATGAGAGGTAGATGTGTCACGTGTAAGATGAATAAATGTTCTATAAATGTACATATCTCTTGTGTGTTATGTCTTTTGGAAATGTTATTCTAACACCATCCTAGGATAGTATATGTTACCTCATACAATGTATTATTATGTTGGTTGGTAAGAGATTGTTAGTGAAATCCCATGATGAAAGCATTGAAACAAAAACAGATAATTATATAAAAGAAAGACCATCACATTTCGTGGTTATCCCAGCCTTAATGAAACACTTGACATATTTTCTTCATACTGTGCACATATTAGTTTCATGGGTGGTATGTTTACAATGTGTGCCAACGTTGGCTTGATAAGAGCTGCTGTATGAAATCCCTCTCTGCTCTGTGCCTAGTTTGCGTCTGTATTTTAGCATGTAATGTCCTTAAAAATAGTAGCCAGAATCTCTGTGGCATTGTAGTCGAGTTGTAGTTTGTTAACAGATAAAGTAGCTTTAATAAGATTTTTCCTGTCTTAGAAAGGACCGCTGTTGCTACTCAAGTGTGTAAGAGCTTTTTGGGAAGACTTGGTTGTATAGAATCACTACGACTGCCTTCAGGAATCAGGCTTCTAAATCTTTTTGTACAATGTGGATTGCGCAATTTCTTTACAGTGTCAGTGCAGGGAGTTCATGCTATGGCTGAAGAAAGGCTGTTCAAATCTTGTCCAAACCTTGATGCTTAATTCATGACCCACCTGAAAAATCTGTTGGAAATAGATGCAAACTGGACATATTTTAACCCAACCATGCATTTATTGAAACTTCTAAATGCTCTTTGCTCTGCACTGCAGTCGACTCTCTGGTGGCCCCCGAGTGCCATCTCAGTTTTTCTGCACAGTCAGTTCATGCTAAAGGTTAGAGGAAATGGTCTGGGTTACCCTCTGCTTTCCATTTTTCCTGCCAGTGTCTGCTGTCTGTCAGCATAGTTGTAGATATCAGCTTGTTTTTCTCCCATGAGAAGAAACTCTTTGCTGACATTCATTCTTATGTGATAGGAAAAACAACTTTGACACAATAAAATATTCATTCACATTTAAAGGAGCAATATGTAAGAATTTTAGTTTAAAACATTCAAAAATTAACTAAAATTATCAACTGAATGTGAAAACAAAATCAGTTTTGACATTCTATCAGATGTGTGTATTGTGTTTCAGAGATATCTACTGAAGTTAGCATGCTAACCAGCTAGCCCCAGCCTGCCCTGTCTCATAATACCACTTTGCACCTCAAGAGGCCATATGAAGTTACTGTTTTGTCCAGGCTGTCCTCAGTCCAGCAACACTGTGGTCCCTGGAGTCCTGGTTGGAGCTGCTGTACTGTATTATGAACTGTACCAAGCACATTGTATTAGTGCTGTCAATCGATTAAAATATTTAATCGCGATTAATCTCATGAATGTCATAGTTAACTCCCGATTAATTGCGCATTTTTATCTATTCTAAATGTCCCTTGAATTATCATTTTTATACTCTTATCAACATGGAAAAGTGCATAGGCTTGCTTTGTGCAAATGTTTTTATTGAAAACAACAACACGTAGTGTTTTATTTCACACTAACATTCTCACTTTGAGCAGTCATTCACATTTCAATGAATCAAATCTCACACAATTTAACACTGTCAATAAACAGATGACAAAAAAATTAATATTTGTTTACAAAAAAGCTCTTCAACAACCCTTTCTAAGGGATCAAAACAGGGTGATACAAGATAAAGTTACAAAGTGCACATCATTGTAAACTAGGACTCAGCCTATAGTGCACTTAAACCATGACTTAAACTTTCCTTTCTTAAGTTTCCTTTGAACATACAAGCAGTCAGGCTATACTGCTCTTCTGTTTATTCAGCAGAGGCTTATCAACCCAGCCTCTTATTTCTCTCCAGAAAGAATTAACACTACTTGGCTATGGCTGCAGTAAGCTTGTTCTTGGTTCCAGTATCCATATGCCTTTTTTACAGCTAGCAAGCAGGCAAGACCAAACACATGCATGGGGCGTGCCTATCATTTTGTTTCCGGTTTACAACCGGATCCTGTAGTTTTTCTTAAGTTACTAGCAGTGGCCACAGCTTATGAAAAACTACAAGTTCACCAGGTCACAAAGAGCGTTAATCTCACAATAAAAAAAATGACGCAGTTAAAACTGATTTGCGTTAATGGGTTAGTAACCCAATAAGTTATTAGAATTACATGTAAAGGTGTAAATAACATCAGTGGTAGTTGAAAAAATACCTGATTTTATGCACCTGTAGTTCAGCAGCAAATTTGGCCAAACTTAAAGATGTTGCAGAAGAAGAAATTAATCAGCCAATGGCACAGGCTTGGTTCTGACTCAGGTGTTACCAGGCTGGTTCCTAAAGATATCACAGACCCACTATGGTTTGAATGTGCTACAAGATAATCTTTTTGGGAACACCAAACCAAATGTGAATGCACTAGTCCACTGCAGAGAGAGAGTGTGTATTCATTGTCAGGAATGACAATATGGGAGCTTTATGGTACACCAGGATTACTAGTACAATATTAATTCCTCAATAAAAATGCAATCAAATTGTATGATAGCCATCAAACCAGGTGTTCACTGATGTCTTTGTGTAGGAAGCTGTCAGCCCACGGTATATATGTCTCCACTGTATATATGTCAATCATTGTAAACAAGCTTCCGCAGACCCTCTTATCCGGTGTGTTCGAGCTGCATGTGGAGGCTGCCCTGCAGAAGATCCTTTCACTGTTCATTCAATTTGAAATATTTTATTATTGAATTGCTAACGTTTTATTAATCCACCACATGATTAGACATTATTTCTTAAAATGTAAAACACAGAAATGAAAAATGTAAACAAAAAAACCCTCAGAGTTTGGGGAAAAAATAAAATGGAATCTGGTCAAAATGAAAACAGATTTCATGGGGCCCTACTTACTGTCTAAGTGTATCGTAGTTGCAGGATATGGCCTCTAACTACAAGTCAACTGTCAAAAGATGGCTTATTGCAAGAACTGGACTGATTGGACCTGAAAGTTTGGTTTGTCAGCCTCATGTTAGGGGTTTACCATTTGTGCTTTCAGCCCTCTGAGGGGGAGGAAGGGGAGTTTCCTGTGTGGAAAAAGAATGTAACAACTGCTGCGGGGGGGGGGGTGATAATGAAGTAGGCATGTTAGTTCAGAAGAAAAAAAAGCATTTGTTCTCTAAGGGAAGGGAAAAGACATCATGGTATCAGTGTAGAAGCTTAATTCTGATCCTAAGAGATAATATAGGTAGTTGTGTCTCAATTTAATGTTTAGAAATATGAGAACATTAAATTGTCTCTCTCTCAAACTGTCTCAAACCTCCCATCCTCACTTATTTCTTTGCCTCTATAGGTGTTCACCATCTTTGCCTTTGCCACCACCGGAGGTTACTCAGGGACAACCCACTTTACAGTCACCTGCCCAGGATCCCAGGAGATTCAGCCTGTAAACCCTGTATTTGGCTACCCATTCAGGTACTGGAGAACACTGGAGCGCTTCTAATCATAAAAGCCTTTGCTGTTTATCTGCAGTTAATGTGTTAAACAGGATTTTAAGATTATGGTCTTGAAATTTGCTTCCCACACTAAAACACTTAGAGTTTGGTCTTTCTCACCTTTCAGTAAACAACACAATTGTTCATTACTGCCATCATCTGGTGAAAAGTATGGTTACTCCACTACTCTGCAGCAACCTTCTCATTTGTAGCTTATTCTGTCTCTCAGTGTAGGTGAACACACAACCCTGATGTTGCAAAGACATAGCTCTGTGTTTATGTTGCCAGATGACTACAGAAGCAGAAAATAATGTTGTGTATGCAGGTCTGAATCCTCCTGGGTAACCAGTGCGAACAGTAAGTGCTGGTCCCTGCATTTAGATCCACTAAAAAAAGGACTGTACCTCATGGTTAAATCAATATCACACTAAGAATATCTCCAAATTTCAAATATGAATTTGGACAGCGTAGTGTTGTGAAATGATAATATGATATGATCATATCACCACCATACATTTCCACTGAAAGTCAATAGAGACAAGGCTGTCAATCAAAGTGATGATGATCACACTGGATGTCAGTAGAGGAAATGGTGCTAGCATGAAACTTATCAGTACTTTAGCTGACTTTGCTGGAATTCTGCATGAATAGAGCCAGCAGAGATGAGCACTTAGAGGAAATCAGGGTGAAGAAACACAACATACATGGTGTTGTTAGGTCATTTTGAAACATGATTGGGGGAGATATTTGCTAAGGATTGCTATCCCTTTGCAGGCTCTGAATAGTGAAATTGTACTAGTTATGTACTGATGGGCTGCACTGGGGTAAAGTAAAAATTTTACACCTGGGAAAAGCAGTTGTTGAATGTGTTTTATCAGTCATTCATGGAGGGAGAGAGATAAAAACAGTGTGTAAGACAGAGAGCTTTTATACAGTAGGTCAAGTAAAAAATGCATTATAAAGTTACTTTTCAGTAGATCTCTGTTAACCCAGAGTCCTCCTCCCATTACCGTGTCAGAAACAGAATACTTTACTAGTGCTTGAGGGGAAATTGGGTCAATTGTCCTTGCTCCCATTGTAGAACAGTAATAAAATTAAAAAAGGAAATAAGAGATATCTTTAAATATAGAATATTTAAAAATCTGTATAACAAACAACAATATAAATGAACCATAAATAATATACAATACAGTGAGTGTAAATATCTAAACTTTGTGTATTGTGCTACAATAAATAATACCAGTCTATAGAGAATGTATCTGTTGTGCGACATTTTACATTAAGAGTAATAGAATACGAGAATACTACTACTGCTAATACTAAAACTATAGTAATAACATTAATAACAATATATAATGATATATGGTTACAATAGTTGATGATGAAATATTAATAATAATAATAATGGTAATAATGATAATAGCAGCAGTAGTAGTAGAATAGTGCAGTATAAATAATATACATATACACCATATTATTTGCATTGTGGATGGGGTTATTATAATTATGAGGTCATCAGTTAGACACATAGACAGTTTATGTGTCTTCTGTTTATCATAATACTTAATAACTGGAGAAAATGCCTGTGAAATGAGCCGATCTGGAACCATACACGCAGCCTAGAATCTTGCAAGTCTCCCTTAATCCTTTCATATTTTCTCTCCTTGCTTTCCTCGGATAGAAGAATAACCCAGGTGAGGACTTTTTTTGTGCGTTTTTTTGAGTTTGTGTTTTAAAAATCGGAGCGATTTTGAGCGATTGTTGAATGTACCCTCCTCCTCTCTACCTGCTTTCAGGTTGCCAGCACACCCATATAAGATGCCCTCGTGTAACAGCAGTCCAAGCAATGAGACCTTCCTGCAGGGCGACTTCTCCTCCTCTGCAGAGTTCTTCGTCTGCATCGGTGTGTTCGGGTTCCTTTATTGCACTGCCACGCTGATCCTCTACCTGGGCTACCAAAGCATCTACCGCCAGACCACCCGCGGCCCCATCATAGTGAGTACATATCCTTTTTTCAGCAATGAGCTTTCTTCATACTACAAGCCCCCTTCACATCATCAACCCGGGGTACGAGGAGTGTTTGGGTTGTCTTTTCTAACATCTTGGGCATCCAAACCGATTTCAGCCTGGTGGGTGCATGTTATGTAAGGGTCCTGTGCAGCAACTCTTAAATGACTCTTCCTTGATGGTGTGTTGGTTTGCTGTGAAAAATGAATAAAAACAATTTCAAAGCTGTGCTGTGCTATGAAAAATATCCCTGTTATTTTGTCACCAACACCCACCCCCTCCATAATTATTCCACAGAATCAAATTGCATGATCATTTCATCTTCATTTTGGTATGGCCCTAATTTCATTTTACAACATTCTCCAAGATGTCATTCTTAATATCTCAGGCAGAAAGAGGGTGTCCGTTTGATTTTGGAGCACATGTGCATAGACAAGTAGAGGCAATCATAAAAATGTACGAGGGGCTCCAGCCCCCATGTAAGCATGAACATCAGTATGGAAGTATAGAGAATGGATGGATGGATGGCAAAATAGCCAAAAGTAGCACATTATACAAATATTATCCAATACAGTCTGTGAAATTATGCATTACATTATTAATTATGAATTATTCTAGGAGCCTGTATGCAGATACCAACCGATGTTTGATATTCTTTAACAAATAAGAACTGTTAAAGACTTGAAAACTTCCTTTTTGTTCTTGGAGTGAGAGCATGCTCATGTAGTATGGTTGAAACAGCATGATTTCCATTCAACCTGACCTAAAAACCCTCTGAATACTCAGGGCACATTAATGTGTATGTAAACATGCTCAGTGTTTGCTTTGTCCTGCTCCTGCCAGGACCTGGTGGTGACTGCTGCCTTTGCCTTCCTCTGGCTTGTGTCATCCTCAGCCTGGGGCAAAGGCCTGACTGATGTCAAATGGGCCACTAACCCAGACAACCTTGTGGGGTCGTGCAAGGACATCTGTAAACCAGGAGACTTTCCTTCCATGGGTCGTCTCAATGCCTCTGTGGTAAGTCATGGTAAAGTAGCGCTGCAGACCTCCCTCATACGAGACCCATGATTCTCAGAGAGCGCAAACAGTATCTTAATAAACTTTTAGAACCTTAGGAAACGTATCCTGTCCACTCCAGGATCTACAGTAGCAGAGCTGCAGAGATGTTTCAGAGACATGTGGTGTCACATTCCAGTAGAACTTTTGATTCAAAATAGCAATAAGATATTCAAATGTATTTATCAGTTTCAAACATCATGTGACCAGTTTTGTCCAAAATGTAATCAGTCTGCCCACAGAGCTATGCTAATCATGGAAACTGAGCTTACAGCAGCAGTTCCATCTATTCCCCTTAAAACTTTGTTCTTGGCACCCCAAAGTCAAATATTTTTGCAAATTATTGTATCCCACCTAATATTATTACTCATAGTTCCTTCCCCCAAAATGTATTATCTTTAATGAAGAATGTGCAGTAAAACTATTTGGCCACAACGTCATGGCTTTTTAGACACCATAGGAGACAAACATCAGTGGCAAAACATGACTCAATGCCACATGACACAACTTGATCTGATAATCAGCTAAGCCAACATGCTTCAAACTGACTGCTTTCACCAGCTGTGCACTGTTGTCAGGAGCATCACAGCATTTTGTAACAGACTAGCACCTAATGCTGGGCTCAGACTACACAAATCTAGCCCAAGTTTGAGACAGTTTTGTCATGGCCAACTAATTACCAGCGTCATAGCTGATTGTGAACAAAAAATCAGGCGTCTAGATTCATTTAGTATGACATACTAAACGACGCCCCACTACACCCCATGACAACCCGACACATCTAGTGTGATCTCCCACATGTTCCTGAACATTTACCAATCAGGTGCTCTCTCCAGAGTGCAGTCAGGTAACCATGGCAAAGAGGAGGAGGAGGAGGAGGGATGCTGAGGTTGCTTCTGTCAGGTGGGACAGTGAAAGAGAGGAAATGTTGATTGAGCTGTGGCAACAGTGCCCCAGCCTGTTTGACATGTCCTTGAGGGAGGAGGACAGAGTCAAAAAAGACAAATGTTTGCAAGAAGTAGCAGAAGCACTTCATCGGCCCAGCGAGGAGCTGGCTGTGCTGTCATAGCATTGTCCCTGTCCTAACTATGGGAATATGCTTATAGTATTAATTCCAGGTGTAACATTAAGGTAGCCTGTTTGGTGCAGACAACACAGTCAAGCCTGCTTCTCGTCGAGTAAATAAGTATGGAAATAAAATAACTCTTTGTGAAACTTGTACCTGTCCTGATTGCTATCTGGATGCTGCCCAGTAGATGTAGAAATGAAAGGCAAAGTGGCTGAAGTTTACACTGCCTCTTACATTCGCTTTTAATGTTATAGTGCATCCACAACTCTTTTTTTCTTTCTTTTCCTTTGTTGGGTGCACAAGAGTGCCAGCATTACACACATCTCTTTTGTGACTATGATTGACAGATACTTCACCCGCCTCCCCAATGACATCTGAACTGATAGTGAAGTAAGACATGCTGTGATTAGTCAGGGTCATACATGTAGTCTTGCCAGTCACCCAACCAAGACACAACAAGAGTACGGCACCCACACCCACGGAACTGTGATTGACAGATACTTCACCCACCTCCCCAAGAGTACGGCACCCACACCCACGGCACTGTGATTAGATCTGACACAGTGACCGTCATCAAAGACAGAAAACGTGAAGTCTGATCGCGGCATAATACAACCTCAGCATTCCATAGAAAACTGGGGGGTGGCTGATGGTCGTTTGTTGCTGTATATAAGTGCTCTTGTGGCAGAGTACAGCCAGCGCCATCTGGTGTTCGATTACACACCATCTATTCCCTTTCAGTAGCTTCACTATTTGCTGCAGCAGTGTAGAGTTAACTATGTATAATACAATTTAAATACAGTTTGTAGAACGATAATGTCATCTTGCGATAGCATTTTTATTTTCCTGTTTTGGGTGTACTGTTTGAGTCCAAAGAAATGTGTAAATGCAATAACTGTTCACAATTTCATGTTCAGCATCTGTATTCATTGACCATAATGAAAGTGTTGATGTTCAGGTCAAACCTGTTTTTAAGCCTTACTGGTCACCAATATTCAAATTTCAATGTTTGCTACCAGATAGTACAGTGTGTTTTATAGCGCTACCAGGAGTGGTGGTGTTGATCAAACAGACCAAACTTTTAAAGCTTATGGCACAACTCAGCTGGAAGGCAAAGGAGGAGGACATAATGTAAACACTGTAAACTTTAAAAGTACACAGCAAACAATATTTGTTGTCATTAGTCATCTCGTTTGTTTTTGTGTCTCTCTACAGATTTTTGGCTTTTTGAACATGATCCTGTGGGCAGGCAACTGCTGGTTCATTTATAAGGAGACTCCTTTCCACAAGGATCCCAACCCACCGGCCACCATGGAAGAAGGAGGGGCCCCTGGGCCCTAGCCACATCACTGAGGCCCTCAAGCATAGCCCTGTACCCACAGCAGATCTGCTTTGTGTCCAACACTGGTCTCTGATGTTCACCTGCAGAAATGGAAATAAAAGGAAGGCAGTTGTCCTACATACCCCTCATACCTCGCAACACTTGGCAGTGTTGGGCAGTTAATCCAGTCCCCAGTGACTGAGCAACACTAAGTTCTTTTTTTTTTTTTTTTTTTACAAAATGTCTCAACTCCCAATTCCTATATGCCATGAAAACACTAAGTGCAAATACAAACTAAAACACTCTCACACTATGTACAATAAGAGCTGCTGTGAAAATAGATTGAGTTGAAACCTGAAACTGTCTGCATTTGGTGTTCATAACCCAGCCCTGCAGTGCATTTGCTTCCACATTAGCACACTGCCCTCCCCTGATGCCTGCCCTTTGGGGAGTCACCTAGTGATGAAATTGTGATGTAAGAGCCCAGAATCTCTACTGGTCTTCAACCAGGGAAATGGCAAAGGATTAATAGAAGTTGAAATCAAACATCCCTTCCATCCAATAAAAGTGCGGCCATAAGAAATGACACCCAGAGGTTAATTTTAGGTGGGAGCAAATGCATAGCCAGGGTTCTCTCTTGAGCCAGTCCAGTTGTAATGTGGAAGAAGTGCTACAGTACAGATCCCAAGCACTGCATATTGCAAAAACATGTCAATAATTGTCATTTCAGTAGATGAGCTTGTTGGTTCAAATATGTTAATTGCTCTTTTTCCTTTTGTATAGTCGGACTATGGCACGTGTTTATAGAATGCTCTCTCCTTTTCTGAACTCTGCCTCTGAGGCACGAGACCATCTAACAGTTACAATCACAGCCATGTCATTCCTCCAACAATATCATTCTCATCTAATATTCTAATCTTCACGCACTCAAATGTTTCAGCACACTTTGATATTCTTGCCCTTAACTGTTGATGGCAAAAAGAAAATACAGTACACACCAAGTATGAAGAAAACACACTACATTGTGCTGCACCTGTCTGTACTTCAGATGGATGAGCAGAGACCTTTATTTTGAAAGTATCATTTTGCATGATGTTTCAGGTTGTTAGTCTTGTTTTATTTCCCCTGTATTCAGAATAAGACAGGCTTTCTGCATGATTACTCCAATAGCTGTTCTGTATGACTTCACAGTGGAAGTGACTGATCGATGTCACATTTAGTTCCTCATTGATCAAAATTGACACTAGTTAAAAGTACACGTTACATTTACACTACTTAATAACAGCAACACTCATCCTTGTTTGAATTGTCTTTCTCAAAAGGTGACATGCAGTGGCATTATTTATATACAGTTCATATGTATTTTTCCGTACATGAATTAGTCTGTTGCATATGTTTAAAAGCAGTGTTGGGTTTCGGTTTATATTTCTCAGTGGATGGTGTCAGTGTGTAGCTTCTCTTTGATTTTTTTTCCCTTTCTTTTTTTTTGTTATGTTGGCAGATTTGCTGTTAAATTTGTGAGACCACTGAGTAGGCTTAGGCTTAATCTTGTGATGATAAATAGTTCAAGTAACAAAAGTGGCTAAATGTGTTTGCCAGATTGATGTAATCCTGCTGTATTTTTGACTCCTGCCTGTAGTTCTGCTCTACATGTAACTTTATAACCTGTACAATATATTAGAAGGTATTGTGCTGAACGCCTACAGTTGCTCTGAGTCACTGCTGATGTTAATATGTCAACATATTGAGTATTTGCCTTGCACTAAGATGGATCTAATGATCTCAATGAAGTAACTGTTTTGAGTTATTGGGCGTTCTGGGCAGCTGTTTTCTTTCATTGCCTTAGCCTCTGCAGGGAATAAATGAGGGGCTGTCCGAGTCACTACAAGTAAAGTAATATATTTTCCACATCATATTGAAATTATACACATATTTAATAAGATGCTTTATCAATTTTTAAAACATGAATCTTAGTTTGATTAGAGCACCAAGAGTATGTGGATGTTTATGTAATGAATTACACTTCCTGTATTTTATTCCTCTTTTGTGCAAACGGAAACAGTGATCTGTATTGATGTTTAAAACATGAAAGCTGCAAGTGCTGGATTCTGTCTCCTTTTTTAATTACATTTTATTACATACAGTTTATACATGAGTATGTCTCTACTTGTTCACATGGTTTACAGACATTTTTCATAGTAGCCTGTTTTGTCTTTTTTTTTTTTTTCACCAAAATGATAAAATAAGACAATCCTGCTTAAAATTGATGGTCTAGATATCTGTTGCTTCCAGCTGACTCATTCAGTCACTGGGGTCAGATCTGTCTGCCAAAGTATCTTCATCATACTAACACAGGATGCTGCCAAGTTCAGAAATTCTGCCTTTCTATACATAGTGAGTTCTGTTTCCTATTTGAATTATAAATGAGTTAACTGTGCTACTCAGCCAGATGTGTGTAGAGGTAAATAAAATCATCCAGCTGTTTGTTGGGTCACTGTTAAGAATAAAAGAAAGTGCCAGTGCCGCCCATCCGGGGAAGATTCCCAGAGCTTTGTCACTCCTCTGTTTCTGCCCTGCCACACCACCACTCCTCTCTCCCACCAGTAACAAACAAGGAGGCCATGAGGGAAAGCCTGTGTGGAACCGGATGCTACCATAGTAAACATGCTACAGATGCCACAGAGAAGTGGTTCCCAGCCTTTTAGTTTTTGACCCCTTAGCAACAGTTTTGAGTTCAACCCAGGAGCAATTGTCTCCATTAATGTAATTAAATGGATGTCTACATATATGTTTGTATAAAAATCCTTTAAATAATCTGGTGACCCCTTAGATTTATCTTTTGACCACTCAGAAGAGATAGATGGAGTTGGGAGCCACTGCCATCTGTGAGATATATGTGTGTTTGTGATGTGAGAAGTATTCTTCCCTGAACCCAGCCCTCTTCTGACATAAGATGAAATTGGTGGCAGTAAGGAGACATGGCATTATTTCAGGTAGTTTCTCTCCTTGCTACAGGTCACCTTTTGCCCACTGACTCACACTGCTTTAGCTGGTAGGAGTATTTATTTCACAGGCTTTGCTCAGTGCTGAACCCAGGAAACAAACTTGACGACCAGATGCCAGGAAAGAAAAATAGGTGACACTTAATTGCTAAATGAAAAAGTCTTAGAAATACCTTTGAGCTTGTATAAGACTACTGAGACAAAGTTCAGTTGCAATGAAAAAGAAAAGCATTAAATTTGAAATTAAGTTAGCCAGTGAGAAATAAATAATACTTTACAATGTTGAAGAAAGAGCTCAAATCCTTTAGTAAAGAGAACATATAAAAAAAAGTGAAAATGCTGCATTACAAGCGAACATGCTGTGTTCAACTGAAGTCAAAGTACAGAAGTATTATCTGCAAAATGCACTTTATGTATCTAAAGTAATGTCTCTCTCTCTCTCTCTCTCTCTCTCTCTCTCTCTCTCTCTCTCTCTCTCTCTCTCTCTCTCTCTCTCTCTCACATACATACACACACACATATACATATACACACATACATACACACACACACACACACACACACACATACATACATACATACACACACACACACACACACACACACACACACACACACACACACACATATATATATATATATATATACACGTGTGTGTGTGTGTGTGTGTGTGTGTACACACACAATGTTTATGTTGTTGTTGATTTTCATATTTTATCATAACCAGTTTTATGTATGAAATGTCAGGTTTATATAGTAGCCCAAAAACTATATGAAATATGGAATTAGTGTATGTGCTAAAGTAAATGAACCCCCAGCTGCATTGGTTAAGTCAAGCAGGTAACAGACTCAGGTGAAACACATTTGGGTGTTTAATTAATCATTTATACAGACCAATGAAATGAGACATCCTTGGGAAAGGGTTTGGCCTGCGCTAATTAAAAGAGAGAGGAAATCAACCAAACCACTGTGGTTCCATATAAATTTACAACACCGAGAGCAAGGGAGATATCCGAGGACATGAAGAAGAGGGTAGCGAAAGCCCATCAGTCTAGGGAGGGCTATAAGACCATCTCCAAAAGATTCCAGCTCCATCCATCCACTGTAAGACAAATCATTTTCAAATGGAGGGCCTTCATGACAACAACTCTGCCTAGAAGTGGACGCCCATTAAAACTATCATCTCTACATCTCAACATCACCTCCAGAGAGTTTCAGACCTCTCTGGTGGCTTCTGAGACAAATGTGCAGGCGTCTACAATGAGGTGAAAATTGAATAGCCATGACATTCATGGGAGGGTTGCTAGATGGAAGCCTCTGCTGTCAAAAAAGAACAAAGCTGCCCGTTTCAACTTTGCCGGAGAGCACTTGGACAAATCAGAGGTCTGCTGGAAGTCCATTCTCTTTCTCTGGAGAGACGAGTCCAAAATAGTATTATCTGGTCACAGTCAAAACCACCATGTTCAGAGAAAAGCCAACACTGCTCATGAAGAAAATAACCTCCTCCCAACAGTGAAGTATGGCGACGGAAATGTGAAGATCTGCGGCTGCTTTTTTGCTTCTGGACCTGGACGATTCTGTATTATCCAAGGAATCATAAATTCTCAGGCATATCAACAAACTCTTGACCAGAATCTCCTGCCATCAGTCAGGGAGGTGAAGCTTGGACAAAAATGGATTATGCAACAAGACAATGACTGAAAGCATTCCAGCAAAACTACAAAGGAATGGCTTCAGAGAGAGAGGATTCGTACTCTGGATTGGCCCGGTTTAAGTCTCGACCTTAATCCAACTGAAATGTTGTGGTGAGACCTAAAGAAGTTGGTACATATCAGACGTCCCTCCAACCTCTCTCAACTGGCTGAGTTCTACAAGGAAGAGTGGGCAAGAATCCCCATAAACAGATGTGAGAGACTGGTTAGTGGTTACAGAAGACGTTTGGTTGAAGTCATGGCTGCAAAAGGAGGAGCCACAAGCTACTAATAAAAGGGTTCACATACTTTTGCACATGTTAGATTTTCAGTTTTTGTTAAACCACCTTTGTTGAATTAAATAATGAAAATATCTCTCTCTTTTTTTCCATTATTTGGAAAGTGTGCTTTACAAATTGGGATTTGGATGTATGTGACCATGCCTGAAGGGTTCACAAGCGTTCAAGCAGCAATATGTGTGTGTGTGTGTGTGTGTGTGTGTGTGTGTGTGTGTGTGTGTGTGTGTGTGTGTGTGTGTGTGTGTGTGTGTGTGTGTACACATAATGTTTTATTATTATTAACATCTATTTTCATTCCTGCTATTATCTAACACGCTAATTTCCCCGGTGTTGGATTAATAAAGTTATATTTTAGTTCAAGGGGAAATGGCAGAGAAGTGTGGCAAAGGGTCCCAACCACACACTGTTTTATGTAAGGAAATAAATCCAAACATATTTAATCCCAGCTATTTTCATATGATCTAATGAATTTTGATCTCAAAATCAAGAACTGTTCATCTGCTTTTTTACGAAACACATCACAAGTGACATTTCATTCCCATGGACAGATGCACACATCTTTTTCCTGACTTTGATGCATGATGATATGATTTAAGTGTTGACAGTACAAGACTGCAGACACACACAGCATAGGCCTACATGTGACATGCAGTTACATCACATCTTCATGATGAATCATGTTTGTGTTGCAGCACAGCTTGGGCTAGCTGTGTGAGGCTTAACCACTTACAGGGATTAGGAAAGGGGAAGGTGTGTTCACGTGTGTGGACCTGTGACTTCTGATCACCATTTCAGAAAATGCTCTCTCTGTGCTTCACTCTCCCACTGAACAGTGGCGTGTTTGTCTAATAGAACATCACTTTGAATAAAAATATGCACCTTTGAGGATTGTGAGCAAAGGAAGCCCTTAACTTATTCAAATCTGGAGATACAATTCTAGCAGAGCCTCAACATAAGTGATGAAGGCTGAATTATCAACAGGGGAAAGCGGGTAACTTCCCCAGGGCCTTAAGCATCAGATGGCCCAAAAAACATATTCACTGTCTGTCAGTTGATTTTTAATTCGATTGTTAGCTGATTCAATTCAATTCAATTCAATTCAATTCAATTCAATTCAATTCAATTCAATTCAATTCAATATTCCTTTATTAGTCCCGCAAGGGGAAATTCTAGTTTACAGCAGCACCAATAAAGCAGAAACAATAAGTACATACAAGAGTGTAATAAAAATAAACATCATCTTAAGAAATTATAAATTGTATTTACAGACTGTTATGTACAGGTTGGATTGCACAGATTATTGCACAGATAATTCACAGATTACTTTGAGCAGTTCTTGTTGTACAGTCTTACAGCTGCAGGAAGGAATGACCTGCGATACCGCTCCTTCACACACTTTGTATGTAGCATCCTGTCACTGATGGAGCTCCTCAGTGCAGTGAGTGTGTGTTGGAGGGGGTGGGAGTCATTGACTGACTGCAGAGGCCACAACAGAGTCATAGAAGGTCTTCAGGGGTGCCCCCTGCACCCCAAAAGACCTCAGCCTCCTGAGCAGATAGAGTCTGCTCTGTCCTTTTTTGTAAAGTGCAGTGGTGTTATGAGTCCAGTCCAGTTTGTTGTTCAGATGAACACCCAGGTACTTATAAGATGTCACCATCTCAGCATCCCTTCCCTGGATGTTCACTGCTGATGGGAAAGAGTGCAGGCGCCGATGGAAGTCCACAACCAGCTCCTTGGTTTTTCCAGCATTAATCAATCAGGAATGTTGAAGCTTTCTCTCACATAAGGCCCCAGTGTCAACAGTTCAAGATTGTAATGATTTGATTTTATGTTGTGCACGTTTGTGTTAAACCAGTCAAATTACCAAACACACAAATCTGTTTTTTTTTTTTTTTTTTTTTTTAATCATCTTTGAGTTTTATGACTCTGAAGCCACACCGCTGGCTACTGATGTGTTTCAGTGGTGAGACAAGGGAAAAAAAGAAAACATTTTCAGACTTTCTGTTCTAGTCCACTGTGTCCCAAGAACGCGCACGCAGGAAGTTCCTGTCCTATCGAGAGCGCGAAATATGACGTAAGTTGCTTGCCGCGCAGCGATGATGGCGGTGCGTGAACGCGCAGTAAAAGTAATGGCTGCTCTGGATCGGCGGCTTCCTAGCCTCGATGATTTCGTGGGTCAAAGCTGGACTGCCTGGGCCGATTGGGCCGGTGTGACGGCGGCGGATGGTAAGGAAGCACATTGACGCAAACACTGGCAGCTGTAAGGCCATTTAATCAAAGCACCGGGTCTTATTTTCGTGGAAACGGAGGACAGAGCTAACCATGTTACCCAAACAAAGACCCTGCCGGGTCCTAGCGCTGGGTGGTTAACATGTTGCTCTCTCCCAGGTCCCACTGCATACGCTGTCTTCAAGAAAAAATAAGTCATATTTATTCAGATATAGACATTATAGTTTGTGTTTTACGGCTGTTGCCATTAAACAAACTGCCAGCGTTTAAGGGATGCGTTTCATTTGAGTGAAACGAGCCCGGCAGCAGTGGCATCAGAGCGGAAGGAGGCTAGTGTGGATGGGTAGGCGAGCAACTTCTTGCCGTGGAAAGCTAGGCTAGCTAACTGGCTAGCAAGCCAGACTAGCCGTTGACGACGAGGCAGTTAGCGTTAGCATGCTAATGCTAGCAGCAGGAGGACTGAGAGTAGACACCGGTGACGGAGGAGGAGTCTGATGCTGTTGCCACCATGTAAATGCTGGCCCAGCCTTTGATATTGGCTAACGTTACCCTGTGTTCTCTTCGCTTCATTTTAATGTTCCAATTTGATACCCAGCGTCGCCACTTCCATTTAACTAATGTTAACATTTCTGTATGCGACAGGAAATCTCAAGTGTGACTTCAGCCCAAAAAGTGCTCTCGCCCTTCCCAGCTTAGAGTATGTGCGCTCACTCATTGTCTGGCATCCCTCCAAGTGCTACTTTGTCAATAACTATCAAATGAAGTCCTGTTCCACCACACAATATCCACTGTTATTAGCAAACCAAGAGAAAAATGAGTTGAAAATGACCAGCAGCAGTCAATGGAGAAACAGTTGACCCGCACATCAGTCTTTTTATATAACACAGCTTAAGGGACTGTTTATGTGCAGAATTTGTGGAGTAAGGTCAGGCTATGTCTTGCCGATGAACCTAACGCACAACTTTTGGAAAACATTTGACCTTCCAAGGGGCTTATCAAACATGTGTGATGTTTCAGGACCTGATGTGGACGACTGCAACAAGAATGGCAAAAAGGCTGCAGAGGCCATGTCTCTCAGTAAAGAGGGTAAGTACGTGATCATCAACAAGACATAGTGAGTCTGTTGTTGTATGGGACATTTAAAAACAAGATGCTTTAAACTAATCTTACTTGTGTGTGCTCCAGTTACTGTGCCTATACGTTGACCTGTAAAGCTTAAATCAACTGGACCGCAGCTTTTCTTAAGTCCAACCTTGCTCAGAGACAATGAGTAAATTGGTTTGTAGAAACCAGGGCTGGTATTAAAGCTGGCCAGTGTTTAGTTTAGGCACCTTCTGGCACCTGGCCTGGCCATGTGGAGCAGCAGCTGTCTTTGTGTGTGCGTGTCAGAGCATGATGTGATGAAGCAAAAGGAGTACCTGTTCAAATTCTCAGTCATGCTGCATCAATGTCGCATGGGAATAAAGGCCAAAACAAGGTGATGATGCAGAAGAATGAGCAGAGGTCAACACATTTGTTTTGACTTGAACTTAATAAGTTTGTAATTGAAAATTTCTTTCTGCCTTTTCTCACTTGTGGGGTACACCCTGGTGTAGGCTGCCAGTCTATTGCAGTCTCACACTCACACACACAGGCATATTTACACAATTATGGGCAAAGTCACAAATTGGCCATAGCTTGCAGTTCTTTGGACTATAGGAGGAAACCTACTCAAGAATGAGAGCATCCAAACTCTAGGACACAGCAAGATGGCCCCATGGCTAACCACCGCACAAGCAATGCACAGTGCCAAATCAAAAGCACCACTAAACCAGCGTAGAGCTGCGTGATGAACTGTGACATTGTCTAAGTACTCAGTAAATGGTTAATGTAAAGATTGCTCAGTTTCTTTAAAAGTGAATATATCATTACCTTACATGACAATGTGTATTTCTTAGCTGATGATGTCAAAATCCAGGAAGTTGGGGACATTGTAGGTTACCATCTGAAAACAGATTATTCTCATCAATATTTTCTACCAGTGCTGTCCAACTCCGACAGTACTTTTGAGTAGATGTACTGTCTTTCCATTATGCAGTTATCATCCCTCCATGCTTCACAAAGTGACTCCCTCTGCAGTCTGATATGTGTATGGTCTTTGTATTTCCTCTCCCCTTCACTCATCCTCTCTGCACTCCCCTCGTCCCAGACATGTCCATCTTTGGCCTCTACCCAGGCCATGATGACTTCTACCTGGTGGTGTGCAGCCATTGTGGCCAAGTAGTGAAGCCACAAGCATTTGAAAAGCACTGCGAGCGGAGACATGGCCCTCTGGCCAAGCTGTACGCCCGACTGCGCTCCCCCACCCCTGCACCCCAGCCCCAGCAGAGGCCCCATCACGGCCACTCTCCTTCCCATGGGACCAACACTGCTTCCGCTTCATCCTGGGAGGGTCGTGGCCAGGGGGTTGGGCAGCTACGGGCAGCGCCACCTTCGCCTTCCACCCCACCCCAGTACAGACACTCCAAGAACTCCAAGGACGGAGTACGGTAAGGACAGAGTGGGACGTGTAAGGGAGAAAGTTCTAACCTGAGCTCAGGGATCAAAGAATTGAACTTCACTGGAAAGTAGATAAAAGTTTTAAAGAAAGCAGTGTAGTCCAGTGTTTTGATCCACCTAATGAAATGCTTCCTTCAGTTTGATTACATTTGAAATGCCTTAAGTCACGTTTGTGTTTTTATAGAATGTGTAGAACAAAGGGCTGAATTTGATAAAAGTAATTTTATCAAAGTCAGTCAGGTCTGCCTGGTAAATACAGGGTCACAGCCTTGTTAGCCAGTTAATTTAGTGTAGCTTAAAGCCTGGAACTGGCCTGACTCAACACAGTCTGCTTACCAGCATCTCTGACGCTTACTAATTAACATTTTTATATTTTAAAAGAAAAAATTTGAAAAAGATAGCACATTGTGCTTGTTTGTGCTGGAATATTTTTTGACCAATAGCAGTAATTTCCTGACTTAAGTAACTGCACCAGCCAAGAAATGGTCCAACACACAACCCCCATAAACCCCCACAGCTTGTTGTTTATGTCCTGATTTTTTTCATTTTCTACATTTCAGAAATGCTGCAATCAAGCAGCTACATTTTGGTGCAAATTTTTACTATTTGTCATTTCAGACATAAAAATTAGAGGTGGACAACCTCTTGACCATTTTGAATGCATTTTGGTGGCATTGATTTGCATTTAAAACTATAATGTATTAGCTGGTTCGATATGCATTAGAATTAGAGTCCAGCCTCAAAGGGCTTGATATTAAACATGCACTAAGTTAAGAATGGAAAGAATAAACTGTTCCTCACACCAGCCTTAGACACTAAATTGAGAGGGGAAACCATCTAAAGGAAAAGTTTAATACTGATGTCATGAACAGATTGTATGCTGTCCCCGATTGTCTGACCCGATCAGATCAGATCAAAGCCAAACAATAACTCTCAACTCAAATTTTTTCAGCCTTTGATAAAAAATGTATCTGCTCCTTTTGTCAACAAGCAGTACTGGATTCTTCATCCACAAAACACACAGTTGAGATAACGTTTATTTTAAGAAGTACATTTCCTAAACTTTGGACTTGCACTTGTTCCATCACCCAGACATTCTCCACTGGACAAGTCCTCCCACAGCAGCCACACAGAGTCATCAGTTTTCAAGCAACCGCCACCTCTGGAGCCTCCAATGAGCTCTCCTCCACCATCGCTCAGAGATCCACCCTGGCCACACGGAGGCACCCTGCCTAGACCTTCATCCAGTGACAGGCCCCCCACCCAGAGTCAGAGGAAGGACTCCTCTATGGCCTCTGCAGTGCCAGGCCACCGGATCCCGAGACCCTACAACAAAGTGGCCTCCAGTGAGTACAATGGAAAAACTTTGGTAATATGCAAGGAGTAAGTGGATGCTTATTATGCAGCCTGTCAGGTTCCATTTCTTAGATCCATGCTCTTTAAGAGGAAATTATAATTGTTAATGGAAACTGTGTAGTATAAAATTCTAGGATAATGCATGCAACATTTGGAGTTTCTACTCTAGACACCAAGCACACTTACTATTTGTGATAATTGCAAAGTAAACAGTGGAATTTCTCTGAAGTTAATCTACTAGGAATGGGCACAAAAGTAAAAGCGGCTTCTGAAAGAGAGATGGAACGCGCCTGATGGAATTGCATGTATTGCCTAAAACGGCAGCAGTCAGCTCCCTCAAATGCGTTGTGGAACATAGACAGAACGCCCCCGGTGGGGCGTTCTACATAGTAGAGGTTCTACTATGTCTATACAGGAAGTGTAGAGAAAGCATATTAGCCGTGCAGCACCTTCACTTTTATGCCAGTGGTTACGCATTCATGTTCTTGAAAGTATTGCTGCGTATATTTTGGTAGCACTCAGAGCCTGATACACAGTTGTAGGTATACTGGAATGCAAAAGGTTGGGCGACCTCATCAGAATTCCTGTGACTGAATAGTTAAGTGAGCAGAAGATGAACTGATCTCCAAAAGGCATTTGTTGATAATGAAACATTCCCTTCAACATTTTAAGCAAGACTAGTGTATTATTTTCTTTTGTACACTATTAGAACGGATAAAAAATTTAAAGAAGTGCCATACAGAAGTTTGGGCACCCCAAGAGAATTGAGCTCTCCAGTAACTTGTAATTAAGGTCTCAGGGCTTAAGTCACTTCTTGGGGTTGTGGCTCGTTAAGTCGTCCTGAGGAAAGGTCAGGTGATGCAAATTTCAAAGCTGTATAAATACTCTGACTGCTCAAACTTTGGCCCAACAATCAGCAGCCATGGGCTCTTAGAGGCAGCTGCTTAGCACTGTGAAAATTACAAAAATTGATGCCCTCAAAGCAGGAGAAGGTTAAAAAAAGACAGTAAAGTGTTTTCATGTAACTGTTGCAGCAGCGGAGGTCAAGCTGAGGTGTGGAAGACCAAGAAAGCTTTCTGAGAGAACTGCTCGTAAGATTGCTAGAAACACAAATCAAAGCCTGACTTTGACTTCAAAAGGCCTTTGTGAAGATTTAGCAGCACACCACAAAATTCTGCATCAGAGATTTGCGAAGGAACACCAAGCCTGATGCTGAAGTAATCTTAATTAAAATATTCAAGAAATGTGTCCTCTGTATTAACTTTATGTTGTTTGGAACTCGTCTTTTACTCACTATTAACTATTCACAGTAGCAGAAATTTTGAGCAGGGGCGCCCAAACTTTTCATACCATTCTGTGGCATGTGAGTAAAGCAAGCCAAAAGAGACACAGTACATGATGATAGATTTAAAGTGTGACTGAAGCATGAGCCGTTACACAGCCTGTGTAGGTGGCTGCATTGATTAAAGAAGAACACTGCTGGACACCTGAACAACATGGCTGCCAAACCCCCTGTGACGACAAGTAACGAATGATCAAAAACACATAAGTTACTGGAATTCCAGCTTGTTGAACACATTGTGTTGAAAATGCATGAAATGTCTGTTTTTTTTGTTGGCATTATTGACAGCACTATATGTGGGGTATTGCGATACTGTGTGATGATGTAGCTGAGATGCTGTTTCTGTGTGTCCTCAGAGAGGGAGTGTGACTTGGACAAACACTGCGGCGTCCTTGACCCTGACAGGAAGAAAGTCTGCACTCGCCTCCTAACATGCAATGTAAGCTGCTTCACTAGGCTAATGCCCTACCTTCTCTCCTCAGACTCTGCAAGTTTTCTTTCTCATGTCATTTTTCCTCTATCTTCTCCGTGTAGTTCAGCAAGAGCAGAGCAAAAAGAAGTTTGTGAGTGCATGGTCTTTGTATTACTCAGATAATGGCCAATAAGTCAGATCATATTTTTGACATTGTGCCTTTTGACGGCAACAGAAACATGTCTGTGTTAGCGAAGGGATCATGTGTGATGCAGGCTCTTAACTAAAGTGATACCCTTGAAGCTTTTTGAAAATACATGAAGTGCAGATTCTACGTGGCTAATTGCAGTTTACATATGGCGAGTAAGACAGGCAGCAAACAACGAGTCTGGAAGATATTCTTGATTTCTTCTGGATGTCATATGTTCTTGTTAAAGCTGCATTTTGATTGGAATATGAAGATTACAGGGAGCACCCCTTTATTTCTGTGCGAATGTATTTGTTATTGTTAGTCATGGTTTCAAAGACATACTTCAGTATTTTTAGTAAGTTTTCGACTCTTCAAACCATTCAATGAGCCCTTCTGCCCTGCAAGTCTTCCATTTGATCTGCTCGTATCTTGCTGTGCAACTTCAATGTTCTTTCAAGAAGAATTGTTTACCAATCAGTTGATGCTTTGATGCACGAGTTGGATTTATTCTGTATTCTACATTTCATCATTGTTTTAATAGTTGCTTCAGATAAAGTGGGCAAAAAGAAGAGATCTGAGTGATAGCAATGTGAGATCAGAGTAGATCTTTTCAAATGAGTCAAACTGCAGGCTGCTCTTTGTTACTGAGCAGCACTGACTGAAACTGAGTGCTGAAAATGGCTCCCAGCACAGGAAGAGTCCTTATATGGTAGCTGGTGTGTTAAGGAGGAAGTGAGTGTGAGAGGCCACATCCAGCTGAGTAGAGACAGGATGACCTGATTAACAGGAAATGACAGGAGTGACAGGAAAGACATGCGAGTAGACAGTCTGCATCTTATACCTGCTCAGTAGGTGGCTGTATTTTCTCTTCCACCTGCTACTGGGAGAGAAATATGTCACGCAGTCATTTTAACCACTCATTTAGAATATGATTGAAATTAGAAGTGTGTTTAATGTGCCTTACTGATGGATTATTTCAATGATAACCACAACAGTGCTGCCTCACAAAGCCTCTTGGATGTTCTATTGTTTACTGAAAGAATTTATTAGAGACTCTTGCCAGAACAATTAGTGGATTAGTTTTCTCACAAAAAATGAGTGTCATTTTGAAAATATCAAACATTAGCTGGTTTGACAGTGTTAGAATTCCTATTTCTGTTTCATTTTATTGCAAATTTATGTTTTCAGAAAATAGGCAGCTTGCGGACGTCAGTTAGAACTGGTAAAGTGTGATGACCATGGCATTTCTGTTGTCATTCAATAGAATAAATCAGTTGGTTATTTGAAAAATCATTCTTAGTTTAATTAATCATCAGGGATTTCCAGAGCAAAAAGACATTTTATGATGACACAAGATCAGCTGTTTAAAAGCTGATTCATTTGTGATCCTTTGTTTGATCTGGGTACAGGTTTCATATGCTCCTTTAAAACAGTGGGGCAGCTCATACAGCTGTGACCTGCAAGTGACCCCTTTACATTATATTCCACTGGAATTTTTCTTAATGATTAGAATTGCCCAGAATCATTTTCCGTTCTTTAGGAGGACCCCCTAGTTTGGGAAATTAGGGGTAAGCTCAAAGGTTTCTAATTTATTTTGTCGTTTTAACTCTTAAAAAAATACAGTTGAAGGGAAATATTGTTTCTCCAGGACTAGGTTATAAAAATTGAGCAAAAGACAAAAATATAAGCGTAAAACATATGGGTCATATGTTTGGGCTGTCAGTTGGCCAGAAATGACATTTGAAGATTGTTTCTAAAAAATCACATGGGTTCGAACTATTCAGGGGAAAAAAAAGACGACATACCACTTGTTTATTGTTTCAACATAAGACTCTTTCAAAAGATCGACATACCTACACATTACATCAGAAACAAATATAATAATGTTCTATACTGTGTTGTTGAATGATTTGCTCCTCTCAGCTTGACCTACATTTCATTTTCAATCAGTGAAAGTGATGTTGTGGTTTCCACTTGGTGCCGGTGTTGTGTTGAAGTCTGTTCCCCCATCAAATAATGTTCCAGGCCTGTCAGGATTGTGTTTCCCATAGTGCTACCCACTGACTGGTAAGAGTTAGGGATAGGCATGGGTGCAGATTAAAGAGGAAACACAGATCGACAGGACACAGACTTCAGCACAGTTATGGAATATTATGGAAAGGATCCATACAGAGATAGCTTTTTGTTAGAGTAAGAGCCTTTTTGTTTATCTATGAGCAGCCACCACACTGCATTCACAGAAACAGTCATTCAGAGGCGCTCCCACGATGGTGCTGCCTTTTTGTCAGCGATGGAATATTCATTTCCACAGTGGACTGTATGGACTCTTTACAATTCAAACATTAATTTGCATTTAGAATATTTGTTAACAGCCTTAGTCTACTCTAGTACTTTGAACAAAGTGTCAGCATACACCCCAACAGGATTCGTTGGGTGTGAAAGCTCAACCACTAAATTCTCAATAATCTCCACCATCCCACTGCTGTTGCCTGGAAACACTGGAATTCCACCATTGACTGGTCTTAGACTGATGCCAAAGGGGCCTTCACATGATAAGAAATTGTGACTACTGCGTCTGCCTGGAATAGTGACTACTACTACTGCCACTACGCTACTGCAAGGGCCTTCTTTGCGACAAACTCAGATACACTGTGTGTAATAATTTACAAACAACGATTAGCTTTCCGGAATGAAAGGAAGTACTTGCGTTGCCTAGCAACGGTGAATCGCTCGCACTTGTTGATGACGTATACCTGAGCTCCGCCGCCTCCGCTCAGCGCCTCTGCGCCATACCTGGCGTTGAGCGAAGAGTAGTCACTGTGTCTGCCTGGAATAGCATACACAAACAGCTAAGCAAACATTAGCATTGTATTTAGCTTAACGGTAGTTCATAAACGCTGCCTGGAACTGTTATCTCATTGGTTGCGCTTTGAAAGGTCAGCGGCAAACAAGGTCAAAGTTCAAGTAATTTGAACTTTGAGCGCAGCGGTAAGCGGCAGATCTGAGCGGTGCGCCACGCTGAGGGTAGCGGTGCCGCTTAGTCGGGCGCCAGCGCTCTCTCCATAGGAAAACAATGATGCAGCCGACGCAAAGCGTTTTTACCGCTGATCATGTGTAGGGGCCTTAAGTACAATCAGGTTCTTTTCATGCACTCTCTGATCCCACCACAGTTACCCTTACTCTCTACCCTTTACCACCCCAACCTGCTCTAATCATAAACCTAACTATTCCCTTGCGTCTTAAAGATGCTGTCAGACAGTGAGAACACGCAGGGCTATTTGGTGCTGCTGCTGTCGGAGTTGATGTGTGCTGTTATTCCTGTATATATTTTTTGTCACATTGTGTTACTTTTTTAAACAATACTTGTATACATTCTGTGTTTGTCTTTATGTTTAATTGCTACTGCAACACATTAATTTCCCAAACTGGGATCAATAAAGAAGCAGTCTAAAGTCGATGATAGTTAAACTTTTTCAGCTTGCTCAGACATTGGCAACCACAAAAAACTACTACTAACTGCAAAAAAAGAGCAAAGTTTAGTGGTATCTGAGTTCCCTGAATTATACGCCTCTTCATCAGACAGATCAATGAAGAGAAACAGCTTTGTGGCAACATCAGACCCAAGTTTGATTATCTGGTTTGGGCCAATAAACAATGAATAGGATATAAGTTAGCCAAACTTGCTATACTAATCGTGTTATATTGATATCCATTTCCTCTATTTTAACTTACACCCAACTATATTTGGTTAAGTAATGAGATAAGAGAAGCTTGATTCTGTGGTCTGTGCTGCAGGTTGTTTGTAGAACTGGAGGGAGCCAGCAGCAGTGCTGGGGGAGTTGCACCCTGCTGTCACCTGTTCGAAGTTACACATCTTCATTAAAAAACAATTCTGTTGTGCTTTAAGCCAACCAATAGTGCTTGGCAGGCCAGTCCACAATTTTGTGCAACTCACCAGTTGCAAGTCGAGCCATTTACTTGAAGTCAATTCAAACAGGAGTAAATTCTGTCTAACTGGCAGTATACTGTGTCCTGGTTCTCAGATCCACTCCATCCACCAGCGTAGGAAGGTGGTGGGCCGCAGCAAAAACTTTGACCAGCTAGTGGCAGAACTCAAGACCAAGGTTCGTGAGAAAGGGTCCCAATCCCTGGAGGGAGGCTCCTCCACTGGACGCTCTCCCAGCCCAGAGGCCCCCAGGGAGCAGGCTGGGGCTCCACACTGCAGGAGACCTCTGACAAGTCTCCCTGCTTTCAGGTTAGTGAGTTTTACTGAAGCTAGTTAGTGATGTATTCACACGTGTGCATGGTAGCAGCGAGGGCATTTCTTGACATTCTAAACCTTTGTCTACCTTCAAATCAGATGAAAAATCCACAAAATAGGTTGCTGTGTTTGGTTAAAACATAATCTTTTCCTCAGTTTTTCAAGCAGCCACACTTTTACTGCCCACTCACATAGACAGGATAATAACAGTTGTGTCTTTTAACCACCTTAGTTGATCAGACAAATAATTTGGCTTGCAGCAGTGATGCGTGGTCAGCTACTGGAAATCAGACAGGGAAACATTTTTACCAAAGCTTACGGATGTGTTAGATGTGTGTATATTGCAAATCTGCTCACAAAGTGTTCAACCTTCAAACCATACTTGACTCATTGGCTGTCTAGGTTGAACTGTAGTTGTCACTATTCAGACTACAGTCTAGAGACCCTATCTGATCAGTTTTAGACCACAGAATTACAAAGATTTAATTATACAATCACCAAATATAGTTGATTTCAGACCTGAGTGGTTCTCACACACTCATTGTGTGCTGTGCTCTGTGTCTCTCTTGCTCTTTCTCCCTGACTTTCTTTAAATAAAGATCCTAAGCATCAGCGTCATTGTGTGAACGACATACACCTGTCAATACCTGCCACATAGCGAAAGAGGGTGAGAGGTTGGTTGCAGATTCAGGATGGCTGAAAGCATGTCGACCCATTCAGGTTGACCACCAAAATATGTTTAACCTGTGCTACTCCCTTGGTCTGAATTGGGTGTAACCTTACTTGATTGAAGCTGGTTTATTACAGATGGTGATGGAATAACTGGATCTGATCACTCGGTTACCACTTTATTCATGAAGGGGAGGTGTATTGACATTTGTATTAGACTGCATTACTTTGAGCTTTTTGAACCTAATAAACTGGCAAGTGGGTGTGTGTCCTAATTAATATGAACACATTCCTAATTCCAAAGTCCTGGTAGAATAAAGGACAGGGAATCACGGTGATGATGAGAAGGAACTAGAAAATTCTAATGGAAGCATAGGGAATAAGTGCTTGAGCAAGTTAATGTAGAAGGTCTAACTGGATCATGTTTCTGAATGTGATTGATGGAGCATTGCACTGCCAGTAAATGTGAGATAAATGGTGTTTGGGTTAGAGACAGTGAGCGTGTGTACTATATATTATGGTATAACTATATGCAGTATCATTTAAACCAAGTTGAGTTTGTTCCTTTTACAGTCGTTCTACTGCTGTGTCAGAGAGTACCACAGAGGAAGAGAAGCAGTGGCAGGATGAGGGAAGTCTGCAAGCCCTCTCACCACTTGTCCAAGGGCGAATCTCAAGTGATGAAAGTGAGGCTGAAGGACAGGAGGAGTCCGTTGAGTTCCCATCTTCTGCTGCACATCCCAGACCACTAGCGGTGAGCAGTTTGTTTTTGGGTTTAATTGTGGGAAAAGAGTTTTTCTTTTGTTTAAAGCACAATCAAAAAAATAGAACAGGAGCATCTCATTGAGCTGGTGTGTCTGTCCACCTAACTTTTGAAACTCTGAGCTTCTGTATACATATTTTATCATGATCACCTTTTTCAAAAAGATGTTTTTAATTAACTTACATTAGAACAGCTTCTACAAAGCATACTAGATGCGTCACTGCTTTTTTGTTGGGTGTTGTTATCGCAGATTTTCTCCAAGACAATTTTGTGTCATCAGACTACAGCACTTGTGTTCTTAAAAGCCTTTAGTGGTACGTTGCTCACTCAAGACATTGGCTGCATTTGAAACAGCCTACTATACTGGCAGTACATAGTGAATTGGCCAATATGTAGTATGCAGTATACAAACAAAAGCAAAATCTGAAGTACGCCAAAAATACCCAGAAGTCGTACTGATTCAACAAACATGTCCAGTACCAACTGTGTCCAACAATTCAAATCAGTGGAGTGGCAACAACTAGCCGGGCCAAACAACAGGAAGTTTTTGTTTTACCTAACACGTTCGTTGGCAGTATGTAGTAGGCGGATCAGAATACAGCCATCTTGTGATGAGGTCACTGGTAACTTTTCCCTGTGAGGTCTGACTATGGCAAATCATGTTTGTGCAAAAGATGCTGCTCAGTGAACCAATGAACTGCTTTACTATCAAGCTCACAGCAGAGGTTGGAATGGTTTTTATCCTGCTTTACCCAGAAATACATCAAAACAAGACTCTAGTGAAATTTAATTTGACTACCTGTGAAACCACAGAATAACACAGGTGTTTCAAAGCCGCCACTGACCACCACTGGTACAGATAACAAGAGGAGACATTTGCCTGTAACAAATTTATAACAAGTATTCTTTCTCCAGGTATGTTCATTTGGCAGCCATGCGTTGGGTCATGGCATCTACACATTTGACAGGAGACTTCATCACCTGAGGTCGGCTCTCAGCAGCATGCTGGAGCAGCACATCAGCGCCCATCTTTGGAAGTAAGAAACCTGAGCTTACATTCTTGCTTGGCTTTTTTGACTTTGCTAATTCTTAAGAGTTTTTGCAAAGCTATATGATATTATTTCAGGGGTTGTCAAACATATTACTCAAAATTCCGCATCTGATATTTATTGAAGGTTAGAGGTCTGGAACGAGTGACAGTGACAAAATAACATTTAACCAATGAATTAATGTCACATCTCTTGTGATTGGGCCAACACGGACGACTCAGACAGTTAGTCCAAAGTTATTTCTGACTCAGACACATTCTTGCAACTGCGTTTACACTAGTTGTGTGCTAGAGAAAACAAGCACGTTCGTATCTATTTTAGGAGCTGATATCAAATTCAACTTCGACAGCTTAGCTAGCAATGAATAAGTTCTTACCTCATCAAAAAATAAGCAAAAGTAGTCAGTTTGACACTTACTACAGTCTAACAAAAAACCCAACTGACTTGCATCTCATGGTTAAGCTGCATGATTCTCCAACAACACTGGAGTAACTTCCCATTAGGACTTGGATGGTCATGACAATCCTCACCAAATTAATTGTGATTCACAATATTATCTTGTGAATCATCAAAATCTGCTTAAAACTCTTAAAATTGCACTAAAACTTAAACATTTTTGTTGAGTCACATAGAGCACTGTTTCTCAACTGGTGGGTCGAGACCCAAAAGTGGGTCATGGACCCGTTTTCAGTGGGTCGTGGGCCTTTGCCTGGACAAAAAAAAAAAAAAAAAAAGTCAAGAAAAAAAATTATGTGCTTTCATTTATTATTTATTTTTATGCAGCGGAGCGCTGTCTATTTGTATCTGGGCTCTCCGGATGGTGGGTCCCGAAGCCAGGCCAGTTAAGAACCACTGGTCTAGAGCAGTGATTCTCAACTGGTGGGACCTGTTTCTGTTGCCGGGGGGGAAAAAAAAGTTAAGAAAAAAAAAAATCACGTGCTTTTATTTTGAAGGGGATTTTTTTATGGTGTGGAGTGCCGTCTTTTTCCTAGATTTTGGGTCATGGTTTGTCATTAAGGGGTGATGGTGGGTACCGGACCCAGACGAGCTGAGAATCACTGACATAGAGGGCTCATCTTTTTTAGTAAACATCCCTTTTAGTAAAATCTTCTCGATGTGACCAGTTGTTTATGAGGACAAACTGCAGTCAGTTCTCCGTTGCTCAATAATCTGTCGTTCGTGAGCTGGCCAGGTGTAGGATAGGTGTAGAGGGACTGCACCACACAGTGCGGACGTTACATTACATCCAACCACAGGGAAAAGATGAAGCAAATTAGCTATTTAGCTAGATAGCTAATGTTACCTGGCTAATGTTAACTAAATTCACTGGTGACTAAAGTGTGAATTAACATATACAGCACACACACAGTCGGAATTTAGCCCACGTTTAGATAAATTTCAACGTTACGCTAACTTGACCAACATTTTTTACACCAAGTAACTCACAGTAACGTTAGTTAATTGTACATGGACTGCAACAGACAGAGCTGGATGCTGGTCATGGAGATTGGAGTGCAAATTGGAGACTACCTCCTCCAGCAGTGTCTGCATGTGGCATCTCATCTCCCTGTCCTTCTCTAGTTGGGAATCCATAGTATTTCCACACATCTGATGGAACTTTTTTTTTGAGGGTATAATGGGCAAGGCCAGCCTTCAGCCATGGCGACAGACTTAGGATTTTAGATTGTTTCTAGAAAGATGCAGGCTCCCCCTTGTGGCAGTTTGATTAACTATTATCCCGATAATGGAAATTGACCGTGGTCAACTTAAGTGTTTACTGGCTTGTTGGCAAACTGGTCTGCAATCACTCTCAGGATGACTGGGCTTCTCTTGCTGGTGATTAATGTTAGATGCGCGCATTTTCAGAATTCGTTAATAATCTGCGGGGTGAATGTGGCCCATGGGCCACCGGTCAACCATCACAGAGTAATGGACTGGGTCCGAACTGTCTTTCCATTGAGTCCAGATGTGGACTGAGCTCTGGACTTTGATAAGCCCTATATTATCTTACTCTAAATGTTTTTCTTTATTGTATGAAAAATGATGTTCAATCAGTCCTTTTTCAAAAAATGCATAGGCTTGAAACAGTTGAATATCTATTTTTGTGCATTATGTCCATAAGAGGGAAAACCAAAACACAGAGACATACCATGTATATTATTTCAACATAAACGTCTTTTAAAAGATCCACATACCTACAGATTCTAAAATCGAAGAATGAAATAATGTCCTATACCCTGTTGTTGAATTATTCACTTGTCTCAGCTTGACCTACATTTAATTTTCAATCAATGAAAGTGACGTTGTGTGCAGAGTTTCCACTAGGTTTTGGCACATACCCTGGATTTTAAAGTCCTGGACTGACAGGAGCAAGTCTGGCCACTTCTTATCTGATTATGAACCCTATGTTCCCATGTTTCTGTGTCCAAGTGACAATGGGGATGGGAAAGGGAATAACAATTTTGGAAGTTTTTCCAGTATTTAGCACGAGTGCTGCATCTGGCAGTGTAATTCGTCCAGGCATTTGTGAACCATCAGTGTGCTAAAGAAAAAAATCATCAGCCATCCAGTCATCCATCATGCAGTGCATTCAGTGCAGCCACCATGGCGCTGTGTATGGATGGGTGACATGTCTATATACTACAACTATTCAGCCCACTAATGCAAACTGGCTGCTACTTTTAATGGAACACACTGTACCACCATGTTAATCACAGAGTAGAAATCTGCCAACCCACAGTGATCTTTTTAAAATGCTTGCAGCTAATGTGGCACCTTGACTGCTCACCTTTTAGAATGTTCGCTCCTGCTGCTATGATGGTGTCTCCACCACAGTGGCCTTGGTTTGATTCCAACCCAGAATCCTTTGCTGTATGTTGTCCTCTTTCTCCCCCATTGCTGTTGCTCTCCATTTGTACTGTCCAATAAAGACAAAAAGCCAAACAGTGACGAATGATAGTTGATGGATTGTACCCGATCAAGTGGGCCACTCTCTGTCCACCTCCACCTCATTCAGGTTGATTCTTCCCTCTGTAAATGGATGAGGACTAGCTGCATCAGATCATGTGTATTGGTAATACTAGCTGATAAACTTGAGTGTAACCCACTGCTTAGTCACTAATAGATGAAGCAGATGGTGTTTTTTGCTGCCCAGAATAGCAGTGGTGAAGAGTCTGTGAAGTTGGAAGGAAGATGGAGACTGGCTTCCCTGAATATCAGATGAGATTGACTGCATTTACACGCACACAGGAAAAAGAAGCTTGTTGGAAGAACTTGGATTCAGAACATCAGAGCCCTTCAGTAACCTAGTTGCAGCCAAATCTGTGCTTTTGTCTGGCTGGTTAGTAATCAGATTGTATTTCTACCCACTACTGCATATTTGAACCAAGATTTGCACGCTTAATCTTAATGGTGTTAAGGTTATCTCACACATTAAGTGAACTTTGTAGGACTTGTAGCCCGTGTTTGAACTCAGTCTTTGTTATTGTTTTTATATAAAAAAACATAGAACAACATGAACATGAGAACAATGTCAGAACAATAATAATTACAAATAGCAAACCCCCCACCCAGCCATAGTAGAGACAGATATATAACCAATGAAATTACAAGTATAATAAAGCACAAACAAGTGATACACAAACCAATTAATCACATTGTATTTTACAGTTTATATTATTATACAGCTTATGTAGAATGGTCAGATCAATAGTGTGTTCATGAGAAACCTTTGGTAAAGGTTGTGTTTTAATAGTTTCTCGAATGTAAACAGTCGTACCATAAGAAGTTGCAGTAAGCAATAATGTACAACATCGTGTTGTGATGTATGAAAGTAATGGCCAATGCAAAATGTGAAAGTTTGCCTCTGATTTGTCTCATGGCATTCTTCACTTCTGCAAGTTTAATTCATGGTCAGAACAGTTAAACCAGTGAGAGTTGACTGGTAACATATAGCAGCAGTTATGTTACTTACAGCTTACAATATAATGAGCAGTGATTTAGAACAGTGGATAAACTGTCAGCTGACCTGGGTTTCATCTGTTCTGTTTAGATAGTTTCAGTGGCCTTCTGTATTGTATCTTATGTAAGGAATACATTTTAAATAAAATGTATTTAAATACATATCATTTTTAACAATATTAAGATATTATTCAGGAAATATAGTATCTGGAAAAAGTACTCCCTTCTTCAATTAGTAACTTCAAATTCTTGAACAGATTGATCAGATTTTAATCAGATTTCCTAAATTTTGCCATAGAAGGTTGGATTTCAGAAGCTCCAATTTAAAAAAACATGTCCTGGACAAAATTTGATCTGAAGAGGCTGATCTGTAAACTCAGGGCTAAAGCTCTCATTTAATGTCTGTTTTGGTTCATTCATTTATGCATTTACTTTCTCTAAATCCAGGAAATTACCTCAAGCCACAGACCTTCAATCTCCATTTCCCTCAGCCAAGACCATCACTTCCTCCTCACCCTCCTCCATCGCCGCCTCTTCTTCGTCTTCATCACATTCTAAGGTCCGCACAGGAAGTCATATCAGCTCTTCCCTCAAAACTGCATCCTCCTCCTACTCCTCTTCCAGTCGTGGTCCCGGGAGACCCCCAACAGCCATACCATCAGAGAACTCCGGGGGCAGTGGCAGCGGCAGCAGCATTGCTGGTAGCCATCTGGTGTCTCCGAGTAAGCCTGTGGCAGTGCGTCAGGTGGCTCCCGGGCGACCCAAGAACCCTGTGGGGCGTCCCAGCAAGCAGATGTTGAAGCTGCGAGAGGAGGCAGCTGCCGCCGCTGCCCTCCGCAAACGCAAAGCCCCATCCCAGGAAGGGGAGCACTCAGGCCCCGACAGGAACTGCATCATCCTCCAAGACAGGGGCCGCCCACCTTCTGCTGCCTCTTCCTCCTCCTCCTCCTCTTCATCTTCTTCCTCTAAACCGCCAATTCCCTCATCCCTCCCACATGGACAGACCAATGGCACGCTTTCTCCTAGCAGTAAACCTCGCCCCCAGCCCTCACCCTCAGAGTCCCACTCACCAGCCGCCAAGGCAGTCTGGACCTACAGACGAACACACACTCCTCTGAGCCATTCATCACCCCCAGACCCTTCCTCCAAAACCAACAACTCCCACAGCCAGGGTGGTGTGGGGGACTCAGGACTGCATGGACAGGGCAGCACGAGAGGTTTTGAGCACCAGGGGCTGGTGAAGAAACGCAAGGTGAGCGGCATGGAAGAGCACTCGCCCTCCTCCAAACCCTCAGCGCACCGCCTGTCCTCTTCCTCTTCCAGCTCTGCCACCTCCTCCTCTCCGCGCTCAAACTTCTACCCCTGGAAGGACAGTAAAGGCGCGGGGCTGGCTGGAGGCGTGGAGAAAAAACTGGGCACACAGAAGGTGAGTTTGGAGGAGATCAAAGGTTAACAGGAAAAATGATTTGTGGTTAAAGTCACAATATGCAGCTTTGCTCCATCGGGCTGCAGTGTACAGTCTGTGGTGGTCAAAAGGTCAGCTTGATTGGCAGTCATTTGTAGAGCTGACGTGACAGCTTCTGTAAAATGTCCATAGGCCGCGAGGAGACCAGCGGTGAACACTGACAAACACAACACTGATTGGGCATCGTTAACCTGGCTTGTTAAAAAACATAGGAACTATATTAGTTTGTTTAATTACTGTTTGCCTTCATAGATCGAGAGGCAGTGGTGGAGGAAGTACTCAGATCCTTCAATTCAGTATACCTTTATTAGTCCCACAAGGGGAAATTCCAAAATAAAACGCAAATAAAAGTAGTAAAACCACACAGTAACAATATTCTGTTTCTAAGTAAAAGTCCTGCATTGAAAATGACTACAGCTACTGTCCTCTGTGACGGAGCGAGCCCCAAGCTTTTCACAGCTGCCTTTCAAAACAAGACTGACTTGAAACTCAGATTTTCGGTGGACATTTGTGTTTGTGAAAAAAGACACGTGTCATCACTTATTTACATGTTGTCTAAAAAAAACAATTAGAATCTCCTAAAATCAGTCACCTCTCTGAGAACGTCATGGGGAGTTTTCTGTGGGCTGGTTTTCACTGTTTCACGACTTGTCAAATATTATTTCATGTCTATAATGAATAAAACATTAAAAATGGATGAACCACAGGTCTAAAAAAATTATGAATAATTTATATATAATAATAATAATAATATTATTAATAATTTTGTCACCTTATGCTTAGGGTGTCAGTCAGCTTAGAGTTGTGTTACCATGGCAACAGTCAGTGACATGTGATTACAAGGTTGCTCAGCTGGAGTTAGCAAAGGTTAGCAGTTTTAAGCTGAAGCCTAATTAACTAGTGCTCAGTCGCTCCCCCAAATCCCCAAAATTGAATAGAACATCAGATGAACATGAAGTGTCTTCACCAGCCCTCTGATTCTTCTTCTCTTCTGACTTTTCTGACACCATTTGTGTCAGTTTGTTTAATTGACTCTGTTTTGTACAGTTCTGAAGTGAATATGCAAACCTGCTGTCAAAAATGAAAGTAACACTTTCATATTTTTCTGTTGTCCCACAGCCAAAACTGCACCATTAAGTGTGCCTGCCTTACAAGCCACTATGAGGGAGCCAGCTCTGCTCAGTCCAAGACTGAGGCAACAGGACTCGTGCGTGTGTGTGCGCGCGCGTGTGTGCACGCGTGTGTGTGTGCGTGTGTGTGTGTCTGTGTGTGTGTCTGTGTGTGTGTGTGTGTGTGTGTGTGTGTGTGTGTGTGTGTGTGTGTGTGTGTGTGTGTGTGTGTGTGTGTGTGTGTGTGTGTGTGTGTGTGTGTGTGTGTGTGTGTGTGTGTGTGTGTCTGTGAGAGTGAGCGAGAGCGAGCGAGCAAGCCCCCGTCTGCCTGCCTTTTGTCTATTGAGCAAACGCTCAAGAATGGGTGTGTCAGGTTGTTTGTATGTGCAGAGTTCGTGCAGTATGGATTTGTTGGTGTGTGACTCTGTTGTCTGGATGAATGTCTGAGGGAAGCTGGGAGTGGGAGGGTGGGATAAAATTCAGAGTATGGATTAAGAAATACCTCAAGACCATCCGGTTATGCTGCTAAATTAAATATGTTGGTTTATAAAAATGAATTAAAAATGTCCTTTACACTTGGTTTCTTGGTTTCTATTTTTAAGACTATATGTGTTATATTTAAGCTCTTGATACACTTGATCTTCCTCTTAAATGTCACGTCTGCTTCAGTAAACTGTCCTCGGTGTATGACAGTTCTCCAGTAATGTTCTGTACCTGTTTGTTGAACGCTTCATTGCTCAGTGTCTTGGGCATCATTTTATTTCTGATTGCACATATGTTGTCTTTGGAAACTTTTGGATCCTCAGATCACTTTAAATACATTTCCACCTTTCATGATGCAGTTTGTGAGATAAGATTTTTTTTAACAAGGCAACTGTGACAGTAGTTTTTACAGAAATGGTAACCATGGAGATCATATATTTAGTCTGATATACATGACCAATGCAAAACAGTCCAGCCATCACAAGTTCCTAAACAAGGAATGTCTTGTTTACTTAGTGTTCATGGTGACATGAAGGGGTTTTATGAAACCCTTTAATGTATTAGAGTAATGGTGCCCTGCAATGGCCTACTTTGTCTGATTACAAAATATAGTGGTGAATATATTGAATTTGTACTAAACTGCAGTCTTGAATGTACCCAGATCCACTCCACCTGTTGACATGGTGCCCTCAGCCGTAGTCTGTCCCTCTCATACTTAATAATAACAATAAATGAGTGGTACAGTACACACCAAGGTAACATACTGTGAAGAGGTGACCAGACCGCCATCTAATTCCCAAGCAAGGACTACATCGAAAAGCAGCTTACAAAAGTGAAGCATCTCAGAGGAAGCTGGAAATCATTAGAATGACAAATAATGGCTTAATGCCTCAGCGAGAGCCTTTCAAAATAATGATTTAGTGTCTCAATGACAGTCTGGCAACATGATGAGAAACATCCTCCATCAAAATATTGATAGTTGCTTTTCTCAACACTATTTATTATTGTAGGAAGTTTCATTTTGAGGTATGAAGTCGTTTTGAGAAACTTTCTCATTCTTTATTTTGTGATGCTGAAAGATTGCTTTGAGAAATTAAGCCGTTATTGTAATCAAGTTTCTTATTCTGATTATTATGAAGTTTTTTTAAATCACACTGGCGGAAATGAGCTTCTCATCTCTCATTCGATGTCGAGGTAGACTCGACCAGGAAGAAACCAGGAAGTGAAACCAAAACACGAGCCACGAACAGTGGAGGTTGGAGGGTTCCGGTCTGTGATTTGGGAAGTGCTCATTGGACAGGTGGTGGCTGACAGTAAAAGATCCACCTTTGCTCAGACTGTGATCGTGTCTGAAAGCGGAGCAGTGGCTGCTCAGCGCTCACTCCTGAGGCCTGTACCATAAAGCTTGATTAACCTAGCCGGGCTTCCTCTTACTTATCAGGCTTCACTTAACGAGACATCCGCCCTCCGGATTTTCGGTACCATAAAGCCGGCTATCAACTCACTAATTCAATTCAGGCTTGTCCAATCTAGATCTGTGCGCGCTCACAAAAAGGGCGGAGTTTGCTGCATGCGACCAATCGCAAACATGGAAAAATCAGCCCGAGCCGCATATTTCACTACGGAGGAGCAAACAATAATAATTAATAAATACGAGGAATACAAATCAATAATCCAGGCAAAAAGCAACACAGTTGCAGCTGCCAAACGGCGCAAGGATTGCTGGCAAAAAATCGCCGACTGTGTCAATGCGTAAGTTAGTGCCATTATAATATTACTTCCCCACTATGACTGCACTTGTATATCTGACTACAGTAACATTTGTGTGTCCATAAATGTATGTGTGTATGAAATTTTTCGTTATGGCATGTGATTGTAGCCTTATTATTTCAGATGCAACCCGAGTGGAGCAAAGAGCAAAGAACATGGGAGCAAATCAAACATAAGTATAAAAATATACTTCAAAGTGGTCAGTACGCTTACTATATCTTATACATGTAGCATATGTATATGTAGGCCTACATGTTGGAGGCTATATACAATACAATATACAACGGCAAACATCCCAAGGCTTAGTATACATTATGCAAATTACACATCAACCTTGCTTACCTGCGATGTCATAAAAGCCCTCTTTGATGCATTGCGTGGGCAGGTGGCCGGGAAACACCACGAATGCATCGACAAGCTCAGTCAGGGCCCCCGCGACTTTATGAATAGCTCTACATACTGTGTTTTTCCCGAGGTTTTCGGCATCGCCAACAGAATACATAAAAGTACCTATGAATGAATGAATCAATCAATCCATGATTTACTTAAACAAATAATTGATTAATGGCATTTTATCTGTGGCTTGCTTGTAACCCATCCAACGAGGGATTTAAAGACATCATAATAATTCCAAACATCACTAAGAAATATATTACCTGTGGCAAAAAAACCTCAGTGCAATGCACACTGTCTGCGGGACTGTCAGCGCGTGGTTGCGGTGCGTTACATTACTGATGTAAGGCTCCAGCAGCTGACAGATGTATTGTAACCCCTCTCTCGGAAACCTGTACCTTTCGTACAGTGATTGTTCAGACAATTCGAACGGATTACAGTGATCTCTAAATACTCTCTCGCGCCTGAGTGCTCTTCGCACAAGCTGTGCACCAAGATCCACCGGGTTCTCATCAAACGGACAGGCCATTTTCCAAGAGAACTGATTGGTCAGTAGGTGGGGCTTTTATAACTGCTGAGCTCTTATCCTGAATTTATCCTGCTCCGGAGCAGGTTAGGTGTTCAGCATAGGTTACCACGGCAACGTAGCCCGATAGAAAGTAAGCCACCTTTATGGTACCGAAAAGCCAGGGTTAAGCCTGAAGTTATCTCGCTAAACCGTAATCCAGCTTTATGGTACAGGCCTCTGGTGGTGTTGTTTCCGCCTTTCACACATTGGCCAACCGCGTTTATTTAATCCACAGTCCTGCCACATTTGGTTCGGAGGGATTAGAGCGCCGCTTTGACTGGTTTCGTCAAGTCGCCCAAAACTAGCCACGAAAACAACTGGAAGTTGATGTTTTCCCGAACAGACCTCATTAAACGAACGCAGCATTGAAAGCATTACACAACATCTGGACTGTAAGATTTTTCCTGCAAGATAGAGGATTACCACGGCTAGAGGACCAAGGAAACGACACAACGGAGGGAGGGCTGTCGTCGAATCAGCAAAAACTCTGATATGAATTTTTAGCGTAGGTTTTAGTCGTTGCACAGTTTAATGATTAGTATTAATTAGCTTTGGAGAGTGACATTGTTATAAACCCACTCTAAAACAAAGGAAAGCAACTATAAGACGCTTCATCTGGACGTGGAGTTTGAAAGTCTTCATACCGGAAGCACTATGTGCTGTCATTGTGTGTAGCCTGACTGGGGTCACGTTCGTCGGGTCGGTTGTCTCTGTAGTTCCTTGGACGCATCGTTACCTAGTGATTATGGAGCTCGTGTGGTGTGACGGCAAAACACGCGCCGCGTTTCTCCGTTTCAGCGCCCCTGTGACACGGGCCAGGGTCGGCAGGTAGCCGAGCGGGAGGCTCAGCGGCATGCGGTCTGATGTAGAGTACAGCCCGGTGGGAGAGGGGCTGGGGATGCGGGACTTTTGGCTGTATGTGTGGCTGCGGAAGGCGGCGGTGATAGCGGCTTACGTCACCGGCCTCGGCCTGACCCTCATCATCTCCCTGCTGTCCAGACCCGGAACCAGTGAGTAAATATGCGGATGTTTGGAGGGACTGTACACGGTGCTACCACGTTCATGTATCTGTCAAAACAGTACGATTTCCCGGCGAACTGCTGGCATTCATTGCTGATTCATGGCAGCCTCTTCATTGAGCTTGAAGAAAGCTTTTTCTTGCCCCCCCCCCCCCCCCCCCCGTAAACATTGTCAGGATCATGTCTGCGGCATTCAACCATTCAGTGGATATTTAGTTTTGGTTGTAGCAGTCCTTTACTGTCGCTTTCATTTCTTTCTGACTGGAGCTAAAAATCTTGTCAGATCTGTGTGCAGCTGCTTTCTTAGATGGGTTGTGGCATTCTGTGCATGGTTATAATTTGATAATTAGTTTGTATGTAAATGAGAGAAAGTGCATAGAAAGAAAGGTCAAAGCGAGCCCTGCCATTGGCGCAGATCTCAAGTGCTGTTTGTTTTGTGCTCACTCAGCAGTTTTGTCCTGAGTGACACTGGATGACTCCATGAAATGCGTTTTGATAGTTTCGGGCTGAAGATGCTGACTGGTGTTTTTCTGTGTTCCAGGTCTGTTTTCCTGGCATCCCGTGTGCATGTCTGTGGCAGTAAGTTTACAGTCCATGTAGACTTCACCTTCTCCACCCGTCAGTTCTGTACACGCTGGCTGAAAGGTCATCTCTCTCCTCAGTAGATCTGATCAGGGTTCAGTTTGCCACAGCATCCATGCATTTCTGTCAGCCTTCATAACGATTAAAGCAGACTGGTTTTGGTGTCTGTTGGTGTGTAGGTTCTGCCAGTCTCACTGACAGTTCCATAATTATTTATTATTAGTTTGATCATTTTTCCTTTTCATGATCTTGAGAGATTCGTGATTGTCAATTATTACAAACAAGCAGAGTAAAAAATACTTGACATGTGAAAACCATCAGTGACATAAAGTGTGTATGTCCTCACTGTATTTCCTAAATATTTAAGTATCACACTGTTCAAACTGGAGGAAGTTCAACAAAGACAAGGGACGGGGACATTTTGTCTTTCAGAACTAAAACAAGCGTGATTCCATAAAGGTTGGGACACTGTAACACATAAATAAAAAACTGAATCCTTTTTGACATCTACGCAAATGAAACAGTGTATTTAACATTTGAGCTCATCAGCTTCAGTGACTTTTGTGAAGATCTCCTTATTCTGAATTTGTTGCAGCAACACGTTTCAAACAGGTTGGACAGGAGCAACAAAAAACACCTGTTGCAACATTCCACAGGTGAACAGGTTCATTCGTGGTAACAGGTGATGGTATCATGATTTGGTATGAATGGAGCATTCTGGAAAGGCTCAGCGTTTAGTCATAAGCACTACGAAGCACAATAAAAAGCGAAAAGGTCAGTGCCTGAAGATGACCTCTGCGTTCTGACCTCCTCCTCAGGCTGCCTCCATTTCAACATCTAGTTTTAATGCCTTCAGTACATCAGCTGATATTATGCTCACATGTTGCATATTCTTAAATTCATTTGCATGTAACCAAGTTATTCCACACTTTCCAGCCCTACTCCTAATGACAACAAAATCACGAAGTCTTCATTATAATCATGAGATAATAATCTAGTAATAGTGAAAACCCCATCATATTCATGACAAAACCCATAGTTTATGTCTCTCAAGATCTTTTTCTTTTAATTACAACAACAAAATATCATCACATTAGAGAATAAGGGACCGTTACCTGATATGAGTTTGCTGGCTTTTATCCTCAGTTCAACTCAGCATATGTGACGCTGATTCATGAAGATGCTTATCATGAGGCATGGTACACCAGTGTACTTACTTAATGAATGATTATCACATTTCTGATGTGTATAAAGCTAATAGAACTCAGGGCTCCTTGGTTTTGACATTAATCAAATGCAGACTAATGAAAGAACACAGTATATAAGTAACAAGTGTTACTTCAGTTGAATATTAACTCTCCTGTCAGCTCTCAGCATGCCTTTACCTTCGCACCCTCGAGCCTTTGTGTCTCATCTTCTTTCCGCTGTGAATAATAGATAGGAGGGCGTGCTAACACCTAGGGCTGTGCTGCAGATATTGTGTTACAAACTGACCTGGAATATGTTGGTGAGAGCAGCTTTGCATACGGATGTGGCCTACAGGTTGATGTTGGACTGTGTCGTGGCTCATGGCAGCATGGTGTGATGAGTCAGCCACAGTGCGTCATCTCTGTCAGTCTGCCTCAGCTTCCTGTCCAAACACCACAGCTCTTCACTTTGAGCTGTCAAGCTTTGATTGATGTGTTGGTTTTCTTCCAAAGAAATGAAAAATGAATTCAAAGCCCATTTCTAACTCCTCGCTCACTTTGCTAACTAACACACACACACACACACTCACATTTTAGGTCTTCATCACTTTTGGGGACATTACATAGACTTCGTGGAGACTGACCCTAACCTTAACCCAAGTCTTCACCCTAAAATCTAATGATTTACATTACAGGGACTTGGGTTTTGTCCCCATGAGGAAGGTTATTCCCAACAATGTTACTGGAAACAGATTTATGTCCCCCCACCATAAGTAATACACGGCCACACTCACACACATTGTCTCTGTCTCTCTCTTTCTGTCTCTCTCTCTGTCTCTGTCTCTCTCTCTCTGTATCTCTCTCTCTGTCTCTCTCTCTCTCTCTGTCTGTCTGTCTGTCTGTCTGTCTGTCTGTCTGTCTGTCTGTCTGTCTGTCTGTCTGTCTCTCTCTCTCTCTCTCTCTGTCTCTCTCTCTCTCTCTGTCTGTCTGTCTCTCTCTCTCTCTCTCTCTCTCTCTCTCTGAGTGCATGCTGGAAGTGGAGGATGGTGAGAGTGGTGAGTGTCGTGGCGTGCGTGAGTTTCTAACTTTTTTCTCTCTTTTCTATCTGTATTGTGTGAGATTGTTGGATTTGCTGGTTTTGTTGGTGTGTTGTTGGTTCGGGATCGGTTCTGATCGGCCCGGCCAGGAGTCATGTTGATTCCCGGAGTCAGCATGGCAGGGCTGGAGAAGCTCACACGCTGGCATGGAGTCAGACTGTGTCCAGTGGTGAATTGCTCTATGGAGAGCTACAGTTTAGCTGTAGGAGAGATGGTCGGCTATGACAGCGTTAAATCCGCTTCTAGAATGAATAATGGAGTGGTTCTGTTTCTGGGCAGTCTGGATAAAGTCCGTATGGTTGTGGAGCGGGGTGTGGTGATTCAGGGCACCCTGGTTCCGGTAATGCTGCTGTCTAGTCCCGCCAAAAAGATCATTTTGTCCAAAGTTCCCCCCTTTATTATTAACGAGATGTTACAGAAGGAACTGATGAGACACGGACAGTTAAAGTCCCCGATTAAAATGCTTCCTCTGGGCTGCAAGTCTCCGCTCCTGAAGCATGTGGTCTCCTTCAGGAGACAGGTCTTCATGATCCTGAAGAACAACGCTGAGGAGTTGAACCTCCTGTTAAAGTTCAGAGTGGATAACTTTGATTATACTGTGCATGTGTCTTCAGACACAAAGTGTTTTGGTTGTGGTAAAGAGGGCAACCTCATCAAGACCTGTCCTCTGAAGGACAGCAGTGAGTCTGCAGCACCAGGTCCACCAAGTGATAGTACACAGAGTCCTTCAGAGGGTACTAGTTCAGCTTCTGCTGGTGTTGTTGTTTCTGCTGGTTCAGGGACTGCTAGTCCAGTTTCTGATGGTCCGGTTTTTGTTGGTTCAGGGGCTGCTGGTGTCACTTCTGCTGGTTCGGGGGCTCCTGGTCCAGTTGCTGGGGTTCGGGGGCTCCTGGTCCGGCTTCTGCAGGTTCGGGGGCTACTGGTCCGGTTGCTGCTGGTTCGGGGGCTCCTGGTCCGGCTTCTGCTGGTTCGGGGGCTACTGGTCTGGCGGCTGCTGGTTTGGGGGCTCCTGGTCTGCTGCAGGTTTGTACTCTACTGGTCTGGTTTGTGAGGTTCCTTTTTCTGCTGATCCAGTCTCTGCAGGCGCAATTTCTACTGGTCCAGTTTCCGCTGGTCCAGTTTGTAGTGGTCCAGTTTCTGCTGGCATGGTTTCTGCTGGTGCAGATTCTGTTGGTCCAGATTCTGCTGTAGAGGTTTGTATTCAGTCACACACTGAGTGTGTTAACAGTGAACAGGTGGAGGAGGCAGGAGGTCCTCTGGAGGAGGACAGTGAGATGTTGATGGATGAAGACTCTTCTAATAAGAAGAAGAGGAAGGGTCAGAGTGATGGAGGCCAGTCCTCTGGTAAACTGAAGAAGGTTTCTCCTCAGGCTGAGTGCCTACAGTCAGGTAAAAGTGAGGGTGAGGCGGACAGTGATGAGGAGTCTCTGACCTCCTCTCAGATGGGGTCTCACAGGAAGAGCGGCTACTCTTTGACTAGGATTAAAATGCGATTAATTAGATTAATTAATTACAAATCCTGTAATTAATTAGATACATTTTTTTAATCGCCTGACAGCACTATTTCAAACATCATTTTAATGTGTTTAAGAGTTGTGTGATCATCCCTGTTGGTTTCTCTGATCACTCTCTGGTTACAGCGTTCATTTTTATTAAATATGTTAAACCCTGCAGTGCCTACTGGCACTTTAATATTGCTCTACTGGAGGATAAGAACTTCAGGGAAAATTTTACATGTTTTTGGGAAAACCATCCATCCATCCATCCATCCATCCATCCATCCATCCATCCATCCATCCATCCATCCATCCATTGTCTTCCGCTTATCCGGGGCTGGGTTGCGGGGGGAGCAGTCTGAGCAGGGACGCCCAGACTTCCCTCTCCCCGGACACTTCCTCCAACTCTTCCGGGGGGATCCCGAGGCGTTCCCAGGCCAGCCGAGTGACGTAGTCACCCCAGCGTGTCCTGGGTCTTCCCCGGGGCCTCCTCCCGGTGGGACATGCCTGGAACACCTCCCTAGGGAGGCGTCCAGGGGGCATCTGATAGAGATGCCTGAGCCACCTCAGCTGACTCCTCTCGATGCGGAGGAGCAGCGACTCTACTCTGAGCTCCTCCCGGGTGACAGAGCTCCTCACCCTATCTCTAAGGGAGCGCCCCGCCACCCTGCGGAGGAAACTCATTTCAGCCGCTTGTATCCGGGACCTCGTTCTTTCGGTCATGACCCAAAGTTCATGACCATAGGTGAGGGTAGGAACGTAGATTGACCGGTAAATCGAGAGCTTCGCCCTTCGGCTCAGCTCCTTCTTTACCACGACAGACCGATACAGCGACCGCATTACTGCAGCCGCTGCACCGATCCGCCTGTCAATCTCACGTTCCATCCTTCCCTCACTCGTGAACAGGATCCCAAGATACTTAAACTCCTCCACTTGAGGCAGGAACTCTCCCCCAACCTGAAGGGAGCAAGCCACCTTTTTCCGGTCGAGAACCATGGCCTCGGACTTGGAGGTGCTAACTCTCATCCCAGCTGCTTCACACTCGGCTGCGAACCGCCCCAGCGCCGAGTGTGAAAACCACCAGAGGTTAAAAACTGATTCTATGTCATTACAGCAGTGGTGGGACTTTGGAAAAGTCAAAATTAAACAATTTTGTCAACAGTACACTCTAAATGTCACAAAAACCTTGACCAGATCAGTGAAAGCTCTAGAGTCTGAAGTAGAGGAACTCTTAGCTGAGGCGACAGGAGACCAGCGCTATACTGAAACTCTAAAAATGAAAGAGTCTGTTTTATCCAACCTGCTGGGTGTCTCAGCTCAGGGGGCTCTAATTAGGTCCTGCTTCCAGAACGTAGCCCAGATGGATGTTCCTTCTCACTTCTTCTTTGGTCTGGAGCGTAAGAATGGACAGAAGAGGTTGTGTCTGGTGCTGTCTGATCACACTCAAATCCGTAAGTATGCTGTTAATTTCTATAATAAGTTGTTTAAATGTGAATACAGAGAGGAGCTCTCAGTGTCTCAGAGCTTTCACACTGGTCTTCCTCAGATGGAGCAGCAGAGGAACGTAGAGCTGGAGGCAGCTCTCTCCTCAGATGAGCTCTATGCTGCTCTGAAGAGCATGCAGAGCGGGAAAGCTCCAGGAATTGATGGCTTGATTGGCTGTTGACTTTTTGTTGATATTTTTATTGAACTTTTTTGCAAAGCATGTGTGGAAACAGTACCAAAATACAGGCATTTAAACCTGACAGAGATACATAAAATAAGATAGATAAATGATTGTTAAAAATAAAACAAAATAAAATAAACTAATTACAAAGAAAAATAAATAAATAAAAATAAATTAATTAAAGTAATAATAAATAAATAAAATACATAATAATAATAATAATAATAATAATAATAATAATAATAATAATAATAATAATAATAATAATAATATTAATTAAATAAGAACAAAGGACAAAAGTTCAGGAAGTCTGATCCTTTTCCCAGGCCAGGTCTATAAGACCTGACCTCATCCCATGAGGTGCAGTGGTACCCAGGTAGTCAAGAAATGGATCCCAGGTCCGATAAAATAAAATGGGTTTATCCTTCAGTGCTGTCGAGTAAGCTTCAAATGGAATAATACTTGTCACAATTTGTTTCCACTGATTGAGAGTGGGAGCTTTATCAGTGATCCATAAGGCCAGGATACATTTCCGGGCACAGTGTAGCAGAATGTACAAAAGGTCTCTGTTGCAAAAGTCAGCAGGCAATTCATCATCTAGTCCCAACAGGCAAGTCCTTGTGCTCAGATGTAGAGGTCGCTTGAAAATTACATTAATCTGTTGAACAATTATAATCCAAAACTGCTGGACATGAGGACAGCTCCACAAACAATGAATAAATGATCCAATAGCAGATTGACATTTAGTACAAAGTTCTGACAGAGTCGGATTCATTCTGTGTCTGGCTTCAGGAGTGATATACAACCTATGCAAAATCTTGAACTGCCTCTCCCAGGCAGAGTTAGACACCAGGACCTTGGAGGGCTGGCCGCACAGGGCATCCCAGTCCCCAGGTTCTATTGTACCCAAGTCAGATTCCCATTTGCCTTTTACTTTAGCAGAATTATCTACATTGAGATCACACAGACTCTTATAAAACATCTTAGTGAAAGAGTTAAGTTGCATATTATTTACCAATAGGGATTCTATGGGAGAAATATCCAGTCCTCCAGGGAAATCCTTCAAATTACACAGAATGAAGTTACGCACTTGTACAAATTTAATGAAATCCCTATTAGTGACCCCACATTTACTTTTCACTTGTTGAAATGTAAGAATTGAGCCTCCCTGAATCATGTCCCCAACAACTTTAATGCCCTTGCGCTTCCAGCCAGCCAGGCCAGCCTGAAGGCCAGGTTGAGTCAGGGTTTTCATGAATAGGAGTTAACAAAGAGAAGCAGTTACTATATCCTTCCATTTTCCTGACTCGACACCAAATGTTAAGCATATTCTTTAACAGCACATTGTCTTTTATTAGTGTTGCAACTCTGCCAGGAGAGACATATAACAAATTCCGCAAGGGGATCCTACCTAAAGAAGCTGATTCGCAACTGAGCCAGACAGAATCAGGGTCACCGATGAACCATTCCAAAGGAAACTTGAATTGTGCAGCCCATAGGTAAAATGTAAATGAAGGTGCTGCTAAGCCACCCTTTTTAATAGGCAGACAGAGAAAACTGTATCTTAATCTGGGTCTCTTTTTACACCAGATAAATGATATGATAGCACTATTTAATTTTGTAAAAACTTTCTTTGACAATATAAGAGGCAACATCTGAAAGAAATATTGGGAGACGTGGGAGGATATTCATTTTGATCAAGTGAATACGACCTAAGAGGGACAGGGGCAGGCCACACCACCTATCAAGGTCCTGTTTTATAGTTTGTAAGAGATGGGCGATATTTAATTTATATAGATCCTTTAAACATGGTGAGACTTTTATACCTAGGTAAAGAAATCCTGCTGGAGACCAGCGAAACGGATGTGAGATGTTTGGGTCTAAAGTTTGTGAGCCACAAAGGGGCATGGCCTCACTTTTAGAAAAATTTATTTTGTAACCAGAGCCATAATTATCAATTAGTTCTGTCAATTTAGGGATGGAGTGTGCAGGGGAGCTTAAAAAAAATCAAAACGTCATCAGCATACAGTGAAATTTTATGCTCATGATTATTTAAGGAGATTCCTCTAATACTAGTATCTTGTCTAATAGTGGCAGCTAAAGGCTCCATAGCTAGTGCAAATAACAGTGGGCTCAAGGGGCAGCCCTGCCTAGTACCCCGTTTAATCTTAAAATTACTAGACCTGAGCCCGTTTGTGATTACAGCTGAGAGGGGCGATGTGTACAAGATCCGAATCCATTTAATAAAAACTTCACCGAGGCCAAATGTTTGGAGTGTGAAAAATAGGTAGGGCCATTCCAGCCTGTTGAACGCTTTTTCTGCGTCGAGAGAAATAACCAATGCATCTGCACTGTACAGGGAGGAATGCTGAATAATGTTAAGCAGGTGTCTCACATTGTGTGAAGAATATCTTCCACGTATGAAGCCAGTCTGGTCATTGGCAATAACAGTGGGGAGAACATTTTCCAAGCGTTTGGCCAGAATCTTCAGAACACTTCAGATGGTTTCCCCTTTTTTAGTACCAAGGTGTTATTAGCCTCCATGAGAGATGGAGGGAGAGCCTCAGCCGCAAATGAGGACTGCAACATTTCAATTAAAGGATTGGCTAGAATGATGTTAAACTTTTTATAGAATTCTTCATTGAATCCGTCAGGGCCTGGGGCTTTGTTGTTGGGGAGTAGCTGGATACAATTCTTAATTTCACTCAAAGTTATTGGTTTGCACAAATCGTCCCTCTGTTCATCTGCAATTTTTGGTAAATCCACCTTTGCAAAAAAATCTGTCATATTTTACCTTGAGAGTGGATTAAGCTGTGAGGAGTATAACTGTTTATAAAATGTTTTAAAAGTGTCGTTGATTACTCTACTATCATAATTATGTATGCCAGTTGAGTCTCTGATATATGAAATGGGGGCCCATTTCGAAGAAGATTGGCCAGATATCGATTAGGTTTGTTAGCAAACTTATATATCCTTTGCCTCATGAAAAACATGGATTTTTCAGCCTTCTTTGTTAATAAACTCTCTAATGCCGCCTTAACCACTTGTATGTCATTTCTTAGTTCTGCTGATGGAGAAGAGTTGTATTTAGTCTGAAGTTCATGCAGTTCCAGCTTAAGTTTCCTTTGCTCTGCTCTGCTATTCTTTTTAAGCCTAGCGGTGTAAGATATAATCAGACCTCGAACATAGGCTTTCATGGTATCCCATAGTAGCCCAGCAGAAACATCAGGAGTCTTATTCTCTTTAAAAAAAATAGTCCAATTGCACTTTTAGAAATTTCTCAAAATTGGGGTCATGGTTCAGAAACGCACTGTATCTCCAAGGTCGCTTTGACCAATAGGATTCAAATTATTTAAGGTTATATAGATAGGTGCATGATCTGAAATAATAATATCTCAGATAGTGCAGCTCTTAAGATTACTTAATGAAATTTTGGGGGTGAGGAAAAAGTCGATTCTACTGCATGTTTTGTGTACACCAGAATAGAATGTAAATTCTTTATCATTAGAATGTAAAACACGCCAAGTATCCACTAGATTGAGTTCGCCATAGGTATCTAGCTCTTCTAGACATTGAATTTTGTACTGACGGTGATTTGTCCATCACTGAAGAAAAGTAACAGTTAAATCATCAGCTATGACTGTGTTCTCACCAATCCAATCAGCAAACAAAGAAAAAACTTGCGAAATAAAGTCATTAGACTGCACTGGAGGGAAGTAAATATTCAGAAATGACACCAATTGACCATGGAGATAGCCCCTTAACATGACATATCTACCAGATTCATCAGAAATCATTTGGACGTCAGATAAAGGTAGATGCTTATTTATTAGAATGGCGACACCTCTGCTCTTGCTAGTAAAAGATGAGCTAAACACCTGCCCAACCCAGTCACGTCTCAGCTAAGTGCTCATTAACAGTTAAGTGTGTTTCTTGCAGGAAGGCTATATGCACTTGTTCTTTGTGTATACTTCCCACATTCCAACTGCACAATTTCAGAGTGGGTCTATCACTAGCCATCTTGTATTAAAGAAACTATCCTGACTACATGTGGGAAGAGAAGAGAAAAAAAAAAAAAACAGAACTCCCTGAAGCTAGACTAAGAAACTTAACATAGACAGAAAATAAAAACACTGCTTTGCTAACATTTAAAACAGAACTATGTACAATGAACAACAAGCAAAGATAACAGGTAGACATTGGGGTCAGACTTTGGTCTCACCCATCAGGGGTGTGAGCTAACCTCCCTACTTAAATAGAGGAAGATGCTGGACCAGCTATCAAACTCCTTGCAAACCTTGAATTTGTAACACATCTCAACTGCTGGCCTGCAGCTCTGATCAGAGCAAAAAAAAAAAAGAAAATGAAAAATAAATAAATAAATAAAATAAATAAAATAAGATAAACAAATTACAAGTCAACAGTGAGCTTGTGAGCAAGGAGAGAGAAAAAAAGGGATCCATTGCCCAGAAAACATTAACATACAGACTATGCAGCTAGGATATCCATATAGCACATTCAGTAACATATAGCAGATCTCCTACTGACAACAGAAGAGAGTGGAATAAACAAAATTAAGAGACAGCCGTGTCGGTCTCAGAGCCATGTTATTGAGTTTTATGCTCACCCGCTCCTCTAACAGTCAAACCTGGTATTTCCAGAGAAGTTCAGTAGATGACCACTGTAGCATGTTGTATATGAAATGAAGGGAAACTCTCAGTCAGCAGGGAACATGGGGGAAGATCCTCTACGCTGTGACTCTTTATCCAAAAAGGCAGCCACCTCTTTAGGATGTTTAAAGACTTCCTGCCCGTTGTGCTTAATCCTGAGCACGGCTGGGTACAGCATGGTGTAGGTGATCCCTCTCTCCTTAAGCTGTTGTTTCACCTGGTAAAATTCCTGTCGCTTCCGTATAACGGCAGCGGAGAAATCCTCAAATATCATGATTGGGGCGCTGTTATATACCAGGGACTGTGCTTTCCTCGCCGCTTGCATGATCCGGACTTTATCCTAGAAGTTGTGAAGCTTTAGGATAACGGCCCAAGGTCGCTGGTCGGGGGGTGGGCGGCGTGCGAGGGTGCGATGGCAGCGATCCACCTTAACAGACCCTCCTTTGAAGCTAACCTTCAGTAGCTCCGGCAGCCAGGTCCTAAAGAAAGCTACGGGGTTAGCGCCCTCGCTACCTTCAGGGAGCCCGATGACACGTATGTTGCACCGCTGGCTCCTGTTCTCCAAATCATCAATCTTGTCCATGGCCGCCTCCAGCTTGCTCTCGACCTCGGCAAGCGGTGTCCTCGGAGTTTGAGATGCGGCCTTCAGCCTCTGTAATCCGTGTATCTAGTGTAGCGATTTTAGACAAGCAGGCTTTGAGTTTCTTCAGAACCGGATCGATCTTTTTATCAAAGGAAACCTCTATGCCTTCAAGCACTTTAGCAGTTATTCTTTCCACTGTGGAAAGAATAACTGTCAGCGTCGACTTGACCGAAGAATGGCCGTGTGTAGTCTGCCATGTTATCTTGACTGCTCTGAGGCGACTGATTCCCTGCTGATTTAGCGGATTTCGCGATAAGGTTGTGTGTGATAGGCATTCTCTTACTTTTAAACTACAATGTCCGCTCACTGTGACCACGGCAAAAAATAAGCTAAAGGATGCCGAGCTGCTGGAGCACAAGTAATGAGCTGCTACTCCGACATTTGCGTCACGTGACCCCCACCTGTTGACTTTTATAAATGTTTGTGGTCTGTGGTGGGAGGCGACCTGCTGGCAGTCTTGAGTGACAGTCTTACCCGAGGGTGTCTGCCGCTGAGCTGCAGGAGGGCAGTTCTCACCTTACTGCCTAAGAAAGGTGACCTGCAGCTTATTAAGAACTGGAGGCAGGTGTCATTGCTCCGGTTGAGCAGGATGATGGAGCAGCTGGTTCAGCGTGATCAGACCTACTGTGTTCCAGGCAGATTAATATCTGACAACATCATCTTAATTCGAGACCTTTTAGAAGTTTGTAACCTGTTTGGTCTAGAAGCGGGAATCATATCAATTGATCAGGAGAAAGCTTTTGATCGTGTTGAGCATGAGTATTTGTGGCTCACTTTGAAGGCCTTTGGCCTTGGTCCTGGTTCTATTAATAGTGTTAAGGTTTTGTATTGTGACATTCAGAGTGTACTGAAAATCAATGGTGGTTTGAGCGCCCCCCTTTGGGTTCAGAGGGGAGTGAGACAAGGCTGTGCGCTCTCTGGCATGTTGTACTCGTTGGCCATTGAGCCTTTGCTGCACAGACTCCGATTGGACCTTCAGGGGCTGACTATTCCAGGCTGTGCTGCACCTTTAAAACTGTCAGCATATGCAGATGATGTGGTCGTCTTGGTGGATAACCAGAAGGACATTGACGTTTTGGTTGAGGATGTCACCCAGTTTGGTCGGATATCTTGCCAAGATTAACTGGGACAAAAGTGAAGCCCTCAGTGTTGGCGTACTGGAAAAGAAGCTCAGGTTGCCAGGGGGTTGTTAAAGAGGGGGGGTTCCTCTGAGCTTCCTCTCCAGGATGCCAACTGTAAATTAATGTATCATGTGTTTGTCAGACTCTTGAACAAAGACAAACTGAACGAAAAAAGTGACACTCCATGGAGAGCCCGTTTGGGGTACAGTGACAATGCTGGACCTGAGTGAAGAGCACTGTACAAACCACCATTGGTCAAGAGAGCTGCAGACCTCCAGTGGAGGGTCTTGCATGGCATTGTGGCTGTAAATGCTTTTGTGTCTGTTATTAATTCAGATATCAGTCATGACTGTCCATTTTGTCTTCATCGTGAGACTGTCATTGTTTCATGGAGTGTGCTCGTTTGGTGCCATTGTTTACAACATTGGAATGCATCTTTAGTCTGTTTGGAGAGTTTTTCTCCAAGAATATGTTCATTGTGGGTTACAGATACACTCAGAAACACAAAGATAAATGTCAGCTTTTCAACTTCCTTTTGGGAAGAGCAAAGCTGGCCATTTATCTGAGCAGAAGGAACAGGATAGAAAATATTACAGACAATGATGTTGTCCTAATGTTGTTTAAAATGTTGAAAGCTCGTTTACGCTTAGATTTGAACTATTACAAGATGATGAAGGACCTGGACAGTTTTTCCAATGTTTGGTGATCTGCCGTGTTGTAGGTGATCAGCTGATCCTGGGAGGGGTGCTGGAATGACCTGGATTCTGTGAATCCGTTTTTTTTATTGAACATGTTGTTCATGTGTTTTGTTCTGTTTTTATGATGATGTTTTATTAAAGTACTGTTAAAAAGTAAAAAAAAAAAAAGTCTCTCTGTCTCTCTCTCTGTCTCTCTCTCTCAGTCAGTCTCTCTATCTCTCTCTCTCTGTCTCTGTCTCTCTGTCTCTGTCTCTCTCTCTCCCTCCCTCCCTCATATGATGTACAGTTAATTAAAAATGAAGCCTCGTCTTGTTCAGCCCCAGTGTTCTCTTTCACAGCGTTTTTATTCAGTAGCTGAAAAGGATTGCAAACATACTGTAATAAAGCTGCTTTCTGATTGTCTGGCACTAAAAAGATAAAAAGGGTATTATTCTATATTTTTGGTTATTGTCAGCAAACCCTATGAAAAGTAAAACCGACAATGTCTTCGTAATGAACTGGAAGTATCTATTGAGTCATACTTACACAGGAGGTGTTCTCATGTGAGACACTCATGGTTTTGTGTTTCTTTGCTCGCTCTATACCTGCTCTGCTAAACACCTTTGGTAACCTTCCTTCTGCTCCCCTCTGCAGTACTGTCTGTGTATGACTGAAGGCATCCTCCTCTTCTCCGCTGAGGGATCCCCCTTTTGTTTCAAGTCTCGGACGGGCAAAGTCTGTCTCCACTGGTTCTGTCAGGCTCTGGTCCTGATAGCTGGAGTCACTGGGTTGGGCTTTATGGTGGCCAGTAAGAATGTGTCAGAGCGCCCCCACCTGGTCACCTGGCACAGTTGGCTGGGCATCTGCACCTTGGTTGCCACTGTTCTCCAAGCAGCTTGCGGCATCTGTGTGATCTTCCCTAAGCTGCTGCGTCTGTCCTCTCTGCCGAGGCTGAAGCTGTACCACGCCACCTGCGGCCTGGTGGTCTACCTGCTGGCCACGGTCACTGTAGTGTCGGCCATGTTCTCAGACTGGTTCCAGGCCACGGTGAAAGGGGTGGCCTGGTGGGCCTTCCTCCTGCTGCCCATCTTCCCTGCCCTGGTGGTGATGAACCAGATCACTAATGCCTACCTGCCCCGCAAGAAGATCACCAGCTAGGAGGCATGGAGTGTGAGGCGCATTGGCTTTATTCACTCAGTGGCCATATTGGATTGACGTTGTACTCTGACCCCGAGAATCAGATGGAAACTAAGTTCTCTGCGTAGGGAGTCTTTGAAGAAGCAACAGCAACCAGCTTCACATGCTGATGGAAGAACATAAAAACAAAAGTACAGTCTTATACCACAATTATCTCAAGATTTCAAACTTGTAATTTGGTTTTGCTGCTTGCCAAGATCTTTGACAGCTACTGGAGCAATGAAATCTTCATTTGCAAAAGGGTCAAAGTCTGGGTGTTGCTGAAATTAGACATACAATTGTCAAACACCACATTTGATTTTGATTTTCATTTGTACTCACTAATGATCAGTTTGTACCCTTAAGTTACTAATTAGTGCACACAGTTTATTTCAGTGCTCTCAAATGAAGGCGTGAAGTTATTGTAGCAGCAGGAACTGAAGCTGCATTTTGTGAATCCAGTGCAAAAACTAGAGTGCTAGCAGCAGGCTAGCAGCAGGCTAGCAGCTGTATTTATTCCATTTGATCAATTAGAGGAATTAAATTTTAGGATTCACAATACAAATGCACTCATTGGATGGTACACATTTCAGGGTTGTGTGCATAAATTTAAAAAAAGTGTTAACACCCACATACCCTTGAGACCCATCCCATGTCATTTGAGTTTTCTTAGAACTGATATCTTGTGGTCAGTAGAGGAACTGCAGCTTAAAGCTGCAGTTTTGGCATCCTGTCTCTCTTAAAGTTCTGACTCCTGCTGAAATAAGAATCCAAAGACACTATGCACAAAATGTGGATTACCATGCCTAATGTGCACACACGAAGCACAGGAGTCTACTGCAGGCTGCCTCACCAGTGGAGTGTGTGGATGCGCTGAACTTTTTGTCCATTGCCTCTCGAGAGGAATATTTGCACTGCATACGCGACAGAAGCAGAAGTCAAAGACGGTGTGTGTAGACTGGTGTCTGAAGGGATGAAGCTCCTGTGTTGTGGATGATTATACACCAGCCAGTCACTTCTGTTTATTTATCCATTCATGGTGGTTTTGTGTTATAGCTGTCTGGCTGCTCATAGGTGCTACATGAAGCATTTTAACATTTAAGTTCCATCGATCGATCCAACACTGAATTAAATGAGTGTGATGTGAAAGAGGTCATCCACAGGAAAAACCAGCAGAGTGCGATCACCCAGCTTTACAGAGCCGCTTTCAGCGCATTGTTCTGGTTTTATGGCAGATCTACTGGTGCAGTGTCACAGCAGAGCTCTGATAAACCTGCTGCACCAACTGCAGACACACACAACATGCAGAAAGCGTTTGTGATCAGGGCTGACAGAAAACACACGCCCTTCAATCTTCATCAGGCCAAAAAGCAAAAACGTTTGATGAGAATAGCACTCATTGGAAAATATTAGCATTGGCACTGGCCTCGCTGTGAGGGCATTGATTCCTCAGTGAGGCTTCATTTGATTCAAAAATGCTAGCACTGCCAGGCTAACGCCGGCATGTGAAGAACTCCATGTAGCATCTCTGCTTTATGTGCTGTTCTTTTTGTCAGTGTGGACATTTGCCAACTGCCTTTTCTGTGGTTGTTTGCTGGCTGTGCTCTTGGTGTTTTGTTTGCTTTTGCTATCAATAGGAAAAAAATTTGACATCGTTACTGACATCTGATTGACAGCTGACAACTGACATCTTTGCTAGAAGAAAGCATTTGTTGTGACGGTGTTGTAGCAAAGATGTCAGTCAGTCCCTCCAACAGATTCAACCAATCCCATCACACTTGCAAAGGCCTGAAGTTCACTGCAGTTTGCTCACAATCTGGTCAAATTAGAAGACTTGGAAAAAAAAAAGGTCCAATCACTGCACCTTTCCACCCATTTCCATCCTGTTACAAACCAAGGTCAAAGACATCAGCATGACAGGGCTTAGCTCTGTCTGAAGTTGTATTCCCAGGCAGGGCGGACAGTAATCTCTACCTTATTGGCCCCAACAGGTACCACCATTTCCTATCTTACCAAACAACTTGTAAGTTTCACAACCATTTCAGGCCACCTGACTAACCGTTACTGTGCACGCAAGGTTCACAGCCTGGGAACGAGTTTTACCTGACAGACCGATGGCAGGACAAAACAGGTTTGTGGAGCTGCAGGTTCTTTTCTTTCTAGGATGAATGTGGACTGTTTTTAAACTGTTGGAGAACTTTTTGGATGTACTGATCCTCCAGCAGCTTGCCTCAACCTCTTCTGTTTTATTCACTACTGGGCATCCTATGCAAATGCAAATCAGTCGTATTTCCTTGTTGGCACAGAAGTTAGACCTTCACAGATAACTGCATGGCCTTCAGGCTGCAGGCAGTGGCATTTATACAAGAAGTGCACATAATGCAGGAAGCCGGAGGAGGTCAGTCAGCAGTCCCGCCTCCAGGACATCAGTCATGGACTGGGTTGGACGTTTTAGCTGTCCATTAAAATCTTGGTTTCTGCTGGTAGAAAGATGATTTCTTGACTGTTTTCATTTGCCGCTTTTGTTAGAAATGTTTGACTTGGTTTCAGTCCAGCTCGGATGAAAAGCATGTCAGTCAGATTTTCTTAAAAAGAAACAGTGGAACTCCAAATTACAGATTTAATATGGATTTAACTTTTTTTTAAAGAGACTTTAAATTATATTCTCCCTCATTGAAGGTACAAATATTCACAACTTGTTCACAAATGTATTCTTTGTTCAACTCAGGACTTTGCTGTATGCCATTCAGCGTGTTTATGAGACCATTAGAATGTGGGTTATCATCAGGCTGCTGCCTGTGGACCTTGTGTAATAAACAAATAAAAACATTTGAATTGTTCTGTTTTTATTCCTAATGAGACAAATGAGCCATTTCTGGACTATTTCTGTTTGATTGTGTCCCTTGACGTTCCTGGTTAAAGCACTCAGACAGGTGACCATGTGACACATGAAGAGCACTTTCCTGAGCCACCGTTTTCACCGACATTTAAAAACCACACAAACAAATCCGGTGTCGAAGAGTTTCTACACCTTCAGCAGCAGAGAATAACCCAGAATGCAATGCAGCCACATCCTACCTTACGTTTAAATGTGGATGAATCTACCCTAAGGATGAAGTGCACTGCTTCCTCCCATCTGAGCAGCATTAGGGCTGAAGGCCTGTGCTGTTTCAGGACAGGCTTTATGGGTTAAACTAAAATGAAACATATTCACCACATATATTCAAACTACTGTACCAGAGAAAAGACTGGTGGACTAAACATGACTGTACAACATAAAGAGTCCTTGGCTTGTGAATTATGTCAGTTAATAGTCTGCAGGTGTATTTATGAGACGGCATCCGGAGCGATCCGACAGCACTCAGAGTTCCCGGCTAAGAGTCTGGACCTAACGGTTTGTCCTCACAGATGAAGGTGACCGAGCTGTTCAGCAGGTCATACATGTTGACCTCCACCACATCCGCTGAGGACTCACTCTCTTTTCCACCTGCCAGAGCCACAAACACCTGCTGGGCAGCGGCCAGCTGTGACTGCTCCTCAGAGATGATTGCCTCTGCCCCTTCACCGCCTGTCGGATCTGCTGAAATCACCTGATTGGACAGAGATGACATTCGTCAGATGCACTGCTGTGTTCTTTCAGTCACTGAATGTTTTTTGCACTTTGGTCACGCTAACTTCACTGACTGGGATGAGGCCAGTGGCTTGCATTACATTTAGTGCTGAAAAGAGTGCTCTATTGATTTAGCATTGCACTCCTATGAAGTGCCTCTCATCACTTTCATCAGACATTTATCAGACTTCACTGAGCTCCTTCTGGAGGCACTGAAGGCTTCATACTACTACTCAGCACTTCACTGAGGCCAATGCAAATTCTTCCTATCTATGTATGACCAATCTTGAAATAACTTGTTTCAATAATAATGTATTCATAATAAATTATTCAAAGAATAATGACGTAAAACAAATGTCTGACACTGTCTCGCTGAATTATTTCACTAATCACGTCATCATTATTTCTCATCTTGATTTTATTTCAGCTCTACTACTTTTACCATCTGAGCTGAGGTGAACATCTTCACCATTAACAGCTGAAGACTGAGGTGACAGACAGCGAGAAGCTGGTGAGTTCTATATTTCCTGTCTGACAGCAGCAGAGCTCCTTACTGTATGGGACGAGGAGGAGGAGGCGGCCTGCTCCTCCTGCGCCCCCATGTGGAGGGACAGCAGGTGCTCCTGCAGCTCCAGCTGGGAGGTGCAGACCAGGGAGCAGAGTGGGCAGCTGAACGGCTCGCTGCTCTGGCTGACGTGCTGGTTGCTGATGTGCTCCTGCATCTCCTCCTCCCCGCCCAGCACAGCCGGGCAGTATGGACAATGCACTGCTGACGCCTCTGAGCCTGCAGTAAAGTCAAAGGAGGCGCTGCTGTTATTCATTAATTTCTATTGCCTTCAGTCACAATGTTTCCACATACATGATGATGTATAAAATTAGAGGAAGGAAACACAGTTCGTAATACATTTGAATTCCTTGAAGTTTAATTATAAAAGTGGTGACGTCTGATTCTACTTTCCATAACTGAGTGTATGTTCTGTCCTGTGTAGTGACCCATCTTAGACCCATAGTCCCATGAAATATGACTGGACATTATCTTTGAAAGGTCAAAGCCAGCACCTCTGCTGATAAAAACATAGGAGCGAAGATAACAGTGGATAATGCAAATGGGACTTTTAAAGGAGAGCAGACAGCAAAGTATGTGCTTCTCTTCAATGACCAGCAAAAGCCTGCTGCTCTTTGAAATCTATGGAATATAATCTCTCCGTTTTGTCCATCTCTAATCTGATTTAGTTACACAACAAAGAGGGATTAAAGGTTTCAGTGAAAGAGATGTGGTTTAATGTAATGGTTGGTTTTGTTTTTCATCTGTTCTTCATCTCTTCTCAGAGGTCATTTTCGCAGCAGGAGCTGTCCAACCATTGCTCAGGGTGAACAAGGCCACAGTGATGCACTGTGTTATTTAGCTCTTCACATGGGCTTCCCCTCATCAAAGATTCATGTTACTGCTACACAGATTCTGAAGCACACCTTGAAGTTGAGATGTTGCACAAGATTTCCTGTATCAGACCTTGTATCCAGGCCTGTGTGGTCCTCACCTTGGTGCTCAGCAGCCTGGTGTTTGGCCACACTGGCAGCACTAGGAAAGAACTTGAAGCAGACGTCACACTGGACCAGGGTCTTGAGCTGCCGGGTGTGGTTAGCAAACACATCGGGGTGGTTGGTCCTGTTATGGTACCATAGACCTGACAGTTGCTAGGTCAACAGAGAGAGACATAAACATCAAAATCACAGCACAATACTGAGCACCTGAGCACCACCTCAGAGCTGTGGAACTGAACAGCCTCACCCTACCTGGTAAGACTTGTTGCAGAGGTCACAGCTGAAGGGCTTGTTTCCACTGTGTGTGCCCTTGTGTTTGTCCAGCAGGGCAGCGCTGGTGAACACCTTGCTGCAGGTGGGACACTTGTGGAACTCTTTCGGGTGGAACTCCTGGATGTGCTGCCGATGCTCCTCCAACGACGAGAAGCTGAGACAACACTTCTGACAGTCGTGAGGCTCCGACAAATCTGACGAGGGAACAAACACACAATGACCCTACAAATGTTCCTATTGCTGTTAAAGCCAGTGTAGAGATGAGGACACTATCACAGTTAAGCATTTTGAGCACAGAGATTAGAACTAATCATGACAGTAAATGATCCGTGTGTGTGTGTGTGTGTGTGTGTGTGTGTGTGTGTGTGTGTGTTCTTACTGTGGAAGGTGTGCAGGTGCACGGTGAGTCCGCTGGCCTGGCTGTAGCCTTTGCCACATTCTCGACACACATAAGGCCGGTCTCCAGTGTGTGTGCGCACATGACGTGTCAGTTCTATGGACTGGGCGAATACGGCCTTACAATACTGACACACATACATCTTCCCTGAGCAAAAGAAGACAAAGCAAATAATGAACAAAGGACTCAGCCCCTAACATGGAGACAATGCTGATGTGAAGTCTGTGGACGACATCACTGTCATCAGCCAGATTACAGATGAGGAGAACTCATATGATGAGGAAATCAACAGCCTGGCAGGGTGGAGCACGGAGAACAACCTGCTGCTCAACTCCAGCAAAACCAAGGAGCTGATTTTAGGAAAGAAGAGGCTCAGACATCAGTGGAGCTGAGGCGGAGCAGGTGAACATTTTTAGGTTCCTGTGAATCAGCATCACAGAGAGCCTCCAATGGACATCACACATCGCTATCTCCATCTTTATTATTTATTTATTCCATTTATATGGTTGTGGTTTGAGGAGTAGCATAAAGGGACTATAACCCTGTGCTGCAGAATGATTAAAAACTGAAACTGCACAGACATGCAAAGACACCACTGACAAGAGATTTGTCCAATCATGATGACTCAGTGCTTCAGATGAGACTGCCTCTTCATCAGTGACACACCTCAATGACACAACAAGATTCAAACACAGCTAGACTCAGTCAAGTGAATGTTTGGCTTGACTGAATAGATCACAATTTCACTGATGGCGGGGCGGTCAGATATAGAGGAACCATATAATTATGTCAGCATTTAACACAAATCTGTGTTAAATGATTTTAAACATATTGTATTTCAAATGAAAGAGGTGGTCCCAACAGGCCTGGAAACAAAACCATTTTCCTTTTTACTACACAGGTGTGTGTGAATGTGTGTGCGTGTTACCCTCAGAGTGTTTCTTCTTGGTGTGGTATGCGAGGGCAGCAGCCACACTGAAGCTCATGTTACAGTGTTTGCAGTGGTAAGGTTTCTCCCCCGTGTGCAGCCTCATGTGATTCTTCAGAGATGAGTTGGCACCAAACTTTGCGCCGCAGTCCTCACAAGCAAATGGTTTCTCTTCAAAGTGCTCAGTGCGTTTGTGGTAAATCATGCCTGAAATACAAAAGTGGGAGAAGAAACACGGCACACTTTAATCTCCTTAGGCTCACCTAACTCGCAAAAACTGTGTCTGTAGAACATTTACGGTGAAGTTTACAGAGCGACCTGCAGCTGTACAGCTGCATCTGTTCAGTTCAATGTGGAAAAAGTCCAAAAAGTCCAAAGCATGCCCTCATGTCTTTACTGCTGTCAGACTCTGTGAGGATGAGGAGCTGAAAAGATTTGTTCAAAAATGCTAACAGTCACAGAAGACCATTCTGACTGCTTCAAGCACCTGATGAATACCATGAAGAGCCAGCTACACCTGAAAACATACTGCGTCAAGCTCAAAAGGCTCTTCTTTGCCCGGTGATTCTGCCAAGCCCGTTCCCTTGGCTATGGTTTCGCTGGATAGTAGATGGGACAGTCGGAATCTCGTTCATGCGCGTCACTAATTAGATGACGGGGCATTTGGCTACCTTAAGAGAGTCATAGTTACTCATGGCTTCATGTACATTATGCTTCAATACATCACTGATTCCAAAAACGTTGGGATGCTGTAAAACCTGTTGATCTACTAAGCTGTCAACCCGTCAATTTGGATTCTATATTCAGAGTTCAGCATGTGCATGTGAGAGGGAAATGAGTTCTAAAGTTTGGAAGCAACATAAGAGATACTGCTGGAGCACATGAACTGAGTTTGATGGCTGGTAGTACCAGTCGACCTGCTGACGAAGACCACAAGGAGTGGGGAGTCACAGCTAGGAGTGTAAAGCTGGCAGTATCATCTGTCCTGTGTGCAAAGGCGATGTTCCAGGCATTTCTCTCTCTGGACCAGCTGATTCTCACCTGATGGGTGGGCGAAGGTTCGCCCACAGAGGTCACAGGCCACCTTCTTCTTCACTCGTGCAGCGTTGCGGTGAGCCTCAGCCCGGTGGTGCTGCAGGGCCCGCTGATTGGGCAGCTTCGCAGGGCACTGTGGGCACTGCTGCTCGCACTCCTGGGACATGGGACAGCGCTTCATATGGGCCAGCATTCGACACTTGTAGGCAAAACCCCTCTTACACCAGCGACAGGAGTAGGGCTTAGAGGGGGGTGGAGAAGAGGAAGAGGGGGGAGGGGAGTCATCCTCCTCTTTCTCCTCTTTACTGTTTTCTTCCTCTCCCTCTTCCTCCTGCTTTTCTTCACTTCTGGTGCCGTTCTGTTTTTCTGAGTCAACTGTAAGGGATGGAAAAAGGTTAAAAAAAGTGTTTGAACAATTAAGATTATCACAGCAGCAAGAGAGAACCACAGCGACAGAGCATTGAATAGAAATGGGTTTAATGGCGGCTGAAATCTGGAGATGCATTTTTATTAAGTGAGAGGATTTCCACTCACAGAGTCATAAAATGCTCCTCTTTACCTCCAGTCTGGTTTCCCTGCAGCTCCTGTGTGCTCCCCTCCACCTCCTCAAGCAGAGAGAGCAATGGCGTGGGGAAGGAGGAAGGAGCTTTCTGCTGAAGTGCGCGGAGGAGCTGGAGGAGCGCTCCCTCACTCAGCTGCCCCTCAGTCACTCTGCTCAGCAGCTTCTCCAGTGCAGAGCTGGGATCAGCCTCCTCACAGCACTGACACACAGCCTGGCAGGAGCAGAAATGTACCTTTATTTACCTCAACTACAGACAGGACCTGGCCTCTACTCGAAAAAGTGCTTCTATTAGAGACAAGCCTTTATTCCTAATTTGACCCCACTACGTCACTGGCCTTGCCGAACAGACTCAACAAACTGATCAAGGCCAGCGACGTGGTGGGGGTGGAGTGTGACTCTCTGATGGTGGTGTCAGAGAGGAGAATGCTGACTAAGCTATGGACTATCTTGGACAATGTCTCACACCCACTTCACGATGTGCGGGCCAGGCACAGGAGAACGTTCAGTGACAGACTCATCCCACCAAAACTCAGGACTGAACGGCACAGGAAGTCATTCCTGCCTGTGCCATCGACCTGTACACCTCCTCCCTCTGATACATATCTGACCAATTCAACTTTGCACATCCTTTTGTATACACTGTTTATTTTTTCTCAGTATATATATTTTGTTTTATATTCTGTTCTAGATTTTGTTTTACATATATTCTCAATATAAATATTTTATTTATATATATATTTTCTTTGTCTTTTCTTTCTTTTCTAATTTTATTCTAATTCTATTCTTGTAAGGAGAACCTGCAACAAAAACAATTGCCCTTCGGGAATCAATAAAGGAATTCTGATTCTGATTGACCTATTTTATGAGAATATTTAATCAGATTTTAGTAAAAAGCCTCCCCGTTTTCTCACCTGCTCTATTTCAATTTGCTGTTAATGCAAACTCTAACAATTCATTCAGGTTTGGCTGTTGTGATCAGCTCGTCATCGAGCTCTGCAGTGGTCTGATAACGAGCTACTCGGGGCCCGAGGACCGGAGTTGAGAAACACTGCAAACACTACTGACAAATTTACTGACAAATTACTTCCAATTACCTCTACCTTTCTGTTTCTTTGTTGAGTGTTAAGCTACTGTAAATTGAATATTTTTCAAATTAAAAGGCTCCCGGTATCTCACAGACCATAGCACCACCTTTCCCTGGTGGGCTTTTAATGTGATGCCTGCAGAAATTGGATGTACATTATGCTCAATTCATTATGTGAGCCACGACAATACAGGACATCCCAACCTGCTTCAGCTGCCTTTACCTATTTGTTATGAATACCAGGTTACATTTGAGAACTTACAGTTTTCTGTTCTCACTTGATTCTTTTCATCTACTGTTCCATCCATAAAGGTGAAATGTATATTAAGATGAACTACAAAAGCTGAGGAGCAAACATTTTGGAGACAGAGCACCAGAGAGCCATGCAGTGTTATACATGGTATATACCTCTACAAAGGTTTTATATCCACTATCACAATAATGTTGTTTCCATTGTTGTGTTCCTTACAACACTAATGCATTACTACCATTACTTTTTGTATTTCCAACCTTTCAACACCCAGTACTAACCCACAGCAAAATAAATATACATCCTGAATTCTGACATTCTGTCATTCTTCATAGAGATTGTTACTGTATGTAAAGTCAAAAAGTCAAATTATCCTATTTTTAAAACGTAGTGATCATAGAGAGAGAGGTCACATTTCTCTGATATTAGCCACTCTGCACTGGCTCCATGTAAAGTTCAGAATGGAATTTAAAATCTTCCCTCATACTTACAAAGCCATAAATGGTCAGGCAACATGTCATCTTAAAGAGCTCATAGTACCTTATTGCCCCACTCGAACACTGCGTTCCCAGAATGCATTTCTACTTATGGTTCCTAAAGTCTCAAAAAGCAGAACAGGAGTCAGAGCATTTAGCTATCAAGCTCCTCTCCTGTGGAACCATCTTCCAGTCTTTGTCCGGGAGGAAGACACTGTCTCTACATTTAAGAGTAGGCTTAAAACTTTCCTTTTTGATAAAGCTTATAGTTAGGGCTGGCTCAGGCTTGTCCTGGACCAGCCCCTAGTTATGCTGCTATAGGATTAGACTGTCGGGGGACCTCCAAAGACACACTGAGCTCCTCTGTCTTTCTCACCCTCTCCATCTGCACGCTTTCATGTCCTACCACGGCGTGTTACTAACTTAGCTCCTTCCCCGGAGTCTCTGTGCTTTGTCGTCTCGCAGGTTCCCATGGACAGTGGCTGAATCAGGATTGTGGATTGCAGCTGCATCTCCTGCCCTGGCCCTGCCTGACATCCACTGCAACTGCTACTACTATTATTACATCCACTGTCACTGTCACTGTGACTGCATGTCTGTCTCTCTGTCTGTCTCTCTCTCTGACTGCATGTCTGTCTCTCTGCCTGTCTCTCTCTCTGACTGCATGTCTGTCTGTCTCTCTTGCTCTCCCTCTCTAACCCAACCAGTCGAGGCAGATGGCCGCCCACCCTGATCCTGGTTCTGCCTGAGGTTTCTGCCTGTTAAAAGGAAGTTTTTCCTCGCCGCGGTTGTCAAGTGCTTGTTCATGAGGGAATTGTTGGGTCTCTGCAGATAAAGAGTTTAGTCTATAAGAGCTCTGTATGGAAGGTGTCCTGAGACAACTTCTGTTGTGATTTATACATATACAAATAAAACTGAAATGAATAATGAATGGAGATGAAGAAATTACTGAAATACAGCAGAAAGGAGGATCACAGACAACTGCAGGGAATGTAAAATGAATCTGCATGGAACTTGACATAACAAAGGAAAACAATCTTATTTGTAAAAGACACTACCAGTAAAAAAAAAAAAAGGTTTAACATCTTAAATCTTAGTAGACATTCTAGATTTAAAGCTTTAAAGGTACCCTGCACAGTTTTAGACCTCTAGTCGAGCTGTGGAGGCATTGCTCTGTGCGTTGGTCCCTGTTTCGTTTAGTATTATGGATCCCAGTGCTGTTCTTAGCAACACCTGCCCAGTTCTGCCTCTGATCTGACCCACTCTGCCTCTGACGGGCTTCCCCTGACACTCTCTAACCCGTCTCACCCCACATGTCTAAACTTAGCCAAATCAAACGACAAAGGCGACCAACCAGAGGCAGAGTAGTGCAGATGACAAGCACTGAGATGCATAAAGCATCAAAGACACATGCATGTGATCTTATAGTCCTGTCCACAGTCCCACACTATTCCACTGATGGTCTACAGGTGGCAGTAATACACAGAGAAATGCAGCACTGCACCAAAAGTGCTTTACAAACGTTTGCTAGAGATGAAGCATACACACAGTGTGCTTTGATGAGTAACAGTGAATGTAAACATCACTTTTTTCCTCAATTTATTTATTTTTAGAAAACTCCACTGGTGACCTGCTCTACCTGTCTCTCATGCTCTTCCAGGCTGCTCTCCGCTGTCTGTCTCAGCAGCTCAAGGACAGAGGACATGCCGGCTAGGAGCTCCACGAGCTCAGCAGAGCATTCCAACAAACCAGATTCAGGCCGACTGCACACTTTGGCTGCCGATATGTTGCTTTCCTCCTCTACACTTTCTGAGGATTTGGGCTCTTCAGGTTCTGTGAACACACACATATCAAAAGACAGACTACAGTCAAAAAGTTTGAGGATAGTAACAGGGTGTTGTGTTGTATACAGTACAGTTGCTGTATCGAACTGGATCTAAGAAACTGCTATCTGGTGTTTTCATGCCTTCAACATGTTTCTAAACTCCCCAAAACAGGCCTTTGACATGACAAGCAGCTGACACTGACCTGAGGGCTCAGAGAGCTTCACACAGGGTCTTTTACATGCTGGTTCCTCTGTGTCTTCACTGTCACTCTGACAGTCTTCCTCCTTCAGCTCAGTCATCGGTTCTGTCTTGTCTGAAGACAAGTCATCCTCACTGGGTGAAGCTGAACCTTTGGGGTTCAGGCTCTGATCTTTGTTGATCACGGTCAGGCTTGGGGTCGATGTAGGAAGGACTGCTCTTGCAGGCTGCTGGTTCACAAGACTGGTGAGGACGTTTTTGAAGCCGACAGCCACGTCAAACATCTGTAGGCTGTCTGCAGCTGCAATGATGCGGCTGACGTTGTGCTTGCCGAGAGGCAGCTTCCCTGTGTAGACCATGTCCAGCAGACAGCCGAACTCTTGCGAGGAAACCATGGCTGTGTCGATGGAGATGGTGTCAGAGCCATCCAAGAGAGACCTGACAGAGATAAGCTCATTTTATTCCATTTAGCAAGAGTCACAGGTCCCAAAGTTACTATGCTGCCTTTCCTTTTCTTACCCATTTGTCTGTTGCGATTAATATGAATTTGTGAAATAACCAAACAACAAACCCAACAACAATCTTTAAAGCTCAATATCAGCAGAACCAATCGGCCTGTGGTAGACTACAACACCTCAAATATGGATGCTGCTGCAAAGAAGCTACAAATTGTAAAATGTGGATGCTTCACACACACATTCAATCCGCTGTCATCGGTACAGAGGCACGAAACTGCAGCATCAATTTAACGTGCAGCAGTCATTGCAATCAACTTCTAATTTGCTAATAAAGGCTGATGAGGTTCAGACTTGACTCCAGACTTGCTTTGACAAGATTTCACAGGAGACTTGGACTCGTCACGAATGACTTGCAACTTGCTATGACAGGATTTGACATTTGCACTGACAAAAGCTGTGACTGAACTTGGACCTGAAGGACTTGAGACTTCACTTGAGACTTGCTTTAACAAGACTCCAGACTTGACTTGGACTTGTTGTCACTAAGTTGAAGTGTGAGACTTGATATGTGTGTTAATAAATCTTGAAACGTGCTGAATATGAAGCCACTAAATGGAGCTCACACTACCTGAAGAGCATGCTGGAGGCAGCCAGCACCAGTTTATGTGCGCGGTGAGGATTGTCTCCCACCAGGATGGTGCAGTCACAGAACTGTCCCTCCTTCCTGAGGGCCCACAGCTGCTGCATCAGCTGGCTGCTGTAGTTGGGTAGCTCCATCATTGTGTGTGATGGTCTGCAGGAGGACACTGTTCTGTGCTCTCTTGTATGGAGAGAACATCAGGTTAGTTTATTCTTAGAAATCATCTTCAGCCATCAGCAAACACATCAGTGTTGAACGTTGCCTGAGTACTGAGCACAGAATGTATCTACCAGTGGAACCTCTCTCTCTCTCTCTCTCTCTCTCTCCCTCTCTCTCTCACACACACACACACACACACACATATATACTATAGTCGATTATGGGCACAATGCTTATGTGTATTACGTGTCATTAGCAATCAGTGAATGCATCACAAAGATTCCAGTCGCTCATGTTCTTGGAGCTTTGCGCGTGAGCCAATAAGCAGCTTTGCATCTCTTTTCGATTAGAGCGGAATTTTCGGATGTTAAAGTGTCAGATAGCATTTTGGGAGCTGCAGTGCCTTCACGACATAACAACGCAAGTGGTCCACATTTTAATGTCAGCCCACTGTTTGCTTGTAGGTTTCTGATGTTCGCAGAGCAATCGGCCAATATTTAGAAGGTTACACACGAGCTAGCCGGCTCGAGCAGCCTCTTCGTCATTAGCTTTAGCTTCGGATGCTAATGTTAAAGAGAAAAGGTTACTAATGTTCGGTCTGTCAAACTCTTTGGGATACAGAAACTATGATTCGCTGAAAAATCCCTGACAACCACCCGACTTCCAGCCTCCACTCAACGGTTTCCTTTACCTTGAATAATTCAAACGATCCGTCTCTTTATTTAAACTTCTTTGCTGACAATTTGCTGCGCGCAATAAAGCTTAGCCGTTTTGAAAATGGAGACAGATGGTACGGCAGCGAAATGGGGACAGTTCCGGTTAAGGAAAGCTCCGCTGTTTTCCGAGGAGTTTGCCTTCCAAGCTGCCATGATGTGAACCTGTCCAGAGAAAATGTGGCGTAAATGAATTGATTATATGTTACAGGGACAGGAACGGCAGACAGATGGAGCATGAAGCTCCGCGGAGCACGAGACAGCAAGCTCATGAAAAATGTGGCATGCTTTTACTTATTCATTCATTCATTCATTCATTAGAACAACAACAACAATTACTATTATTATTCTTATGATTATTTCTTCCCGTACGGGAGGAATAAACACCTGCACGCTCATCATCACAATATAACAAAGAAAAGTGCTTCCTAAATCCAGCCTTGGACTGACGATGATTAACAATTGAACATCTTAGCTGATGAAGGACGTTTTTATTAATTCTGTCATAGTTGTTTTTAGTGTACGTCATGTATAGATAATGCTATGCCACAATTTCAAATATTTGAGGTAAACGCCTCCATTCCGCTCGATCATACCTCATCCACAGCACGTGGCACTAGGTAATGAAATGTTCGGAGGATTCCACATATTTCTTTGGTTTGGTTTGATTGACATGGAACAACCAACTATTTCAGTCCTCTGAGCAGTAAATTAGAGGAAAGTTTAAACATGCAAATGAGTTTCAGCAGTGAAGATGAAGCCTTTTGGCACAGTGACTACTGACTGCACTTAAGTGGTCGTCATCAGGTGCTGATATGACTGAGAGAATCCCAATGCCACTGACTTACACTAATAAACACTAGCCACAAATACCACATTCTATTCGGCAATCTGTTAAATTTAATAATTACATGAGTGAGGACAAGGTGCTTTGAAAATAACTTTATTGTCCATAGGAAATAACAGTGAAAAGAACATATCACTGATCAAGACATATCACTGCTTGCATTCTGATTCTTACTTCCAACTCTCGAGGTTTGCACTGCTGGAGCGTCTGCAGGAATCAGCCTCTATATGTACATACCGTGTAGCTATGTATCTCTAAATGCCACATGGAGTATATGGATATAGATTTGCTGTAGAGGTAATAAATGTTCTAACATTAAGAGCAGTTATATTTGTAATACTTAACAGTTACTCGTGCATTCTTTTGACAAACCTGAAACTCTGCAGTGAGAACACAAGCTTCCACATAATGGAAAGAAAAAACATTGTCTTGAAATTTTCTTCTGCCATAATTTAAGAGTCAAAAAAACAAAGCCCATTTTCTTGAGTAACAGTAGAAGTTAATTGAAGTCAAGCCTCAGAATAAAATAGATCCACCTAGCTTCCTCAACCTGTTTCTATCAGTCAGGCAGAGGCGCTACCAGGAAGTCCTTCAGAATGATTAGGAAGTTTAAATATCAAATGCCAGCTAACCTCATGTAGAGAAAAACAGCGGCTTTGCAACAAAGTCACAGTTTTATTAAAGAAAGCCTACTCAAAACGTAAAAAAACAAATTAAAGCACTTATTTATATATGGACACTTGACAAATTCAAGCCTTTTTAAAACTTCCATCAGTATTCATCCAATTCAAGCATAGCTACAGCACAGCTGTCCTCAGTGCCCGAGAAGCCCAGTGCCTGCAGAGAGGGACAGAAAGGATCGATCAAATCATCAGAACCACAAAAAATAACAAAACAACGCTGCAAACAGTACCCAATACAGTCAGGCACAAAACTGGGATTTCATTTACAAAATAATCTCACAGTGAATTATCAAGCATTTGGTCAACTTTCAGCACTCGACAATCATCAAAACTCAGCAGAACAGACACAGTACGACTGACTCAAAAAAGGTTATTGAGCTTCAATACCAAGCTCTAAACATGAGGTCAAATCCTTCACAAGAATCAGCTGTGTGTGTGAGTGTGTGAACTGATCCACACTAACACTGAAGTTTAGTGCCTGTCAGTGTCCTGCATCCTGTGTGCTTCTGCAGCCTGGTTCCACACTTCTCAACTGCTGCCAACAACCTTTTTCACCAATTACATTAGAACAATGAGGTGAATATAGTCTGATTATCAGTCGGCCCTCTCAGTTTTAATGCATCACTGCAAATAACAGAAATGCTAATTTTGCAATGGATGGAGAAAAAAACCCTTTCAAAGCAAATGAAGGCCAAGTAGACTCACCTTTGAATCCCTCTTCAGGCATTCTCACTGTGAAGGAAGCAGACAACTCTGTATGAGAAACAGCATTATCATAATCAAGCTTCTTGTTGTTTAAATCAAGGTAGTGGGGGTGGATGGTAATGCTACATACCCTGATAGACATCATCCATTGCAGCGTAGTCTGCTATTGGCTCGTCAGCCTGTAAGGAAACAATGGAATGAATGGTTTGGATTGAAAGGATGTTTGCATTCACCATCTCGATGATGTGATGGGAGCCCAGATTAAAGCTGCAGTGGTTAAGCTTTCTATTTAAAAACAGAGGTAGAAGTACCTTTAGGCAGATGATGCTTTCAGGAATGACACCCAGACTGCCCAGAGTGGCTGAGTCATCCGTCAGACTTTTTCCATCAATGGAGAGGTTCTGGTCAAACGGAGCCACAGAGAAGGCGTGCATAATCTACAGTGGAGTGAATACAGACTACTTATTACATGTAGAGTAATTACAACATTCACAGTACTTCTGTTACAAAATGCTATTCGTAGTATAAGGTCTGGTTGAGGCCTTCCAAATGCCTGTGTAGAATTACTGATGCTCTAACAACCAGTTCATGTCAACAATCTTCACTCAATCCAATGTCAAGATGTCACAAAACACTTCTTTTTCAGTCATCATTTTAGATGCTTCAGGTTTGTATCCAACAATACCGTACTGTATTGGGTAATTTGGAGCTCTCACCTGTATTTTGAGCTCTTTCAGTGTCTGATTGGCTGAAACAATGAGTGCTTTCTCTCCTCTGAGTTTCCTGTGCCGGGTGCTTCTTCTGATTCCACCTACTTTGGTCACACTGGTCACCTGAACAACAGCTGATGATGCTGCACTATTGTCACTCAGCTTTAGCCGCTTTGCACCATCTTCTGACTGAAAGAAAGTAATGTAATTATGAGCTATTAGGGCTGATAATAGGAGATACTTACTATTCTTCATCTTTGCTAATAGCAAAAAGTAGCTGTACTGTCAAGGCAGTCCCCAGACAAAATGCTAAACATGAAGCTAATCTCTGTGTACCGCTACCTTCATTAGTTCTGCTGCTTTGACTGTCAGTTGTTACTCAACTGTTTGACTATTGGTACTCCCGTGGAGCATGTAGCAGTACAGTCAAAGAAAACTAGAAATTGTGGTGAAAGAGAAAAAACAACAGCTGCAGCTACAGTGGAGAAAACAAACACAGATGAACAGATGTGTGGCAGCATCCTCTCATTTACGGCTACAGTGTGGTAATGGACTTCACCTGGCTGAAGTCTGGGTCTCTTTCTCCATCCACCTTTGGGTGATCTTCCTTCTCCTCCTCGGCCTCGGAGCTGCTGGCATTCAGTTCTGGAGCTGCCTCCTTTATCATCTTCGCAGGGGACAACGTGAAAACACAGTTAACACTCTGCATCAACGATGGAAATCTGTGGATCTCATTTGAGACATTTAGTGAAATAAATACAGACAGCGACTTGTTTTTCATACCCGCTTGTCTTCGATGACTTTGCGGATGTAGATGGTTGCTTGGGTATACTCTCTGAGGTCCCTCTGCTGCTGGAAAAGGAAGCTCTCTCTGCACTCCCAACACAGATCTGAACACATCAACACATGCATATCAATATCAAATGAATCAGGGACATTGAGAAGCCAAACAAGTCAAAGCAGCCCTACCCAAAATGTTTCAGTATCAAACTGTAGGAGCATCCATTGAAATGCTCATCTCTTCCTATTAATCCACTTCAGCCTCTAAGCACATTCTGATGCATGTTGACACTGTAAACCAGACTACAGATGACTGACTACAGATGCATACTTTAAGTGTATGAAAAAAGTGCATTACAATAAACATTTTAAAACAGAGCCGTGAACATGTGAGATGAACCATTATTACCAGGCTGAGTTGTGTACTGAGTGGTGGGACCACTGGATGTGGTCTGTTTGAAGCAGTGGATGGAGATTGGCTGGTCTACAATGAAGAGTCTGCTGATCACGTCCCATTCACTGGGCCAGAGAAGAGCTATACTGTGCAGGACAAACAGCACAACATGAGACCACAGCAGTCCAGTTAGTCATATATCAGCTTATGCTGCTTTATATATTCACTTTGTTCCTGCAACCTTCCCAGTTAAATTAAAAGCTGCACATCTTTCTTGATTTGAATTTGACTTGGCCAGTTTGAGATGAACACAGACCATTTTCTGATCACACAACAGCTTAGTTATCCTGCTTCTTCTGATTTGTGCAAAATTAGTTGACTATGTGCATGCGTGATGCATGGAAACATAAGATTTTTTCATTTAAATAAGCAGAACTCACTGTTGAGCATCTCCATTAATCAGGGACTCGTAGGTGAACATGAAGCCTCCGTGGGGACAGAGCAGCAGAGTGTTGCCCACATTAGACACTGGAGAGGATTTCGTGGGCCTCCTGGAAAAGCAAACAGACAGAGAAAAATGACCACTGAAAGACTGATGGGCAATTTTACTGCCAGTCATATTCAACATCACTATGGACTGGCCAAGTCAGATATGCAAGGGTCGACCTTAATACAGACTCAATAAATAAGAATTGGTTTTAGCCGCTCCTAATAACATGCAGCTGATGTTAATGCCAAACTCTGATCCCATTCTCTAGTGCAGAGTCAAACTTTATTTTAACAATGTGACAACACACACAATAATATCACTGTCTTTATTTCATTGTTGAAACAAACATACCTGATGAATTTTCTCCACTCATCCACAAAAAAAAGAGGGACTATGTAAAGTACGTCTGTGCCCTGGAAAGACAAACAAGGTGTCATTTCCACATTGCTCTGTAGAATGCCAATATTTCCCACAGGCATCGATCTCAACTTGCCTTTTTCAAAAACCTCATTGGTGTGACGAGGTAGCATGACTGACTGGTGCTTGACTTTGTGTTTACCTGAGGCCACTTGGTGAGTGTTGGCCGGTTCTTCTCATGGAAAAGGTTGAGCAGTTGGTTCTTCTGGTCCAGGGCCATCATCTTACTGACTGCCTCATTGTCCTTTTCTTCCTGCTCTAACGTCTGGACACACAACACAGAAAGATTTAATTCCACAACTAACCCGATGGTTCACACTATTATGACACATACTGTGGCTGCCATGACTCAAACACACACACACACACACACACACACACACACACACACACACACACACACACACACACACACACACACACACACACACACACACACACACACACACACACACACACACACACACACACACACACACCACACCACACACAGAGCTAGCTAAACCATCTCCACTGCAAAGCTATTCATGGTTGCACAGCAGCAGATACAGAAGAAGGTAACAGCCTTTTAATGTCCATCTCATGTTGTAGTGACACTATAAAGTGGTGACATCCAAGTCTGAGCTATAAGTCAACTACATTTGCAGGACCTATGGCTGGATACTGTGTGTAATTCCACCTTTACACTTATGATCTGAATGCAGGCTGAGAGACCAAAAAATAATGCGGATGAAAGATGCAAGTGAGGGATCAGTGTGGTGCCACACTGGAAGGCTCGTCACTGTCTGCTCACCAGGCACTGCTGACAGGACTCTTGGTTTTGGGTGAATTCTGGGGCTCTGGGGAAGTATGCCCTCAGCTTGGTCCACACCTCAGGTGACACCAGCTTCCGTTCAGTCTCGAGAATACTCAGCCTCCCTACAGCAGAAACATATTTTAGAACCAACATATTGAAATATTAAACTATGCATGCATATGTAATAGCGACAAAAACACATTTCTCTTTAAAAACTGTACACTGTCATTGTTTAAAGCATTTGCTAAGATCATTCTAAATGCTGATGATGGGACACTACCGTGGTTGCAGACAATGTCTTCATTGAAAGTCTTCATCTCGTCTTCGTTGCCTTCTGAGAGCTCTGGGCCGAACTCTACAATGAAACAATACGCTGAGAATGTCAACGCTCACTATTCAGATGACTTCCTGGTACAATTATTACTTAAATGAAAAGGACACCAAACAGACTAATTCATGTAGATGTGGATCAGCCAGTGTATCAATGTCCTGTTATAATAGAACAGATAGATTTGAGATCTGAATTGTCTCAACGACTACTGGATGGATTGCCATAAAATTTGGTATCCATGGTTGCCAGAGGATGAATCCCATTGATTTTGATAATCAATTCCTGAAACATCACCAGCAGGTCAAAGTTTTTAGTCAGTGAAATATCCAAACATCTACCAGATGGATTGTCATGAAATTTGGTAGTTCGTACAGGATGAACCCTGATGACTTTGGTGATCCCTTGACCTCCTAGCACCACCATGAGGTCAACTAGAGGAAGGATTTGCATGTAATCTGGTGCACACATTCATGCTCCCCTCAGGATGAATTGTGATAACTCTGGTGATCCTTTAACTTTTCATGTAGCACCATCCAAACAGCAATCTACAGTGCTGAAAAATGAAGCCAACATGGAAGTGTCAAAAACTACAGTTCGTCAAATGGCAACGTGAGGCTGGCTCCAAAAAGTAGTCAATCCCATTGACCCCCATATTAAAAAGCCCAAAATGACAGAAAAAATAAATAAACATCCATCCATCCATCCATCGATGCCGCTTATCCCTTTTGGGGTCGCAGGGGGGCTGGAGCCTATCTCAGCTGTCAAGGAGGCGGGGTACACCCTAGACTGGTCGCCAGTCAATCGCAGGGCAACATATATACCCACAACAACCATTCATGCTCAATTTAGAGTCACCAATTAATCTAAGCCGGAGAGAACCCACGCATGAATGGGAAGAACATGCAAACTTCACACAGAAAGGCCCGACCCGAGAATCGAACTGGCGGCCTTCTTGCTGTGAGACACGCGTACTACCTTCTGCGTCACCATGCAACAAAAATAAACATGTTTACGAAAAAAAAAAGGTTTTGGTCTCTAAAGCTTCATGACAACTGCATGGGGTGAATTCTTGTACAACTCATTTAAATTACATTCAGCCTTAAAGATATGCATAATTATGGGCATGGTCACTTTGGATATCAGCTAACTGGTCAGGCTCTGGCAACGATGCTTCATTTGGCCCACCACAGCTCCACCCATGCTCCACTCTTTTTCCCATTCTTAGATTATCTGAGAGCTTGGTCGAGTCAGGCACTGCCATGATGGTGATGGCTGCAGCTACTGTCACTGAGCTTCACAGTAGCTCTTCAGAAACCCATGGGTGATGTCACAGAGACTACATCCTTGTCTTACAGTCCATGGGGACATCATGAGGTCAACATGTCATTTTTTATCAATATTTTGTTTTTTGATCAAAAGTGAATGAATGCATTTTGATCAAAGCACCACTCTACCTCAATACAACCTCATAAAGCCACTAGCACAGCTAATCTATTAATCTAATGATTTTCAAATTATCATTAAGAACAACAATAGTCATTACATGTAACATAGAAATTATTTGTTTTTGTGGCACACCTTCCAAAAGCCACATCTAATCAATTTACACTGATGCAATGAAAAGCAGCAGTGTGACACACTTTTCTGTTTCCAGTTTGTTTGACAGATTGAAAAAAGGAACCATGATACACAGACAGAGAAACAAAATCACATCCATTCCTCTCACCTTTGCTGCCAGTGGTGTGTGGTCCCTGTCCATTTGTCTGGCCGTTGCTGTGTTTTGTTTCGTGTTCATCCTCCTCCAGCTGATCTAGAGCCAACTGTCTCCAGCTACGCAGAGATGCTTTGCCAACCCAGTAGCCCTCACCACTGAAACACAGACACAGGGTGATAAACACCCATAATCACATTAGATGATGATTCTGTATTGCCCCCTTGAGGACTTAGGTTTTCTCTTACTGAGGAATTGCAGCATCTTCTGAATCACCCCTAATTAACTTAGAATCTTTTGCCCTTTTCAGACGTGGAAAATCTGACATTGCATAACAGGGAGGGAGGGAGACACTGCTGCATTAGAAAAGTTATGATAGCAAGCATAGAAGGTTTTCTGTTCTCTCACAGACTGGATCCCAAAACACCGTTTGAGGCTTTGAGGAACCGCCACTTCTATTGGTAAATCTACAGATACCTTTTCACTTAACTTTCATCATTTCATGTTATTACAGTGTAATTTATTCTTATGTCCATCAGTGCACAAACACTGAATGACAGGACATTAATGCGAAGAGTTTTGCTGGATATTCACTTCCTTATCCATACAGTTGGGATGAATGAAGACTGGAAATACATGAAGTGGCAACTGGTCAGATTGCTGTTGCATGGGTTTTTTAACCTCTTTTGTGAAAAATAGTTTTTATTGACAACTTTTTCAGAGTGTTTCATATTAAACTGATTTTGTGCATAAGAGACAATGGTTGAAACAATGCATTAATTATAGTGATCTTAGAAGGTGATACAGGACATGTATTTAAGATGGGTGCATGCAGCAACCAGCAGTGAGAGTCTGGCATCCTAGTGTTAATGTTTCATACTTGCTTTAAATGTTTTTATGCATCCTTTCCTTTTTTTGTAAATGAATTGTTTGAGTGTTGTGAGGAATGAGCGTTCCCAGCACTGCTAATCTAAAATGGACCATCTTCATCGTGTCATTTTGTGGATTTTGTTTAGACTGCTGCTCGCCTGAAACAACACCAGGGCTGTTTGCCAGGCTGGTACACAGTACAACAGAGTAGTAATGCTGCAAATGTTGGCAGTACTTTCAAAATACAATATATTAAAAAATACTGGTTACATTCATCTGCCTGAAGGGAATGTTATGACTGCACTGACTAGGACACATTTAAACAGTCCGGTGGCGATGGTTTGGACAAAGTTGTTGATGTACACATGCTCATATGCTGCCTTTTTTAGGGACACGAGAATTCCTTGTAAGAGATTTCAAATTTAACCTAACAACAAACCATGGCAGGCCAAATCTCTTTAGTCCAGCATACAGAAAATGAAGCTCATCTTTAAACAGTGTGTAACACAGAATTATAAATCTGAACTGGAGGACAAGAGGGCTGCAAAGAATCTGGGCATGAGACCTATATAACTACATAACTTTTAAACACTTGAGATTGGTCTTGTGCTTGACTTTAATTTGTTGGTTGTTGTTTTTTAATTAACTTGACTAATTAACTTGACCTTTTTACAAACAGGATACAAAATCCACCCGTTGTCTATACCCGACTATCCTTTTTGGGGTTGCGGGGGGGCTGGAGCCTATCCCAGCTGTCAACGGGCGAGAGGCGGGGTACACCCTGAACCGGTCGCCAGCCAATCGCAGGGCAACATATACAGACAGACAACCATTCACGCTCACAGCTGTGAGGCATGGACACTACCTGCTGCCCCACCGTGCTGCCCAGTATACAAACAGTGAGGGTAATTAGAATTCTGTCTTATCAAGTTCACTCCTGGCTCCACACAAGGATATGTGCTTTTGTACCTATTATTGATTCTCTACGCAAATATGTGTCAGAGCAGGTGTGAAAACAGGACACTCCACAGTATGTAGGTGACTCTTGTTACTGTCTGGCCAGGAATGAGACCAGTCCTATCTTCAATTAAACATATCAAAAACCAAAGACATAATAATTGATTTTAGAAGACATGCGCACAAACAAACTTATATCCATTAAAGAACAAAAACTCTCTGAATCAAATTGTTAAATGGCCTCGTAGGCTGATTGGTGTCAGGGTGGTGGTGTCTCTTATACAGGGATCCAGAGTCCCTGTACAAGAGACACTGATAGCACATAACCAACTCAATTTTAAGTGACTCCCACCCTTTGCACAGTGTATGTAAGCTTCTTTCTGGAGGTTTATAGTCCCAGGGTGTAGAACAAAGCGGTATAAAAATAGCTTTGTTCAAGCAGCCATCACTCAGATGAATAAGTAGTAGCAACTCTGAACAGATGCCATAGAAGCAATGTTTATTTATTTATTTGTTTCATTTCTCTTTAACTGCATTTTACCTTATTGATTCTAGTGGTTATCAATTTGAGTTTTTGTTGTTATTTTTCTCTTTTGACGTCCTGATTATTGGAGCATTGAGCACTTTTATCATGGTTGTCAACTATCTGTATTGGAAAATGTATGTGATGATGAATGCCTACTGCAAACTAAATCTCACTCCAAAGTGACCTCAGCCTGAATGTATTTAATCTCTCTCTTCTGTCTGTGCAGCCATGTTGAAAGTAATACACAAATGTTTTAGGTTCGACGGTAAATTAAAATCATATCAATATAAAGGAGTCATGTCTGTGAAGAGCTATTTAAATGTCATTTGAGCTCAATTTTACATGATGCACAAAACGACAATCCATTGACCAAACATTTATCCTGAGGGTGTCTACCTGAGTGTGCGTTTGACCAGGTTGGAGACTTCCTTGTAGTCTTCATTGAGCTGGTTCTTCAGCCGCAGCACCCTGCATCGCTGGCCGACACACTCTCTGCACAGAGAGGAGCCTGAAACACAGAAAAGTAGGGTATGTAAAGAGGTAAAGAGGTGGTTTTAGGAGCAGTTTGGATGAGAGACATTATTGATTGTGAGATGTGTTTGGAGATCCAAGCTTCCAATCTGACCACAAACAAGAGTATTTCCTACAAAGAAAAGCAAATTCAACCACTGTTTTCCTTTTGTGATGTTTCAATCAACTCCTGATGTCAAGGATTTTTCAGTGATTGTTTAATCACAGTTAAGAATTTGATCGATGAGGATCAACATCCTGCCTACCCAGTTGCTTTGCTGTGGTCACTGCTTCTTTAACTATTCCTCCCTTCCTGTATTACCACTTGCAAAACATATCAGGCAATTTCTTTTTTGAGTTGCTATACACACATAGCACGCACACGCACACACACACACACACACACACACACACACACACACACACACACACACACACACACACACGTATATATGAATATATGTACGTACACATTGAACACGTACATATGCTAACATTAGGGTAATGGTAAAGGGTAGGGTAAAGCCTGTAAATACAGGCATTGTGTTTACTCCTTAAGTCTCAAACATACCTCATACAACTATTAGGGTGCTTAAAGTTGATTAGATGCGTACATATTTAATTTGATGACTTTCAGGATTTTAAAACTGATCATTATGACACCTACTTCTGTGTATAGTGTAGTGAACTGGAAGCACTAAAACTTTCAACATTTTACAGAAGGCCGTGAGTTGAGAGGAGACCACATCCTCTATTTGACTAACCATCCAGTCTCGGCCCTCCACTGTAGCGCTCGTAGAAGAGCTGAGCAGCTTGGAGGGAAACCCTCTTGGACTCTCCCACCTTGTCGGGGTGTAGTTTGCCATGAGAACACAAGAAGAGGGAGTTGTCGATTTCTTTTGTGGCCGTGGAATCGTCAAGCCACTTCTTCAACCACTCCAGGGGGATAAATTCATAAGGCTCGCCTGAGGAGGGAAGGCAGAGAAACACATCAAACAAGAGACACAGGACCACTGATTTTGATTCATAAAGTCCAGGCTTATTCTGTGATAACAATTCAATATTCCTTTATTAGTCCCACGAGGGGGAAATTCCAAGTCCCACGAGGGGAAATTCCAAACAGCTGTCTCTTTGTATATTATCCTTTTCATTTATATCCATATATAACACATTTAACTATAGAAACTGTGGAATCAGACACAGCTAGTAGTTTCCATTCAACACCTGACTCATACCAGTTCAGTAGGATGTTGTCTTGTACTAGCAGTATTACTACAGACACTTGTACAAGTTAAGCAATAGCCCGCCCCCACCCCCTTCCTTTAGCTGTCCTTTGATGACACTGTCTGTACTTCTAGTAAGTTTTGAACTGAAATTCACAGCAAACATGTACACTCTCTTTAGTGCTTCTGTTAAGTGGACTGTGGGCAATTAGGGAATGTTTTTACCGACCGTCTTTTGCGGGTAAAAGCTCGTAGAGCTCCTTCACCTCCTCATGCTTGGCTTTGCCCTTATCCACGCTCTGTTTTCTCATGTCAGCCATCTCACTGCACCACTCCTCAAATTTATGGTTGTCTTGGTCCACCAACCTCTGAAGAAAGGCTGGCAGCCAGGACAGAGGGGAAAAGACACCATCAGACAAAGCCACATGGACCAGGCTGTATTTTTATCATAAAACATGTTTTTCAAGGCATGACTTGATTCCTTGTTGGAAACAAAGCTAGAAACCACAGATTATTGCTGCTTCCTTGTCTGGTGGCCATTTCTGTTTTGCATGAAATTACAATTCTGCTGCTCACCTGGCACCTCGACGTTGGTTGCGGAGGGATCTGAGCTCTCCTCTTCCTGAACCTTATACACCAGCATGTAGGCATTTCTGGAGCAGTGGTAGCCTTTGCTGCACTTTGGCTTTCGTGTTTGGGACTTCACCGTCTCAGCTGGGGACCAAGAAGACAGAGCAACAACTTTGAGAAAGTGTATACAGTTGCAGACATGACTCCCGGGTTAAGACTCCTTAATTACAATTCTTTGTTTTACCAAAGCACCATTATCATGGTGGCAACACATAAGCTTCTTGACCGTAGCTGAAAACTTCAGCTGGCTTACAACATGTTTTTATTCTACAAACAAATAACATGGATGACATAACAATAATGATCCATGCCTATGGATTTCAGAAAAGTGGAACTATACAGTGCTCATTTAGTACTACCCACCAATGTCCTCCTCAATGCCAAGCTGCAGCTTCTTGCCTTCCATCTTCTCAATTTCCTCATCATTGAATTTGTACCAGTCGCCTGTACGAGCATCCTTCACGTGGGCAATGTAGTGGCCCGAGTAGGCACTGATGCCTCGATGGATCAGCACTGCACTCAGTTCATAAACACACTTCTGATCTGGAGAGACAGCGTCAAATGTCAATACATTTACTTTTCAAAGAATCGTCAACAAAAAATGTCTTCTGTTGCCTGGGGATAAATGTAGTATAGTCAAGGAAGCAGTGTAATGCCAAGAAAATACTAATACAGATTTAGTAACCATTGCAAGGAAGCCTAGCTTGACACTGTTAACCAAAATTCATCCCCAGCACTACTGAAAATTTCACTCTTGCTTTCTAAATTCCAAAGAAGCAAAGAAGGTGTGCGTATGTGTCACAGAGATTCACACTGCTAATACCTTGTTTTCCTTCCAAGAAAGGCCCCATGTCCAGCTGCTCTGGAAAACTTATAAAGGTGTTGAGCTTCTTCTTGTGGCCCGTTTGTCTAAAGAAGAAAACACGGTTTGTTCTCATACCAATAGAAAGCAAACACTAATAGCATCAGTAGTTAAATCAGTACTTAAACAAAAATCAGCAAAACTGTTTTTTGTCAGTTCTGTTATGAGAAAGCAAGCAACACTTAATATTAAGGTACCCTTATTCACCATAAGCTAGTTGCTTATTAGCATGCATATCAGAAGCATACTGGCTCTTTATTAGTCATTATAAAGCAGTTATAAAGGCCCTGTTCTGCCACTACTAGGCCATCAAGTAAGAGTTCTTCCTCAATAACCTGGTGATCACTGCTGATTGATAGTGTCAGTAGCTTAATTGGTTAACACCTAAATCTAGAAGACATTAACACTGGTTGCTGCTTATTTTTAAATGGTTATTTTAAACTATAAATGGTAAACAGACTGTATTAATGTAACCGTTTTCTAGTCTTAACAACCACTTAAAGTGCTTTTAAACACAAGTCTGCTTCACCCATTCACACACACATTCATATGATGGTGGCCACCTGCTCATTATGAACATTAACACACTCACAAGCCAAAGCCAACAGCATTGGGATTTGTGCATTTACTGTATGTGCTTAGGTATTTTAGGGGTATCTGTGGGTGTGGGAGTGGGAGTGGCTAGGCCTGGGAGAGCTTCTGTCTGTGTATGTGTGAGTGTATCTGTGTTGTTTTGCTTTATGTAATGTATTTTTATAAAGTTGTGTCAAGGACTCTCTTGAAAATGAGGTGGTTCATCTCAAGGGGTTTACTGCTCTGAAATAATGTGCCAAAGTAAGGAAGTTGAATTACAATTACAATGTTAATAAACTGCTCCCAACCCCCAATCCCCAAAATAAGGCATTACTAAGTGCTTTATAATGACGAAGAAAGAGCCAATATGCCGATAATATGCATGTTAATGAGCAACTAGTTACTGGTCACTAAGACCAAAATGCACTTTGACCTGTGGTATATAATAAGAGAATATACTATTGCCAAAGTGATTCAGTCTGTTTGATTAATGTATTTTCGCACAATGCAGTACGAAGTGATGGCTGACCTATCAAAGACAAAGCGCATGAGCTGCAGGTTGAGGGTTGGAGGAAGGTTGTGCAGTCTGATCCTTCGGGTGGCGTTCTGTTTACTCTGACAGCTCTCACAGAAGTAGCGGTTCTCCCCATCCAGTTTCTCCTCCTGCAAAGTTGGAGCATGAGGGGTGATGTCAAGACATTTTCAGAGGCAGTTATTTAACTTTGGGACCCACACACAAAACTAAAAATCTAATTCCAATTCAAACTGCACAAGTGTGAACTGATTTCATTTCATTCTGTGTTTTACATTTTGTGTAGATTTATATTTTATATAGACTAACTCATATCACAACATGATTCTGGCGAAAATGAGAATCAAGACTCTTTTCCGCTCTGAGATAACTGAGATCACTATTTTCTCTCACGATTCTTTTATTAACAAACAAGCAAAAAACACTCTGCCATAGTCTGTAGGCTCATCGAGTTAGATTTGTTTGGTAAAGCATGAATCTGTTGTTTGCTGGCTAACTGCCGCAACTTTTGACTATCATTATTATCTTTGAATCAAGTTTCACGGAGCAGAGTGCACAACTTTTTATGGCATGAGCACAGTGTTTTTGTCACTGGATTTCCACAACCCTAACACTTTTTTGTTGTTCTAAAGAGTATTTCTTTCACTACATTTAACTTCACTCTCTTCATATACATATTAAGATTTATTGACATCAATGTCCTGCCCAGCTAGCATAGTAGCCTGAATTGAAATCATGACTGTATTTTGATCAAGCATGCTGCTCTACTGATCCAAATAAGCTTTTATCAAAAATCCCCTTCGGTTCAAATAAGATATTTCCTCTCACTGATCGAAAACACAGTTCTAAATGTGTGTACGCCTATGGACTGATATTCTATGTGTCCTACACTGCCATCTTCACTCTATGTTGTGCTATGAAGTGTTGATACAGTCAACATAACAAAATACACTCATCCCAAATATGATTTACTGGAGTAAATGTTAAGACATTCAGTGTGGCAGGGAATGAAAGCTACCTTCAGGAACTCTGTGACACATTCTGTGAGGCTCTTGTGGCCCTGGATGTTCAACTCCAGCTCATAAAATCGGGACTGCAGTGCAGATGATCGTCCACACTGGTTACAACTGGAAAACAACCACAACATGATAAAAGATTCCACCACAGTGAGTGCAGTGTGACATTATTTTGTCAGTGGAGTTTCCTACCTGGAAAATACATACATGCATACATACATACACACATACATACATACAGTGAACAGTAATTCTACCTATTCTCGCAAAAATCAAGTCAGCCAAAAACTCTGCATAATTCTGTTCCCAAATCAAGAAACACAACCATTACGTTCACTGAACCAAATCTTATGAAGCAAGTAAATACCTGTTACCTAGCTTGTACCAACATAACACAACAACAATAAATGGCTTAAACCTAATCTCACCTCTGATTAATACCACATCTGATAGTGTGACACAACCAGACATGACTTTTTAAAAAATGTCTTCAGAACACATCACCCTCTGCATGTGTTCTACCTGTTTGGTTATTCCATATCATTGCATTATCTGACATGACCGAGTCAAATAAATGACACAGTCTTATTTTAATGTGAAAAATGGAAAGGCCAACTTATGCATTTGTCACCATTATGAGGCAAGGCGTACCACCTCGCCTCGCCCTGAGGCTGTCAAGGCTTAATTTATACATCAGCAAAGGTGTCGACATCTACTACTATCTGTAAAGTCACAGACATCTTCACACAGTCGATGGAACATGACTGAAAAAACAAGAACGAAGAAGAAGAAAACTGTGGTGGGAGATGGCAGAATGCTAAGAAACATCCTTCGAGAGTGGCGCAAGATGTTTCCTTTGCCTGCCTGACAAGCCAGAGTTTTCTGTTTATCTCCTGTGTACTATAAACATATTGGCCACCTTCTTTTCTCTATTCTTCCTGACAACTAGGCTGAACATAAAATTCCCTCATTCGCCAAAATATCACACTCTTTATGATTTTGAAGAGCTCTGATGTCAAAAACTTTATCATATGACACTTTTTCATTTAACTATAAACTGTCAGGTTTAAGCACTGAGTCGTCTTACACAGTAACGTAGGAGAACTGTCCACAGAACTGCCGCTGGATGACATTCTGCAGGTTGGTGTTCTTCTGCTTGGACAGTGTGTCTTCCAGTAAAGATAAGAAAAGCTTTGAAAACTCCTGGGCATCCTGAAAATGAAAGGTTAGAATCGAATGTACTGTAAAGGAAACATGTCTCAAAAACCTAACCTTTAATAAACATGCTAGAGCTCCCATTCTGCTGTGTACTTCTGCAACCCAAAAGTTCTGATGGATATTAATTTTGACCATGAGGTAATATACCGCTCAGCTCTACAGAGAAGTGAGAAAAGTCTGATCACCATTCTTACATAGAGGAAAAATTATGGAAATGGTACCGTAGTGAAATATATATGTACTATCATCTTTGACACTGAAACCAGTGGTATTTATGTATGTAACCAACTTATTTCTAGATTAAAATAATGGGAAGTTTCATGTAGTGAGTTACCTGCTGCTGTCCTGTGTCCAAGCCCAGTGCTTTGACCAGCCCTGAGGGGTCGATGTACTTTCTGTTGCTGTTCTGCAGGAGTGCAAATAGATATTGTAGGTGCTCACAGATGGACTGAGGCTCGTAATCTGAAAAAGACAGAGATGCCAGTCTGAGAGAATGAAATGCTTTCATTACAGGAAAAGGCAAATACCCACTGAGTGTGAGTTTGCAGCTTGATGCTAGCCTCAGCCACACTCCATTAGCCAATATGTATACAAGCTCTCGCTACTGTCAAATAATTTTAATCATGAAATTATTCGAGGAAAAACTCAAGACAGCTGATGTGCAAACAAATAAAATAACAACAACATGGTGATATTTAGTTTACAAGACAAGACCGTAACTACTGCTTTGTTAGTTTGTCTGTCAGCAAAATTAATAAAGAACTTATTAATTAATTACAATTTTCATGGAGAGATGGGCCTTTGGCACAACTAAATCAAGTTGGCAGGAGAACAGATTTAAGATCTACTGGTTCACATAATAATCATAATAATTGGAAGAAATTTGATATGAATGAATGTTTGTGATTTCTTTGTGTATAACATCCAAATGAACATTGTGTATTGGTGGAAGTTGGAAGTTTTCTAATTGTTTTCTGCTTTAAATTGTGCAAAAATATCAAACAATCTAATGTACATTACATTTGTTTGGACAATGTTATTCTATTCTGAAAATACAGTAATTCACAAAATTTGCTGAAAATATGCTGATATATAAAGAAGTAATTAGTTTTCATTTGTACCAGACTTAATATTGTGTTCTTGTGCTCGGGAATTATGGCACTGATAGAGGCTCCTACGCAGTTCCAGGTTGTGGAACCACACTTGCAGGAATGTGTTGACGTAACATGTTGCACCCAGGTTGGTCAGGCCAACAAATGTGTTCTGGAAGAAGACAGAGAGAGACAGCGAGAAAGAGATAGGATCAGCTGTCTCTTTAGATTCTGTTCCATCTCTGGTCTTGTGATAACTTGCCAGGACTTCAGCAGTCCACCTGCAAAAGACTTGTGATATGAGGAGAACAGACAGGTGAGTAAACAGTCTGAAGTCTGTGCGGTCTATTAAAGAAATACCTTGTCTCGTCGCTCTGAATTTGGGTCATCGATATTGTGGAAAGCGTTTTCATCAATCTCCCCAAGCCACGCCTGTTCACCAATACCGACAAGACAGTTGGGATTCCCTTTGCAGTTCCTCCTGCAAAACATGTCATCATCATTAACTTTAAGTCCTTCAGTACCTACCTTAGAAGTAACACCTCAGTTCACCTTTCTCTCTCTCTCTCTCTCTTGTGTGGAGACAACAGTCACCTAACTCCATCTAAAAAGCTAACATTTGAATGGTGGCTAGCATACAAAGATATATACCCTTTAAAAATAGCCTTTTATATGCAGTTCACAGCCAAAGAGGGCAAAATTAAGTTTAATATCATTTCAACTGTACTAATTAGTGCTTACTGTGATGCCTACAAACTACCATCCTGTAAATTAGAGCTACTTTGTGGTATGCTGAATTGAAGAGTGGAGAGAATCGTCATGACCTTTCATACAAAGTCTACAGAACTGCCCTGCATGCTATGAAAGCTTGTCCACAAGCAAGAAAACAATCAGACTTATGATGCACAGTGACAGTCCTCTGCAGAGCTGAGCACCCCTCACTCTTAAAATCAAATTTAACATCTGCTACTGGTATTTCAACTTGAACATGGTAGCACGACAGGGGCATGTTGTTTAGAAATATTAATACTGTACCTGCAGGTTCCTCTCTTGCAGGCCGGGAGATTGACGCGATATGCTAGGTCGATATGCTCCTGCCCGATTTCTTCTGGTTTCACCGTTTCCACCCAACGCCAAGCCGCTTTCTCCAGCTGTAAGCGGGGCGCCATAATCCTACGATGTAACGTTGATCACACAGTCATATATGAGTCGAAAACTACAATGGCCTAACGTTAACGTTTGCCAATCTGCTTCCACGAATGCTAACATAGCCGGCTAACCAATACGGGCTAAACAAGTTTTTACAGGTCATAGCTTGGTTCTTACGAAGAAACCTACCGTTAGCTACTTTGTGCTACTTATCCTAGCCAGCTAGCTTAGTAGTTATGTGGTTACCCTATTGAATTAAAAAAAAGTGTACATATTACACCACACACTGCAGCAAAGGAACATAGAGAGTTGAAATACAATAAACCACGACACAGAGTATTTACAGGGTAACGCCAGGAGTAGGACTACCCTCGTGCTAATGCTAGCTAGCTCGACCGGTGTTAGCAAGACATTTTCCCTGCATTTTCCATCTAACGCTACCTGACGCTAACGTAACGAGTTTATTATGTTAAGGTCAAATAATATCGAACCTTTCATGCGTGCAGCTGCTTCACCAAAATATTTTATGTATTTTCACATTTTATTCACGGTTTAATTTAGATTTAGCGCCCTTACGTCAGTTTATAAATATATAATTACTCCGCTCAAAATCAACACGACGTCAGTAAGTGACGTTGGCGACGCCTCTTTGTTGTGACTAGAAGGAGGAAGGGATCCATGCGGAACCTTCAGAGGTCTCTCTTCCGTCCGTATTATCAGAAGTCGCTCTTTAATGCTTTGCTTTCTGCGGTCACGAGAATAATAATAATAATAATAATAATAATAATAATAATAATAATAATAATAATGTTTTTGTTTTGTTGTTAATGGTGCTGATACAGCTTGCACTTTAAGCTGCATAATAAGTATATTAAACTATTGTGTTTCTTATGGTTCCTCTGTCTGTTTTTGTCATATTAGTTGCTTATTTTAGTAATGAAAATTATTTTCTTCCTAAATTTCAACTGTCATTCACTGTCAAAAAATAAATACATAATAACACACACACACACACACACACACACACACACACACACACACACACACACACACACACACACACACACACACACACACACACGTGTGTGAGGATTGCTGCTTTTCTGTTTTATATCATTGCTGGGATTAAATATCTGGAAGTCTTTGGGCGGTTGGTCAGACAAATTAAAGATTTTAGAAACATCACTTTGCAAACGTGGTAATTAACTAATTTAATCAAACTCCATTGTATTTTTTACCTTAACTTCATTTAGCTGGTGGTTTTATTGTTAACAATGATGGCATGGACTATATCCAATGCATGAGGAAATAGTCGAAACAAGATGCAAATCATTTTGAATATGGTATTTATACCGTATAAAGATGCCTTCACACTTGACCTGACAGATTTTGTCTGAGATACGAATTAATTTGCTAAATCAATGACAAATAATGAAAGAATCATCATCCCAAATGTAGAAGAAAACGAGCTATAATTAACCAAATGCAAAGACTGACAGTTTTCCAGAGGAGGGACAGCATTGTAACCGGCGTGCAGCAGTTTCCAGGAGTCCTTAAATGCAGCACGTCGTCTGATTACTGAGACTGAGCAGCGGTGAATGGACGAGGCTCCGCCCCCTGCGCGTGCAGCTCGGCACCGTGGTTCATACAGTCAGGTCCGTCCACGAGCGCCTCACCTCCACCAGTTCCACGCCGCTCCGCAGGTAAAACTCTTTCTGCATCTATTCTTTATTATATCTGTACAACTACAGTGAAACAAAGTCGTAATGAGTTATAAAAAAGATGTTTAAAATTTAAACATTTAAATAATAGACGAGCTCATTTCAGACATTTCCGAGATCCTTTCTGTCCTCTCGTCACCTCCATCTAATAGCCTTATCTGTGGAAGTTCTATATTTAATAAGGAAACAGAATGAACGGGCAGGGTTCCTGAAAACTACTCACATGAATCCAATGGGACTTTACTTACTTACTTTACTCTCTTTGCTTCAGTGTAGCCTATTTTGGGGTTTGCTTTTTGGAATCACTAAGGGACAAACAGTTCAAACTTCATCTTGAATATATCTTTATGGTCTTTTAATCTCTACCCCTTAACTTCTCAAAAATTGGTGCCTCAGCCTGAAGAGCCACTGGTAACATTTAGAGCTTTAGAAACAACCAAAGCTGAAACAAAGTGATTCAAAGGATTCTGTTCCCTGCTGAGTAAAAGGCATGACGAAAAGCTGGAACTGAGTCTGTACTTCCATTTGTTTTCCTAGAAAATTCAAATGATTTTGTAATAATGTCATTCAGCAAATAGAATTCAGTTAGCATATAAAGTGATTGTGAAATATTCCTTGTAATCTCAAAAATGTGACAGTGATTTTCTGGGCTTTAACTCTAATTAACTGCATTCTAAAATTGGCAAATCAGTTTTAGGATGTAATACATAACATTGGTGCATTTCAGCAAATATTTTTGAAAGGTCAGAGTTCATTTCCTTTCAAGGCCAAGCTTATAAAATGACCCAGTTTTTGTCCTGTCAGGGAATCAGCCACTAATCTGTTCTTTCTGCAGACAGAGGGAGTACAAGAGGTGAGGAGGAGGGAGGGAGGGCAGGGGGGATGGCTGGGAAGATGAACTAACCACTGCTATTTACCTCTTTAATCCTCAGTCTTTTTCAATCTTGTGTAGCTGATAGGTACAAATGGGCTTTACCCAGTGAGGACTGACATCAGTCATGGACATGCAACTGTTTATGTAACCAGAACACAAGGGGAAGGTGGGGTGATGTCTTAAAGGGTCATAGAACAGGGAAAGGTTAGGGTCAGGGAAGCACTCACACTGACTTTGGTAATCATGTGTCTGATCATTATGGTCAAGGCTGCAGTCAGGATTTTAGAAATACTGAGGTAATATTTTTTCCCAACATGTGTCTGTCCTTCAAAAAAACCTGTATTTTCCAAACATGAACTTTCCATGAGCTAAGAGAAATTCTTTCCAGCATTGTGACAATGTCTTTTCAGATAAGTCAGCAGGGTTTTCAAGCAACAATTTGGACAGACACATAAGAAAATTTTCTAAACCCAGAAAGAAACACCAACTCTGCAAGATTCATGTTATGATGGGAAATAGATTTTTAATTTACCAAAACTAGTTAAATTGAATAAAACTAATTACATCCAAAAAATAATGGGATTACTTGCTAAAATGTCCATCAAAAAAGAAGTACAGGAGACATGACCTCAGTGTCATTGATGGTAGCTACAGCACTAATTGTAGTTGACGACTAACAATTATTCTTTTAAAAAAGAGAAGTATTCACTCTAAAGTGTCTAAGCCTAATGTCTTTATAATGTATGGGTAAATATTGGCCATTGTCTGACCAAGAGCCAACAAACACAATTCATTATTTAATTACAGTGATATTAGCAGAGACATGGAGAAAATTCCCCCTTTTGACAAGCTTGAACAAGTAAACGTTTGCTATTTTTACTGAATAAATAACTTAAAAGTAAAAGATTAATATACTATTAAAGATTTAACAAATACATTTGCTGTTCATCAACTAATCATCAGCTAATTGTCTCACCACAGAGGTTCAACCAGTCCTCATACCTAAATAACAAAGAAGGCCATTTGTCAGTGTCTTTCAAAAAAAAAAATCATGTCTTTTCCAAAAAGGACATGTGAGCCTTTTCTGATTTTGCAGACACACCCTGCAATCTCAGAAGATGAAGTGATACAGCCACTGCTACAGTACAAGACAGCATGTGCTTTTCCATACGGCACATTTCCTGCAGAGATCCACATGGACCAGATGAAACTGACAGGCTGAGGGCATCACAGAATATGATTTAAACAAAAGAAGCAACAGATGTTGCACTTGAAGTTGGACACTGAGGTTATCTGTCCTGCAAATGACATCCTTCCTTCAGTAGGAGACCAAAATGATTCTAAAAGAAAAAAAAGTTTTCATGATATAATCCTCCAGGATTCCATTTTGATTCTTTCAGCAAAGATACACTGCATCACATATTTCTTACTCTGCCCATGATTTAATCCAGTTCAGTTTGATTTGTTTTGTTATTTCCAAAAGCTATAAACACATTTCTTTGAAGTAAACAGATTCAGTTAAAGATAGTTAGACATACATTATATTCCTTACACCATGATGTTCACAGAATGAGATTTATTGAGGGCTGAACTTTAGCTTTCATATGTGAGGGACAGAGGCATGTTAAAGTGATGCTGATCAAATGAAAATCATTGCAGGTTAACACTGGTGGCTTTCCAGTCATAAGATTGGATCTGATCTCTGTGTTTTTTAACCCATAATTCATATAAATAATTAATGTCATCTGTGTTTCAGGAGTCTAACGGCAACGTCAGAGCCAAGATGGGGCGGAAGGAGATCATCTGCAGCTGGAAGAAAAGCACCAGTAACATCAAGGATGTGTTTGACTTCAAGGGGAAGATGGGATCGTAAGTACTGCTGTTCAAAATAAAGATGGACAAGAAAGACACGGTGGTTACTCAGTGTGTTACCTGAGGAAGAGAACGACTAGTCCGACATACAAGTGGCAAGATTCATTGACAGGGAATTGCCACTTGTACGTTTTTTGGTTACTTGGTTATTTAAATGTTGCAAAAAAAAAAAAAGAGAGAAGGAAGTTATGCTTGAAGACCATCAATTCAGCAGTAATGAGCATTCGTTTGAAGTGAATTTCTCCAGTGTGAGATCAGTAAAGTTTATCTTATCATATCTACTTGTTGCACCATGCTACACCAAACTGCTATTTGACAGGTTGTCAATCATGTCTGATGTCTTTCTCACACCAAATACCAATTGTTAATGCTAATTGGCACAGACTTCGGACAGCAGCTGGGCTTTGTACAATGACTAGTGGGAATGAGCAGTTGTGTCAGAAAATCCTGCAGATGCACTACAAGAAGCAGCAGAAGCGGAGGGTGTGGTCTTAAAAAAGCAGGATCAAAACAGTCCAAAACACAATGGACAGGACTGAAAATGGCAGGTGCAGTTGCATTCACAAAAGCTTCCTTTGTGCTTTGCCTCAGCTCCCCTTGAAGTTGGAGATTTCTCTTCAGATTTTTTTAAATACCGCAAGTCTGTTTTCAGTGATCGTTCTACAGTAACAAATTATTTTGCCCAAGTTCAGAGGGCTGTCACTGGTTTAAGTGGATGGAAGGGGTTACTGCTATCTATCTCCCAGTTACCAGGCTCAGATTGGGCTCTCCAGGCTGTGGTTAATCCCTTTCATCACCTCCCTGAGAGCTTGTTTTATCAATGGAGCCTCTTACTCTGTGAGTAATCTACTCACAGCTGAACCTACCAGTGGAAGATTTTACATTGTTAACCTGTCGGTCCTGATGTCTGCTTTGCTGTTAAAGCTTGAACAGGTGTGATATTAATATTGACATTTTGTGCCAGCAAAAGTTTAGTTCTTATTTAGATTTTAAGGTAAATAACCTGATTTTGCTCTAGCCCCAAACAGCTGTTTTGATACCTGTGTCCAGATGGTACCTCAGTACTAATGTCAAACTATGCTATGCCAGTAGTTTAGTTTCCTGGGTGTAAGCCATGATTTGACAGAAAGCTTTGACTTTTCTATTTAAAGGGCGGCTCCACTAGTGTTACATATCAAAGTCAATTTGCCAGTTATGAGAAACATCACAGCCATTCGAGGGAATGAAAGTCGGGATGTCTTGGCCTGTGCTGCATCTATTTTGGCCATTCTATTTTTTTTTTAATCTGTCTCTCATCAGTCCCAACTTTATGGAAGTGTTTAACAAAATAAGCCTGCTTTGCAAATTCATTGATGTATAGTTCAGAAGACAAGCAGCTTTGCATCAGCTTTAAATCAATTAAATATACTAACAAAGAATAAGAATATGAATAGTAAAGAATACCAAAGTTTTCCAATGTTGGTGGAAACTAATATTGACATTTCACACTCAGTCTTATATGTGATTTGTCAGTGCCCTAAAAGCACTGGAATGGTCCTTGAATTAAATTTGATTAGTAGCTATTAGCAAAGTGTTCCTCTCCTGTCCTGCACTGAAAAAGTTTTGTTTTATCTGCATAATTTTCTGAAATGTAGGTAGACCAGTAGACCAGACCTGTAACAAATGCTTGTTAACTATAGGTGTAGATTACTCAAAGCTGTCCTGCACTCTCAAAGCTGCTTAGTGCTCAGTCCTCAACTGGCTGTGAATGAGTCAGGTGTGTGTAGCACTGACATCAGAACAGCAGTACAGGAACATCCTGGTACCACTTCATTATAGGATTAAGAGTGTGACTATATTGGTGCATTGGTGGTCTGAATGTACAGTATATGAGGGGAGGTTGTGTAAGCAGGTGCAGGTATATGTTTGTGTAAACATGAGATGCAAAGGTGACAAAGGAAAGTCAACACATCTGTTACTTTGCAAATACATTAGAGATGGACTCACATTGCTTTGCAAAGGTGCATTCAGTTTGTTTTAAGTAATAAAAAAGCAGATTTTTTGCGGATTATCCATGGTTTTCATTCCAAGTGATTGACTGTCAAGTTTCAAAGTAGAAACAGGTGTAAATCAGCATGTTCACAGGACACTCAAATCCTCCACAAATTCTCACCTTAATTCAGAACACAATGCATGGCAAGTACCATTGGCAGTATTAGGTTTTAAGTCATTTTAGTGGCCAGAGTTGCAGTACAGTATCACTGGTACAAATGCTTGACTCAGAGGCCAAAATGTAGGATTAAACCCTAGATGAAATCTGTTGGGGAGCCTAAAGAAAAAGGTGCCATGCTGAAACACAGCCAAGACTGTCTTGGCCTGTCTAGGTTACATGGTGTCGTAACTCAAGACGGCCTGGTTTAGACTGACTGACTGATGTGCTTCTGAACGTTATATGGTGTCTTTAATGGAGGTTGGCATTTTAAATCAAACCTATACTGTTCTACCTGATTGACAGCACACATTGATTGACAGCACACGTTGATTGACGACACACCCAGTTAACACTCAATTTGGTCATTCAGCTACATTTACATGTGCATTGCAGGGTTTCTGATGACTGAGAATTTGATGTTGACAAATTACTGGGTGAGATAGATAATTCCAAAAATGTGTGATAAATAAAAATTTATTCCTGGAGCTGCAGCATAATTTAGACTTTAGACTTTAGACTGCTTCTTTATTGATCCCAATCTGGGAAATTGTTTTGTTGTAGTAGAAATTAACAAAAAGCATACAGATGACCATAATTCAATTCAATTTTATTTGTATAGCGCCAAATCACAACAGAAGTTGTCTCAGGACACTTTCCATATAGAGCTGGTACAGACCAAGCTCTTTTATCTACAAAGAAACCAACAATTCCCCCATGAGCAAGCACTTGGCGACAGTGGCGAGGAAAAACTTCCTTTTAACAGGCAGAAACCTCGAGCAGAACCAGACTCTGGGTGGGCGGCCATCTGCCTCGACCGGTTGGGTGAGAGAGGAAGAGCAAGAGAGAGAGAGAGAGAGAGAGACAGACAGACAGACAGACAGACAGACAGACAGAAAGAAAGAAAAGCAGTCAGAGAGAGAGAGAGAGAGAGACAGAGACAGAGAGACAGACATGCAGTCACAGTAACAGTGACAGTGGATGTAATAACAGCAGTAGCAGTTGCAGTGGATGTCAGGCAGGGCCAAGGCAGGAGACGCAGCTGAAATCCACAATCCAGATTCAGCCACTGTCCATGGGAACCTGCAAGACGACAAAGCACAGAGACTCCGGGGAAGGAGCTAAGTTAGTAACACGCCGTGGTAGGACATGAGAGTGTGCGGATGGAGAGGGACAGAAGGACGGAGGAGCTCGGTGTATCTTTGGATGTCCCCCAACAGTCTAATCCTATAGCAGCATAACTAGGGGCTGGTCCAGGACAAGCCTGAGCCAGCCCTAACTATAAGCTTTATCAAAAAGGAAAGTTTTAAGCCTACTCTTAAATGTAGAGACAGTGTCTGCCTCCCGGACAAAGACTGGAAGATGGTTCCACAGGAGAGGAGCTTGATAGCTAAATGCTCTGACTCCTGTTCTGCTTTTTGAGACTTTAGGAACCATAAGTAGACCTGCATTCTGGGAACGCAGTGTTCGAGTAGGGCAATAAGGTACTATGAGCTCTTTAAGATAAGAAGGTGCCTGGCCACTTATGGCTTTGTAAGTAAGGAGGAGAATTTTAAACTCTATTCTAAACTTTACAGGGAGCCAGTGCAAAGTGGCGAGTATTGGAGAAATATGATCTCGCTTCCTGGTTTTTGTCAGAACACGTGCTGCAGCGTTCTGGAGCAACTGGAGAATATTCAGCAGCGAATTTGGGCAGCCTGATAGTAAAGAATTGCAATAATCCAGCCTGGAAGTTACGAATGCATGGACTAGTTTTTCTGCATCATTTTGAGACAAAATATGCCTGATTTTTGCGATATTACGTAGGTGAAAAAAGGCAGTCCTTGAAATTTGTTTTACATGGGAGTGAAAGGACATGTCTTGGTCAAAGATAACTCCCAGATTCTTTACAGTGGTGCTGGAGGCCAGCGCAATGCCATCCATAACTGCTATGTCATCAGAAAGTGACCTTCTAAGATGTTTAGGGCCTACTACTATAACTTCAGTTTTGTCCGAGTTTAGCATCAGAAAATTGCAGGTCATCCAGGTCTTTATGTCATGAAGACATGCTTGTAGTCTAGTTAACTGACTGGTTTCTTCCGGTTTCATTGATAAATATAGCTGGGTATCATCTGCATAGCAATGAAAATTTATTGAGTGCTTCCTGATAATCTTACCTAAAGGAAGCATATATAAGGTGAATAGAATTGGTCCAAGCACAGAACCCTGCGGAACTCCATAGCTGACTTTAGTGAGCACAGAGGAGTCGTCATTAACGCGTACAAACTGAGAGCGATCTGACAAGTAGGATTTAAACCAGCTTAGCGCAGTTCCCTTAATGCCAATGAAATGTTCCAGTGTCTGCAATAGGATGCCATGGTCAATGGTGTCAAATGCAGCACTAAGATCCAGTAAGACTAGTACAGAGACAAATCCTTTATCAGATGCAATTAGAAGGTCATTTGTAACTTTAACCAGTGCTGTCTCTGTGCTATGATGCACTCTAAATCCTGACTGGAAATCCTCGAATAAACTATTATTGTTTAGAAAGTCGCACAGCTGATTGGCAACTGCTTTCTCAAGAGTTTTTGAGAGAAAGGGAAGGTTGGATATCGGTCTATAGTTGGCTAAAACCCCTGGATCAAGAGTAGGCTTTTTCAGTAGCGGTTTTATCACAGCTACTTTAAAGGACTGTGGTACGTAGCCTGTTGATAAAGAGAGATTGATCATGTCTAAAACTGCAGAGTCAATTAGAGGTAATACTTCTTTAAACAGCTTAGTCGGGATAGGATCTAAAATACAGGTAGATGTATTCATAGAATATATAAAGGAATTTAAAAAAATAAACAAAAAAGTGATACAGAATATATACAGAAAAAGCAGCAGTGAGTACAAGATAAAACTAAATGTAAATGTAAATAATAATTCAATTCAATTCAATTTATTTGCATAGCGCCAAATCACAACAGAAGTTGTCTCAGGACACTTTCCATATAGAGCTGGTACAGACCAAGCTCTTTTATCTACAGAGAACCAACAATTCCCCCATGAGCAAGCACTTGGCGACAGTGGCGAGGAAAAACTTCCTTTTAACAGGCAGAAACCTCGGGCAGAACCAGACTCTGGGTGGGCGGCCATCTGCCTCGACCGAACCCCTGGATCAAGAGTAGGCTTTTTAAGTAGCGGTTTTATCACAGCTACTTTAAAGGACAGTAAAGTAGCCTGTTGTATGTAGCCTGTTGATAAAGACAGATTGATCATGTCTAATACTGAAGAGTCAATTAGAGGTAATACTTCTTTAAACAGCTTAGTCGGGATAGGATCTAAAATACAGGTTGATGATTTTGATGATGAAATTATTGAAATTAGTTGAAGGTCGACAGGAGTAAAACAGTCTAAAACTGCGACAGACTGAGTAACAGTTTCTACGGTTTCTGTGTTTGAAGACAAAACAGTACCTGTTGACGGCAGGAGCCGATGAATTCTGTCTCTAATAGTCAGAATTTTATCATTAAAGAAGCTCATGAAGTCATTACTGTTCAGAGCTAAAGGAATACATGATTCAACAGAATTATGGCTCTCTGTCAGCCTGGCTACAGTACTGAAGAGAAACCTGGGATGGTTCTTATTTTCCTCTATTAGTGCAGAGTAATAGACTGCCCTGGCACTGCGGAGGGCTTTCCTGTATATTTTAAGACTGTCTTGCCAGGCGGACTGAAATTCTTCCAAATTGGTAGAACGCCATTTCCTTTCTATTTTCCGTGAAGTTTGCTTTAATTTGCGGGTTTGAGGAATATACCATGGAGCTAACCTCCTCTGTTTAATTTTCTTCTTTTTTAGGGGAGCAACAGAGTCATAGTGTCATAGTCAAGTGTCATACGCAATGAACCTGTAGCACGATCAACCAGGTAGTCAATCTGGGAGGGACTAACATTAGCATAGGAATCCTTTGTTGTATTGAAACATAGCATTGAATTAAATACTGATGGGATCATATCCTTAAAGTTAGCTACAGCACTATCAGACAGGAGTCTGGTATAAGAATTTTTGCCTACTGGCTGGTAGTCTGGTAATATGAATTCAAAAGTTATTAAATGATGGTCCGATTCTGTGAGGAGACTATTAAGTCTTCGATTTCAATGCCATATGTCAGAACAAGGAGTGAGTCGACAGTGAGTCGGTTCATGTACATTCTGATGGAAGCCAACTGAGTCTAATACTGAGATAAACGCAGTGCTAAGGCTGTCATTATCAACGTCGACATGTACATTAAAGTCACCTACAATAATTACTTTATCTGCTTTAAGGTCTAATCCTGATAGAAACTCCAAGAACTCAGCTATAAATTGGGAGTAAGGACCAGGAGAGCGGTATACTATAACAAATAAAACTGGCTGCACGTTTTTCCATTTTTCATGAGAAAGAGTGAGAACAAGGCTTTCAAATGAGTCATAGTCGAGTTTAGGTTTAGGGTTGATCAAAAGGCTTGAGTCAAAAATGGCTGCAACTCCACCTCCTCTGCCGCTGCCTCGAGGAATGTGAGTATTAATATGGCTCGGAGGAGTAGCTTCATTCAGGCTCACATACTCTTCAGGACACAGCCAGGTTTCAGTCAGACAAAATAAATCAATATTATGGTCTGATATTAACTCATTTACTAGAACAACTTTAGAGGACAGAGATCTGATGTTAAGGAGTCCACATTTAATTCTCCTATCTTGTTGTACTATTGCAGAGGTTGTTTTAATTTTAATTAGATTCTTATGTTTAACTCCTCTTCTCTGTACTTTTGGTTTACTTAGTTTACGTGGTCGGCGGGCAGACACAGTCTCTATGGAGTGTTGGGTGGGTAACTGCTCTAATGGAGGCGCAGTAAGCGTGTAGGACTGCAGCTCTGCCTCCTGGTCTCAACTCTGAGTTGTCAGGGGTTAGGTTCAATGACTGACATAGTGCAACCTCAAAGGCTCCATGAAATAGGCAGATTTCATGGTAAAGCTGCTGCTAAATGGAACCAAGACGCTGAGAACGCAGTTTGAATATATCTGTGGTTTGCAGAAACTTACAATACCAACATTTATTCTGACGACTGGGTTGGAATATGAACTCAGAGTGGAATGGAACACAGGCTGGAGCAACACTGCAGGCAGCCAATTACAGTAGATCAGCACAGCTTTCAAAGCACATTGCAGACACACTTATGAAGTGGACAATAAATGTTATTACATTTTTAATGCTCTGATAATTCATTTTGCAAGTAGTTAGTGTGAATATTTGCACCATGGAGTCTCTCAAAACATTTCTAACATATGAACAGACTTGAGTGCTACGACAACTTGGAACTGTCAGAAACACAAGTACTGTTCACAGTTAAGCTGCACTGAAAAATCCAACCAAGCAACACAGAGAGTGAAATGTTAAAGTATTACTCTGCGAGTATACTGTATCTTAAGTCGTTTAAAAAAATATCTCTCAGTTAACCCCACTTCAACTTTTCTGTCTCTGTATTTTCTTTTTTTGTGCAGGGGGTCTTTTTCAGAGGTTTTTATGGTGAGAGAGAAGAACACAGGAAAGCTGTATGCCCTGAAATGTCTGAAGAAAAAACACCTTGTTCATAGCAACCTGGAAAATGAAATCAATGTACTGAAAAGGTAAAACACACGCACGCACGCACGCACGCACGCACGCACGCACGCACGCACGCACGCACGCACGCACGCACGCACGCACGCACGCACGTTGTGTTTATATCACTTGTGGGGACATTACATAGACTTACATTCATTTCCTGGAGCCTTACCCTAACCCTAACCCTAACCATAACCACTATTTGCCTATTCCTAACCCTGTACCTAATCTAACCTTACCTAACCCGTAACCCTATCCACAGTCTGTACCCTAAAATTTAATGATTTACATTAAGGGGACCTGCATTTTGTCCCCATAAGGGAGGTCAGTCCCCACACTGTGACTGTGTAAACAGATTTTTGTCCCCACAACGTGCTAAATACCTGGTCACACAAACACACACACACACAAACAAACAAAACGAGACACGACAAATTTACATAGACATACATCTCGCTCTTTTGGTTTTTCAAAACTATTTTAAAATTCATAAATTCATCTGTAAGAACAAACCTGCACAAGTAGAGTCCTACTGACAGTTAGCTGGATCATGACTGAGCCACTTTACTGGGAACCACATACACAAAGTAATTTTCAAATGCAAAAGGGATTTATAATGAAAGAGTGTTGATAGAATTTTGATTCTGAATGAAAACATGCAGGTTATTCAGAAATTCTTATGATCTGTTGGTGCAATTATCCAAATTTTTTTTTCTTTTTTAAAAATGTTAGAAATAACATGTTACCCTTACTTTCATTTCACGATAACAACAACAACAACAACAATAATAATCAACTTTATTTGTATAGCACCTTTCATACAGGTATTACAGCTCGAAGTGCTTTACAAGAAAAATATCACATACACCAAGTGAGTGCTTTACATGGAAAAAACAGAATGGACATAAAAACATAAAGAATCAATGTAAAATAAGATGAAAACAAGAGTGGAAATACAAATAAAGACAAAAAAAAATCACACAATAAAATTTTTAAATCTAGGTGATACTAGAGTATAATAAGGTTAAAAGTTTATTTGGATGAAGCTCTAAAAGAACTAAAAGAAGTTTTGGCCTCATTTATCTTCAGGAAATTATTGCTCATCCACTTATTTTTTGTCAAAAGACAGTTAACAATGGAGTCTACAGCTGCAGCATCATTTGGTTCAGCACAGATGTACAGTTGTGTGTCATCTGTGTAACTATGGAAACATGCACTGTGTTCTCTGATGATGTCACCCAGTGGCAGCATGTATAGTGAGAAGAGTAATGGACCTAGGCAGCTGCCCTGTGCAACCCCAGAACAGATGTCATGTTTCTCAAACACATGATCTCCAAGACTGATTTAAAACTTTCTCCCTGTGATGTATGTTTGAAATATATTTGAAATCAATAAGTTCCTTTACAATATTATTGTATGTGTGGACTGGAGCAATGCATTACTGATTACACTCTTTTTGCTTTACTTTCACCAAAATACCAACCGTATAGAGTTATATTTTACAGCCGTATTATGGTTTGCAATAGAAAAGTTAGCTTAGATACATTTTCATTTTATTCTGTAAAGCTGTTTGTGCCAGCTCCTTGCAGGCTAGCATTTCACCTGTGTCTCAGGCATAACCGTGACCTGATGCTTTCATTTACTCTTCATCTATTTTTCGACAATGCACCCATAAATGTGAGGTTGAATCCCAACAAAAAGGCACTGGATCAATTTATTTATGTACATTTTGCAACATAGGCAGAGCGACATAACCACACACACATCTTTTGCACTATTAGCTGAATGAGAACAAACAGGATGATTTAATCTGATAACAGCATGATAACCTGAACTATTTAAACCATGTTTGAAGAACAGGGACAAGTATAACAGCTGTAACAACACTATAAACATGCAACATTTGCCAGTGAAGACACAAATGATGCCTCAACCTCTTTCTTACTATTTCAGGATAAAGCATGAGAACGTAGTGGGACTGGAGGATTTCTATGAGAGTCGAACGCACTATTACCTGGTCATGCAATTGTAAGTGGGCTCATTATTATCACCTCATGTCAATGGTATTTACAATGGGTCTCATTTCTTATTCTGCATTGACAGTATAATAAATGTTCTGTATCAGATTGTTTTATCTTTTCATTGAAGCTAAATGATGTTTAGAATGAGTGAAATATTCAAAGTTCCATGTTTAGAAAGAATGCACCACCTTGTGTATTTGTGTGTGTGCAGGGTGTCGGGTGGGGAGCTGTTTGATCGCATTTTAGACAAGGGGGTTTACACTGAGAGGGATGCCAGTAAAGTGATCAAACAGGTGCTACAGGCCGTCAACTACCTGCACGAGAACAGCATTGTACACAGGGATCTTAAGGTAAGGCTTACACACACGCACGCACGCACGCACGCACGCACGCACGCACACACACACACACACGCACACACACTTTGTCTTTCCCTACTTTTTACTGCTCTCTCTCTCCTTCTCTCTCTCTGAGCAGCCTGAGAACCTGCTGTACTATAACACAGATGAGAATGCGAAGATCATGGTCAGTGACTTTGGTTTGTCCAAGGCGTTGGAGCATGGTGTGATGTCCACGGCCTGCGGTACACCAGGATATGTTGGTGAGTTAAATCAGTTTTCATAAATCAATGAAATAGTCAGTCTTGGCATACATGTTTTCATAATCAGAGGGAATATATCATATTATTTGTTCAAATGTGTCAAATGTATTAGCAGATAAAAAGCTCACATTGTCATAATGACATGCTTAGGGTTTTTTGTTGGCTGTGATTTGATCTCTGTTAGGACTACAGGACTATTAGAGTTGTTGCACTTGAAATGATGTCTAAATTTGCCATTAGTGTGATTTATACAAGCGAACCCATTATAATATTCAACATTATTTGTTCATTTATTAGCTTTCAAATAAGTTGAACTTTATGGGATTATAGCAGCTTTGCAGCTGGCAGCTGATAGTGACATTTGAAATTACAACAACTTAAATATTAGAGGACATCCATGGTAAAAGTAATCCACTTTGAACAGTGCTTCTTCGTCCTCTTACCTGCCTGTTACCCATTGTCATGTGTTGTTCCACAGCCCCTGAGGTTTTGGCCCAGAAACCCTACAGCAAAGCAGTGGACTGCTGGTCCATCGGAGTCATCACGTATATCCTGTGAGTTCTGTTCTTGAACAGTAACATAGCACAGTATATGGCTATTCATAAATAGTCATTACACATTCAAAATAATTTATTTTCAGATTCTGTAAATATTTTCCCCACCATAAACTTATAGCTGAGAGTTCTTTCATGTCTCCTGGATCAGCTGATCATATGTTATGTAGAGGTTATAAGTTAAACTCTTCTTAATACTTATTTATTTTTTTAGAACTTATCCATCAGTTTGGTTTGTGGAATTGTGCTATATACTACAAAGCCTGTGATCCTGAGTGACTGTGGAGGAACCACAGTGACATCATATTTAGAGTACCAGGTTGCTGTAACCAGGAACAAAACACTGCATCATAGTTTAAGTCATCCAAAATCTAGGTGTAAGGGATTTTCAAAAAGTGGATATAAAGAGATCAGCTGAGTTAAGTTGTCGTCTCTGTGTTGCAGGCTCTGTGGCTACCCTCCATTCTTTGAAGAGAACGAAACTCGTCTGTTTTCAAAGATCATGAGGGCCGAGTATGCCTTTCATTCACCCTTCTGGGACAACATCTCTGAGTCAGGTGTGAAAACTGTAGAAAACATTTCACATCTCAGTGCTGAAAAATGTTTAGAGATCTAAGATGACTGCACTTTCTCTTTTAGTTTCATTTATTTTTATACACTGACGCTAATCCAGCTTGGAGCTGAGCCAGACTCAAAGTGGCTGTAATGAATATTTTCTTATTAAAGTCTTTTCTGTGGATTTAATTTGAAACTTGACTTGGATTTAACTAGTAAGAACTTATTTAATATTTGATTGCCTTAAGGCTAAGCCTGAATTGAAATGTGAAGGCGTGATGAGGTGAAACTTCAAAAAGGTGGACACACGTTACCACTTCAAAATCCTGACCACCTGTAGTCATTTTTGTCAGGCCTATGGGGTTAATGTTTGAGTAACTAGTTTTCTGTTTCTGATGTATTGCCCTGTTGTCCCATTTAAAGGGGAGTGTTGAAAGCAAGAAGTCTCATACTATTTTGCAGGATAAGGTCAGCATGCATCAGACTATTCCTATAAAGTCTATAGACTTGGTTTGTGACTTGCTTCAAAAGACCTCAATGCAGCTCTGGTTGTTTCATAAAATGTGACAAAAAGAGTGTTGTTACTATGGTTAGCCTCAGTGTTAACTACTATAGATCATGATTTGTTCATGTATCTTTAAGGCCTAACCTTAGATCAGCATACCGACTGACATCATCACTTGAGGACAAGTGGATATGTCGGATATGATTACTATAGATCCAGCACTAAATGGGCAAGGACACTTCTCACCTACCTGAGGGACTAAATTAGCTGACATCAAAAGATGGGAATGTTCTCCTAATGAAAACATGTAGGACTGACTTCATTTTTAGATTTATATTGAAAAACTTTTGGAGAAGTGAACATACTTATGAAGAGGAAAGATACAAATAGATATTTAGAAAAAAACATGAAGTTGCAGGACCTACTTTTATTTCTCGTGGCTCAGATGCATTTTCTCTCCTTATTTTATTTAGTTTTATTTTATTTTCCCTTAATGTGTCCTTTGTTTTGTTCTGTTTTGTTTGTTACCTGAGGTTGAGGCAGGGCAGGGGGTGTTGAGTGGGGCTTCTCTTGGTCATTTCATACTAAAAAAAGTAAATGTCATATAAGGTGTGAAGAAGCTATAAAATGGTGTAATATATGAAAGAGGGGATAACAGACAGGTTCTGTTTGTCTTGATGATCAATATGAGCATTGCACTGTGATGGAAAATGAGGTATTGGTCATCCACATAAAGGTCAAGGATATGTTTAACAGCAGGTGAAAGCACTTAATTCTAATCAGAAATGAACAGCTGTCCATGCCATCTCTCAACAGCCAAAGACTTCATTAGGAATTTGATGGAGAAAAACCCCACAAAACGCTTCCTCACTGAACAGGCACTCAAACACCCCTGGTTAGTCTTTTGTCTCTTTTTGAACACACACACACACACACACACACACACACACACACACACACACACACACACACACACACACACACACACACACAATATTTTTTTGTTTTCCAAATCAACTAGTATCTTTGGTATGATTGCAGGATTGCTGGAAACACAGCTAATGACCTCGACATTTTTCAGTCTGTCTGTGAACAGATGGAGAGAAACTTTGCCAAATCTAAGTGGAAGGTAAGTAACACTGCTGGCTCATGGACTACTTTGTATTGCTTTTATTAGTTATAGGCAAACAATACATACCACGCAAATACAAACAAATGTAGTGTAAGTAGCCATATTTAACAATATATGAGCATTTGGAACATACTGTGGCTGTTAACAGGGGCAAAGGGAAAATACACTCAACATTTTCTAATTATCTTTTATAGCCTTTGAGTGGAAAGTCTTTGATACAAATAGCCAATAACTCTCAATACCTAATGACACTCTTAAGTGTTGTACACTCTTCAACACTGTTGTTGCATTTTTGAACAATTTACATTCAACTATATCATTATGAAGTTTCCAAGCCGTACCAATTTACTTGAGGTCAAGTAGATTATTCTTGACGCAATCCCAGGAGTATTTGAAAGGGTATTAGAAGTTTAATATGTGAACCTGGCTGTGACATATTAATGACAGGCTGTGTCCTGACTAATTCAAGAAAGATGTGTCATGTCATATGTAGGCACCAATATAACCCTCTTTCTTTGTGTGTCATTTCCAACAGCAAGCCTTCAATGCAGCCACAGTAATCCATCACATGAAGAAACTGCAGTTGTCCCAGAATGAGCCTCCCCTCTCCCCCCTCTCCATGCCCCACATCATAGTACAGTCCTCCTCCCAGAATGACCTTGAGATGCTGGGACCCTGCCACGATGAGGCTGACACCTTTGATCCAAATGGCAATCCCATTCATGCCACCAATCATCTATCCTGCAGTAATCCTGACTTGCATAGAGGTGTCTTTACACCACTGAGAGCCAGTCACAGTGAGCCTGGCAACGCCCTCACCGTTGATGAGACAAGAGAAGTCAACAACTTCCATTCAGAGATTGATGCTTCTATCATGCCATCCAAAAGGTAAGAGCTGCTGCCCTGTCCCACCTGACGTACCAGAGTTACCACAAACATATTCTAGTAATTCATATATAGATAGATGAGTCTAGGAGGTGTCAAGGTGATTTTCAAGTTATCCCTAAGAAATCTCTTTGCTATTTTAATAATAGTAAGTAAATTTGACTGACAAATTGCTCCCCTAGAAATTTAGGAGAATTATTTATTTGATGATAATGTGGATAATTCATCAAGCAGGACTTCATGTCTGTCGGTTCTGAAAGCTGTTCATGATATATTCCAGGTGCAGTGGACAGTATACCTCTAGTATGATTTGCAACATTGTCCATCGAGGTTGAATAATTGTTATGAGAACTGTACAGACTAATGATATTATCATTGTTCACATGCTTTCAAGGTCCACTGTTTTTTGATTTTCAGGTTTGATAAACCCAGTCGTTTTTGGTAATTTCTCAGGATGAATCCAGTCTTGCAGTATTAATATTTTCCAATGCTGAAAACAACATAGCACAAAGTTAAAGACTAAAACTAGTGAAAAAGCTCTTTATTGCTTTTTTAATTCACTATTTGTGAACATTATTCTGCTGACATCCTCTCTGACATTCTCTGTTTTTTCAGTGTAAATACAATTATAAGAAATACCTTCAGCCAGAGAAATTCAGCTGTTGAAAGTATGATTTTCTCTCACGCACCGTCACTGTGTTATTCTAATTCATCTGTGTGATGTGTTGCAGTCTGGATGCTGTGGCTCAGAGGAAGGACCAGCCTCTTCAGTCCGGAGTATGCTCTGTCATGTGATTGGCTGGCTAACCTGAGATAAATCTCATGCAGGTAAAGAGTCTTTTCTCAGAATTTAGATGTCGGCTATGCAAATGGATGTAATTAATAAATCATTTTCAAAAATCTCTTTTTTTAGTTTGTGTCTTGAGTTGATGGCGCTCAGTGGCATCCATCCTGGTGTGAAGATGTTGATACATCTGGTGCTCAGCTTTTTCTGCCTGTCATGGTTTTCTGCTGCACAAAACATGTTCCATCGACAGACACCAGTATCTACACTGTAAAAAACACTTTAATGTGCAATGATAATGATGATGTGTGTATGCAGTTACACCACATTAAGACAGACACAAGAAGAATTCATAATTAATAATTCATGCAAAATGCTGTTATAGTGATGACATATTTTTTAATACTATTATCTATTGTATATTATTGTCAACATGTTACTAAATGCCATTCATTAAAAATGTATTTGCTTTGAATGGTCTTAGCTGACATACTGTATGCAATGTGAAAGCTAATTTAGGATTTTTTTGGAGACTGACATGGCTGTACTTTCAATTCTAGTTTTTAAAGCTGATAAGCTTTTCCAGACTCCAAACTTAAGAGTCATGTCATTTGTATTTTCTGCAATATCTTTGTCAAGATATCCACCATTGGACACTATAATGACATCTGGCAATCTATTTTTAACTGCAGGCAGAATTTTGCATACTATATTGATATTTTTTCATTTATGATTGATTACATTGATGGATTTCAACTTCCACCTTACAACTCTTCTTGTGAGATTAAACTATATTTTGAGGTTGAGTCAGTGTCATGTGCATAACCTGCTCTCTTCTTCAACAACTGAACTCATTAAGTGCCACAAGCTAATGTAAAGATGCTGTCAACACTAGTGATGTCATCGGCTGATTCTGAATTCCCAAATGTAGTGACAAACATGTCTTTTGTATTATTTTCTCAATATTATTATATATTATATTTAGTAACCAGTCGTCATGCTTCTTCTTGTGTTGAATGAATAGCTGCGATACCATGTAAGCCTCTCCCATCGAGACAGAAATCAAAGTATTAACATGCTTTTATTTAAATATTGTGGGGTTTGCACAAACAACACATGCAGAATAGACAAATAAATAATTTAACATTCACCCTTTCTCCAGTTCTGACATATACAGTCATTGTGGTGCAATATTCACTGCTGGCAAATAAGTTTGTGTTGGCCGTTTGCAGGGCTGTCAGGACTGTGGCCTTTTTCTAGATAAAACACAAAGTGATGAAAAGGATACTGGCAAACTCACAATATCACAATGTTTTACACCAAATATTGATATGTACCAACATAATGTGATAGCGATGGTGCTTTTGAATGATATTTACACAGATTGTGGTTTCTGATCAGTAAATGGAACCTACAGTTCCATCATTAAAGATTAAAGATGAAAAACATTGTTACTCACACTGGTCGTGAATGCTCATTGTGGTCATAGTTATTTTATGATGAAGAGCAATCATCAGTATATTTACATCTCCCTGAACTGTCCTACCTCTTTCAACCCCAGATAGTGACTTCCTACATTTCCCACAATTCTTTGACAACTGCCAAAGTAGAGGTACAATGTTATAGAGAAGAGTTATAGTTGTGTCCCAGAGTAAGTAAAGAATCCTCCTTTAGTGAAGTGAAGACTTGTTCTGACAGCAGCAGGTGCGAATGTGTGCAAGGCCGGTTTGAAGTGTTGTAGTTACAGCATCAACAGACGCTGCTCAGAGAGCAGCTCGGTGACTTTTAATCCTGGCAGGTGCTGAGGTCCTGGGCTTTCTTCCGAAGTTTTGCCAAAAGGTCTTTAAGCTTTGTGTCAAGTCCTTCAAGCTTTGTTGACTTCTGAAGGATTTCATCCTGCAGCAACCTGAGGGAATCTCCTTTACCTGGAAAAAGAGAAGAGTGACAGGGAGTGACCACATGCAAAAGACTAAATAAACATTCCCTCACAGGACCAGAGCTCCAGCTGATGGCACAATGGTGACATCCTCTGTTTACTGCAAATTCAGGGCATATAAACACTGTGTCGATTTATGGACATTCTACAACTGGTTGTGACACATGATGCATATTCTGTCATTCAGACACATATGTAATTTAAAAAGGTTTGCATGAGGCATGAGGAGGGCCAATAGAAAAAACCTAAACTAAGTATTTGACCATCATGTAGGGTAAACTCTGGGACAAACAACTGCCTTTAAATGAATGATAAAAGTAACAGCAAATGCAATTGAACAGATACTGTAAATTGAAAAAAGAAACACAAAGTAATAAAAACATTGCTTTGTGTCTTTTTCTGTAAGTTTACTGTCCCCTCAGAACATTAATCCAAATTAGAAGAAATCCTGGTTCATAGGCTGCTACTTGTAATTGCTCACAGACGGAATAGTAGTCGAGTCAGAATCTAGCGGGTTAAAAGGTCCAAGTTCAGCTGTATTCATCAAGCATTCAGGTTCACCCCTGGGGATAGAACTGAACGTTCTAAGAGGACTTCAGTACTTATTTTAGAAGATCTCTCATTTGAGATGACAGCAAAAGTTTTTTTTTTTTCAAACCCAGGCTTGTGGTTGTGTGGTTTTGCTGCATTACCTTCAAGAGCCTTCATCATGTTTTCAGTGGTGTTGGCCAGAACTCCAGCATCCTGCTGCAGCTTTGCCAGCCGATCCCCCACCTGTACCGCCTCTCCACCCGACCCACTGGCTGGAGCCTTATCCTTAAGGCGATCCAGCTGCTTCTCCAAAGACAACAGGTCCTACACATGCACACGTTTTTGTATTAATACACTTACGTGGACATTTTGCTGACCTCATTTACTCCAATTTAGCTCTCTGCCTTTAACAAGCAACTTTAATAGGGTGCCCACATGTTTCAACAAATCCTTTTCTCTAAATGCAAACACTGGCTGCTGAAATGAACTGCAAAAGGGCCATGATGCCCTTTTCTTCTAATCATAAACATAAGTTACAATTGAAATGTTTCAGCTGATTTAAATTTTACATTAATACTAAACGCAGGGGGGTTGACTAAGTTCATGTGGCAACAAAAGCTTCCTTCAACATTGACACTGCAGACTCATAGTTGCTATACTCTCAGCCCTTATCCCCAGCCCAGATTCTAGACTTGCCTCTTGTAAAAGTAAATTTTCAGATTTCAAACTAGAACAGCTACAGCAGGTCTCTCACCTGATTTGCTGCAGCTGCTTCACCCTCTGCATTGTCTGCATTTTCTTGTGCATTCTGAGCCTGCTGGCCGCCATTCTGTAACAGGTCTTTGAGCTCATCCAGCTGAGGTTTCATTGGCTTTATCAGTGTTGAAACATCGTCCAGAGCCTTCTCTGCTGGGCTCAGCTGGTCTTTGGCCTGCATGATGAGAACCACTCTAAAACTGAGTATAATGCTTGGCGAGCAGGATCATGTCATTCATTGTTTGACGTAGCCATGCTTCCTACCTTAGTCAGGCTGTTGTTCAAGTTGTCTATGAGATCCATGCTGTTCTGCAGCCTATCCTCAAGGTCAGAGAGGGAGCCCTCCACTGAGCTAAAGCCGGTCAGCAATCCATCCACGTCAGCCTTTACTCCCTGTGCCCTGTCCCTGTGAATGTGCAACCAGTAGAAAAATCCTTTAGATCAGTGTGACGTTTATCATCACTACAAGGACATAACAGAGCTCTGACTCATCCTCAGGAGGAGAACACATGCTGAGGGTGTGCCCAAAAAACTTTCAGAAAGCCCAAAATTTTTTTAGATTTAACCTGAAAATTCATTTCTACAAGACAGCAATGATAAAAGCTGCGAGAACAACTCTTGACTGACTATTAGATGACTAATATTTAAGTTTCAGAAACAGAATATACAAATAAAAAGCTTTGTTGCATCATGACCAATTTTGGATTGGATTGGTATTTTCAAACCCTGGTAAGTACACTCCTGGTTATCTTAGATTTGTTGTTCTGAATAAAACTTTATAAAAAGCAATGATATGTTTTACCACATTATACAGACTCAAAAAAATGGAGCATGTTGATTAAACCAGGACTCTTCTTCTCTGTGTACAATAGGTTGCGCTCTTATGAAATGGTTTAATATCTATCACTGGCTATTTAAATGCTGTGAATGTGTAAAGCTGATAATGCTTGAGAAAGCAGTACTGAGTATCAGTAACAGTTGTCTGGTCATGGAGCATGAAGGCCCACCTGGCATCTTGGGCTTCTTGCAGCAGTTTCTTGGCTGCGTCCAGCTGTGGATCAGCCTCGTTCAGCACAGCCGTGCTGTCAGGCAGATTGGCTGCCAGATTCTTCAGCTCCTCCAGCTTCCTCTTCAGAGCAGCCAGGCTGAGAGGCAGTTTGGCTTTCAGGATCCAGTCGCTCACGTCTTGGATGTGGGTCAGGTTGGAGGATGGGTCTGTGCAGACAGAAACAGGAATAGTTGAAGGCAAAATGGTAAAGGGGTGACTGACCTTGGCTCACCCTCTGATGAATGATTCAAAATCACTCATGATTACTGAAACCAAGTGAACTTCCCATCCACTCATCCATCTACCGCTGGACTGAAACAGTCTTTACCTGAGAGGAAATCTTTGAGCTCTTTTACAACATCATGTGTCTCCTTTAAGTCTTCTTCTAGCTCATCTCTGGCCTGCTTCATCTTATTGGACAGCTTCTCTGCAGACAGTCTCACCTGGTTAGTGGTCTCCTGTGTTTCCTGGAGCTGTAAGGAAATGAAATGAACTTAAATAATGCTTTAGACACTGTACACTGTTTTAATCAGAGAATAATCTTGAATATTCTTTGAAAATCTTAATTTACTCATGCTTTTTGTAAAACAGTCACAGTGATGTGCCTGTGGAGGCAGCACCAGAAGCGAAATTATCACATCATGCTAGTGTGTGCGTGCACCTTCTCTGCAGCCTCTGTGATTTTCCCAGTGAGCTTGTCTAGTCGATCTTTCACATCCTTAGCATCAGCCTCAGCCCTCTTGCTCAGAGGCAGGGCACCCACACATTTTTGTCCCTTTTTACAAGGTGGGGTTCTGTCTGGTGGACACAAGTCTCCACCCTCACACTGGAGAGGGGTGCAGGGTTCAATACGAGCACTGTCACATACCTGAAAAGTCACAGTAAAGATTAAAAGGAGAAATACGGAAGCTAGGGTCACATTAACAAAAAATATAAGCACTGCAATAGTATCTCAATATAATGATATATCATTGTGCAATAATCTGTGCAATACTACCGGTACATAACAGTCTGTAAATACTATTTACAATTTTTTAGGATGACGTTTTCTTTCTATCCCACCCTTTTTTGTACTTGTTGTGTTTAACTTGCATGCACTTGTTGTCTTTTACTATTCTATCCGCTTTATTGGTGCTGCTGTGGAATTGGAATTTCCCCTCGAGGAACAAATAAAGGAATATTGAATATCAACAACTTCTTGCCAAATTGCTTCAAATGTGCGGTGAATGATCCCATTAAAATTGAGTAGATTCATGCTCTGCAGATGATCAACCTTTTCCCTTCACAACAGATTCTAATGGACCTTTGGGATGGACATGAACATGCTATCTTGAGCTATTTGCTCAAGATAGCATGTATCACAGCATCAAGTCGATGAAATGTACTGGTAGTTACCTGCTTGGCAACAGGAGTGAGGTCAGGTCGGGAGGCCATACTCTGGTTCAGTTTGTCCAGATCTCTGGTGTTTGATGGTTGTACTTGGTTTTGAAGGTTTGTAGTCTCTTCTCTGACATCAGCTGACTCCTTCACCTTGTTTTCACTGGCACCCACTCTTTTAGCCGCATCTGTAGACTCATCATAGGCGTTCTTGATGGCAGAAAATGCTCCTGAATATGACAGAAAAACAACTTATATTTTATGATGTTTCCATTTTAGATTGTTGTTTGAGAATTGGTTGAGATGGTGAGATGGTTCAGAGAGACATTGTGTTGAAATGTTAGGTGTGTTTATTCTATATTTCACGTTTTATTAGAAGACTGATTTTTGAATAGCAGCAAACTAAGGCCTACAATCAATGAGCCACCACTAAAAGCAGTGATTAGTGTCTTTGTTTCTGACCTGCATTGTTGGGACTGGTGGAGTTTTCCATTGCATCTTTCTTAACTTTGTATTCAACAGTGAGACGGTCCAGCAGAGCCTGTAGATTGTCCAGCTCTGAGTCCAGACCAGGAGTTCTTGCCAGGGGTGAAAGGGCATTGTTAACCTTCTCTACCTTATCCCTGTGAGACAGAAACAAGAGTCGTTCAATTAGGCTTAATTGGTTATCCTCCAAGAGTTAGAATGGGCTGAAGAAATTACATGAATGAATGAATCTGTAGTAATCCAATCTGTGCAATAACCTGTGCAATAATCTGTGCAATAACCTTTGCAATAATCTGTGCAATACTACTGGTACATAACAGTCTGTAAATACTATTTACAATTTTTTTAGGATGACATTTTTCTTTTTATCTCACCCTTTTGTATATACTTGTTGTGTTTAACTTGCATGCACTTGTTGTCTTTTACTATTCTATCCACTTTACTGGTGCTGCTGTGATACTGGAATTTCCCCTCGCGGGACCAATAAAGGAATATTGAATTGAATTGAATTGAATTGAATTGAATTGAATTGAATTGAATTGAATTGAATTGAATTGAATTGAATGAATGAATGAATGAATGACAGAAAATAAGTCTACAATAATGATGGAAGGGTTTATAATCAGCTGATATGTGTCTACATATTAAAAAAAATAAGTTCTGGCTATGTTTTCTTCTGAAGATCTCAGCAGTCACCTGAGCTTGTCCAGTTGGGACAAAGCATCATCGACCTGTCTGGCTGTACTGGGTGGAAGAGAGATGGAGTTCTGAATCAGGTTCAGGCTGGTCTCCAGGGTGTGGATGCGAGGCCCGAAATTTCCAAGATCAACACCACCTCCAGGACGAGAAGGGAAGCTGGGAGAGAGTCTCTCCAGAGCTAAGCTGAGGTTCTGTCTCTGGGCGTCCAGGGTGAAGAAACAGGAGGGACATGTCTCGCAGGCAGGGAAGGAGTCACAGTGTCCAGGACTGCAGGAGTCACAGTGAGCCCCAGTCACACCTGGACGACACAAACAGGCCCCAGTCTGCTTGTCGCAACCTTCTGGAAGGGTTCCTTCAGCATCACACTGGCATGCTGTGGAGGAAGAGATAAGATGATTGAATTTACTTATGCATCACTAGAAAACAAACAAACAAAACATCTTACATTAAACATAGTCCTAAAATGTCAAAAGACAAAGAACACGCAAAGTAGTACAAGATAAAAACCAAACAACACTATCCTGAAAAACAAAAACACATCACCACAAGCAACACTGGTGCAGCAGATTTCATTTCAATTCTGTTGCCCTCTTGCATAAAAGCTTCCTCACCTCCTCTCATATTCAACAAACAGGATTGACTCAGTCATACCAATAACAGAGAATCATCAGCATACAACTAGAGCCTGCATTTCACAGGCCCTGGCATTTCCTTTATATGCGTAGGAAATAAAAGATGGCCTGGAATAGAACCCCGTGGCACCCCACATGATATATGCTGAGGTTCTAATATAACCCGTCAACATCACAGGCTTGAGTTTTTCCTGTAAGGTAAGAGGTGAACCATTTTACATCACTGTGTCTCAAACCCATGCATTGTGGCTATGACAACAGTATATATGATTCATTGTGTCAAAGGCTTTTTGCAAATTAAGCAAGTTCATGCCAAATTTTTTTCCTTCATCAAAGTTTTGTCTGACGGATGAATAAAGCAGCCAGCTTTAACTGCCTAAATACTTCTCCACCTGCTCAAACACAAGATGTCTAAATAATTAAGCTGTGGTTGTATAAACTGATACTGGCCAATAATTCTGTTACTATTACTACTGTTACTGGTGGTACGGTGGCTCGGTGGTAACACTGTCGCCTCACAGATAGAGGGTCCCCGGTTCGAAACCCGCTGTGGGTGCAGGGGGCGTGTCCTCCACCATGCCTGCTGCTGGTGCCTGCTGCTCAAGGAAAAATAAGGGGCGTTTGCATGTTCTCCCCATTCTCCCCATGTTCACCTCCCCGTGTCCTCCATAAAAAATAGCCCCACTAAAAACATGCATCACCACCTGACCAATGGTGACAAATGAGAGTTGGGTCCCCGGGCGCTGGTCGACTGGCAGCCCACCGCTCCTGGTCTGCCGTGGAGGAAGAACTGACCATGGATGGGTCAAAAAGCAATTTCACAATTGCATGGCATGTGCAGTTTCCCTCCTCAACTATGCATGTTGTGTGTAATGTGATGAATAAATTCTTAACTTAACTTAACTTAACTTAACTTAGCCTTAAATGTGGGGTTTGCGTGTGAACAAGCCAGGTTTACTTGTAACCACTTTACTAAAGCGTGAATCCAAAATTAACCAAATTCAACATATGAGCTCTGAACAATATATGGAGAAATCAAAGAGGTGCTAACTCACGTTGGCAGCCTAAGAGAGGGTCTCCGTATGTGTTGTCTGGACACTTGCCACATGTGCGGCCTCCAAAGTTCGGCCTGCACTGACACTGACCTGTCACCTGGTAGGAAGGAAACAGAAGTGATTTTTGTGTCATTACCAATAAGGACAAATAAAAACTGGTTACAAACTATGGCTCCAAATCCTCTTCTCTGCTGATGGTCCAGCAGCATAACATCTGCAACCTCTGAAGACTAGCAGTACCAGTAAACATTGAAAGCAGCACTAACTGCAGCTAGAGTAGTGGTAGTAACCATCCTAATTCATTCTGATCTTAAAAATCTTAAAAATGAATCCAACTGTCTCCACAGTGTCCCTCCTGCCAGCTGCATGAAACAATTTTTCACTGGTTTTTAGAACAGTGGTTTTGAAAGTGGGGGCTGGGGCCCCCTGGGTGGCTGCCAGGGGGTGCTATGGGGGCATCAGAAAACTGGAGGGACGTTAAGAAAAAAAGAAGCAAAAAAGCAAAACATGTTAATAATATTCTTATGGTAAACAAATGTAATAATTATTGAATAGTGAACAGAGAGGTTTGATTTCTTTTGTTCTGTTCTCGTCTGTCAACAGTTTGTTGAAAAGTTCATTATTCAGTGGGAATATAATACAGTGTTGAAAACATCCATCCATTTTCTATACTGCTTATCCCTTTTGGGGTTGCGGGGGGGCTGGAGCCTGTCCCAGCTGTCAACGGGCGAGGGGTGGGGTACACCCTGAACCGGTCGCCAGCCGATTGCAGTGCAACATACAAAGACAGACAACCATTCACACTCACACCTAAGGACAATTTAGAGTCACCAATTAACCTAATGAGTACGTTTTTGGCCTGTGGGAGGAAGCCAGAGTGCCCGGAGAGACCCCACGCATGCATGGGAAGAACATGCAAACACAGAAAGGCCCTGCCCAAACCGTGTGTGAATATTATATTAATAACAATATGATTTAATATTCTGATAATGGATTGATAAATCTTTCTGTGCACCATTTCCTAAAATTTACAGAGCAGTGAAGTTTTATTGAAGTTTATATCTATTCATTTTAGTTTTGTTGATGGAACACAACTACATTATGGGAAATGATTGCCATTGAGTACATACCTGGTTACAAGTGTCACTGTATGACCGGGTGGGGTCACAGCTGCAGGGTTCGCAGTGTCCTGACAAGAATGGTTTCCAGTACCCTTTGGAACACACCTCACAGGTCAGGCCATGGAAGTGGGGACGACAGGGACACTGGCCGGTCACTGCGTCACAAACGTCTGACAGTGACCCATCTGGAGAACAGGAACATTCTGGACAGCAGAAGTAACATCAGAGTTAGGAAGAGACATTGGACATTTTGATCAGATTCCACAAATGCATTCAACTATGTTATTAGTTACAGTAACAATGGAAGTGTAAAGAGGGCTTCAATACAAAACATTTAGTTCTTGGATTTTTGGAATTAAAAACATCAAATCCAAAGATAATTAAATTATGTTAGATTTGTGCACTTATGTATCTCACTTTCACAAGCATGCATACATTTTTTCTTCTGAAGAAAGAAGACTGTGTTATAAAGTGTGATATGAAGGTATTCGATGACTCACTGGAGCAACCCAGAGGATTGGAAGCGCTCAGGCCATAGTAGCCTCTCTTACAGCGGTCACAGCGCGGACCTTCAACATTCACTTTACACTGACATGAGCCTGAGCTGTCATCACACTGGCCCCCATTCACTGTCCCCTCAGCACTGCAGATACAACCTGCCGGTGACACAACAACACAAACATGAGCCACTCAAAAAAAGACGCTATCTAAATACTATAAAAAACATTTTGCACATTTCTAATGTTCAAGTTTGAACCACGTGTCATCCTGCATGCAAATAAGAATTTTTCTTTTTTGTATGACTGCATCAGATTTTGATGCGTTGTACTTTCTACACTGCGATGTGCGAAGGGCCTCACTTAAAGCTCAGAGTGCTTTTCATTTTGCTGATGAACCACTTACGTATGCAGGCATCAGGACGGTCCATTTGGCTGCGGGGGTTTGGCTGGTAGCCTGGGGCACACTGGTCACACTTTGGCCCTGTGGTATGGTGCATACAATCCTCACACACACCTCCACTCCTCCACCCACTGGCCTTGTACACGGCCTGGTCAAAATGACAGCGCTGGGCGTGGTTGTTACACTCACAGCCTGAGGAGAAGGCAAACAGTCAGTTTACAGTTCTTACAGTATGGCTTAATACTTAAACAAACAAACAAACAAACAAACAAACAAACAAACAAACAAACAAACAAACCCAATTATTAACTTGCTTTAAAAGATCTTTTTGATATCACAAATGCACTTTAAATAAAAAAACACCAAACTACTAAAAAAAATGTGACTAATATATTGGATTGCCTCCATTGTGGGCCAATTTAGGCCTTCACTATTGTCCAGTTCAGACATGATGGAGGCTCCAAAACAGAACAGTCTGGGATATCAGACATTTCTTTTTAGATTTTAGTCCTTCACTTCATTTGCTGTGTGCACACGTGTCTGTTGAAAAAGAAAGTATTGGCAGACCACTGATGTTACTTATATTGAGAAAGCTCCCTCCCACGCTATCTCTTTTGAAAGTCACTCATTTGTTCTGGTATGTGTTTTGCTTGACTGCCAGGTGTCTAAGCCTTTCACACTCAGCAGTGGTGGTTGCCTTCTGAAATCTGGGTAATGTTACAGATACTACGTGCATGTTTTTCTGTAGTCTGTAGTGTGCCATGATGTTATCATGCTGATCAGCCTTGTTTAAAGAGGTGTGTAACAGGTATTGATGAAGTCTTACGTTGGCAGGTATGAGTGTTGCCCTCCTCTGCAGGTCTCCAGGGCAGGTCATTATAGAGATCAGCACAACGCTCACAGTTCACACCTGCTGTGTTATGCTGGCAGTCACACTGAGGATTCACCTGCAACACGGCACAGAAAAAAGGCTCATGAAGACATGTCTAATTAAAGGTCAGCTGATTCACTCAGGCTGTAATCAACACAGGCCTGTGCATTACATCACTCAGCTATCCCGGGAAGCATTTTCAAGTGAAAAAATCTCTATTACAGCCTGCACCACGTGGGAGATTTTTTTGTAATACCCTCTTACTTGCTGTAAGACAGAGTCCAATGATAAGATCAATATCAGCGTCATGTGTGTGTGTCTCCACTACAGAGACACTGAGCTGTAGGCCTGGGATGTGTTTATCCAAGCTTAGGAATAAGACTGGAAGTCAGAGGAAACAAAAACAGTGGATCAACTAATCCACGGCTGAAATTTTCCCTCAAAACCTCTAAAACACCTGTATACCTGTATGCTGTTGGACAGTGGGTTGCTGTAGGCTTCTGGCAGGCATCGGTTGGCATGCCCATGGCACATACAGCTTCCTATCACCCTCATCTCCTTGAGGGCATAAAATCGACTGAGAGCTCTTCCTGGTAGACGTGGCACATCACCAAGCTCTGTGAGCCTCACCCTCAGCCCCGTTAACCCAGTTGTGTCTGTGGATGAGACAGCTGTTAATCAGCAGGCTATAACCTTTAACCGAGTCTGCAGTGCATCAGTCACGACACAGAAGCAACTCATGACAGGCAGAGACTTACCTTCAATTTTTTGGCTTTTGGGAGCTGGGACATAAGCATACTGACGCAAAGGGCTGAACTGGATCTAAAGAAGAGAAAACAAAATAGAATTAAATGAAGACGACACTGAAATGTGGTCCTCTTGTGTTGAAGACATCTCAGAAAGTGCTTCAACAACTGAGGTGAGACGTAGAGAAAATACAAAAGCAAATAATCTGCTGATTGTTTGTAAACCTCTTCAAAGTAATACTAATCAAAAGCTTAGATAGTATTGGCGATGGAGGTTGTCCTGCAAACAGTATTTTATAATCTGACAAAACAAAACATATTGAATAACGAGCCAAGGCACACAGTGTTTGTCCTTACTGTGTGATCTTGGTATGGATTTGCTCCAGTAGGGGGCAGAGTGTAGCAGTACGTGTCCTCCAGGCTAAGAGGTGTTGTTGTGGGAACACCAGGAAAAGCTTTTGGACAGTCTGTAGCCAAGTAGAGAGCAGGCTGCCATGTCTTGCCATTATCCAGTGTCTTCTCTATAACAAAGGCGCTGGGTCGAGGGCCCTGACAGTAAAAAATAAAGTAAAGAATTCACATTTAAAATCCATAAATTACATATAAGAATAAAACAAATATTACTGTGTTTGCACTGAGATGTTTCATGAATCACTAAATAATGATAAGCTATCTTATGTTTTAGACAGATTCATGGGACCCAGCGGTGTTTGCAGACTGTATCATACCTTGAAGCTGAGCACCAGGTTGTCAAGCTGGAACAGGCTGTTGAGGTCCAACTGGAGAGTGACTGGACTCACCTCTACAGGACAAACAAGCACGTCCATCAGGTACACTACAAATGACTGAGGTGCACTGTTTTTGACAGATGTTCATAGAAACATACTTAGGTTAAAATTCATTTTGAGATTGACTTGATGTTGTTTTAACTCCTACAGCCAGAGAACACTGTTCAGCACAGTTTACAGGCTGCTTCTGTCTTAGCTCACCTTTCTTGGTCTGCCACCATTTATCTGGTCCAGAAGTGGACAGGACATCTTTGACAGTGTGGGCCAGCTGGCCGTTTGGGTTCCTGGAGTCACATGGACAACACTTCATCCTCCTCTAACAAACAAACAAACAAACAAACAAACAAACAAACAAACAAACAAACAAACAAACAAATCAGTAACATTGGACTTTCCTGCAGAGTTTCTCTGTAATATTGGGTGTATGTATGGGTGTCACTGTGAGTGTCAAGCTTTTGTCCTGAAATTGACTCATGGAAATAAGACCAGCTTCCAAAGTTGTGACTTCGCCTCAATGCCAGGTAGATAAGCTGTGCCAATGAGCACATCACAGAGAAAATCAATATGCCTGAGATGGGAAGTCTGATGACCAACAGTTCAAGCTTTATATTGTGTTAACAATATTGTGACAGAACTGGTCAATAATGTGGGGGAAACTTTGCCCTGTACCGGATGAGAAAGGAGCTACGTGCTGTCCGAGTTTGAATCTCATCATGCTTTGCATAAATTCAACTTTGCAACACCAGTGAAACTTGACTTTGGGCCACAGGGAGAGGAAGTAATCTGCAGAATTTGTCCTGACAGAATCAGAATTTGGTAAAATTCATACACTTTCCACCAACAACAGTTCCACTGAAACAATTGTGTATGTCTAATATTTAAAGAGGCAGTCAAAGCACCCCTGCATGTACATGTGCAAACAAACAAAAAAGTAAGCAAATAATGACCAAATTTCTATTTTAGGATGAAATTTTCCTTTAACATTTGGAGCAACAACAACACCCAGTATGTTTGTGAATTTGCATATATATATATTTTTTCCCCCATTCCCCACATAAGTGCTCACACCACTGGCAGCTGGGCCGCTGCTTTCATTAGTCAATATTTATTTGCTTCCCCTCTATGCTGGTACTCTGGACGTGACTGCCACTCTGGCACACAGACCATGGCTGCTTTCCCTGTAGGTAAAAGTTCCCTCTGGCTCCCTGACTGTTGTTTTCACTGAAAGGTCCTGGTCTCTGTCTGTCTTTTAAATGTGCATGTCTTTCAAACTACACATCCCCAGTTTGTAATGCAGGCTTTATTTGTATTCTATACAGCAGCCCAAACTGAGATAACCTGATTTTCTCAGACTTGACAAAACTCATCCAAAACCACAAAAAACCCATCTCGAAATACTGCATTATATATACCTATACACATTTTACCATGTCTTTATTCTTTATTATCTTTATTATTATCATTGCATGCATAAGTTACCTAAAATGCCTTATATGTGAAATTCACTTTTGTATTTAATCAGTTGAAGTCACCACTGTAGTAAAAAGGACGATAGTTCTGTATCTGTATCTTTGATATGATTAAGACAACATGAAACCATCATCAGGAGATTCAGATAGCATGGAGGTTTCAGATTTCAGCTGTCACTTGGTTACAGCTTCTCCTACTTGTTGGGAGTCATAAACTGCAACAATAATTTGTAAGAACACAAAAATTACATTTCACAAGTAGTGCTTTCAGAAGTTAGCTATTTTTTGGCTTTTGCTGATGCATGTATATATGAAAGATGTTTTTCTTTCCACTTCGGAAGGAACTAAACTAGCAGTTTCCTTTATCTTTGAATTATCATCACCTTCTCTCCTCACCCAGGCTGACCAGCATGTCAGTCAGATAAAGCCCAGCATTTAAATAGTCAGTTCACCCTCAACACACAGGTCCTCCTACCTACAAACAGCAGCTTCAATGAATCCTGTACTGATCGCAGCTATATCATTGTCCTGTAAGCCTTGTGAGGACACCATACAATAATGACTTCACTTCAGCTTCAGTGCATTTGATTTAAAAGTGTGTATTGTTTTTGCTTATTGCAAAACAGTGAATCTTATCTAATCTTAGGTGATAAAGATTTAACCCTCTCAACGACTCAAGTATGTCCGTGTCAGTTTTACCACTACTTCATCTCACTTATCATGACAGGGAGATTCTTCTTAACTTTGTATATGTAGGTTAAAAGTGATTCAACGTGGCCTTTTTCCAAGGTTTCTGGCAGTGTGTCACCTCCAGCACACATGCAAGCACACACTGTTTGCATGTTGTCCTTGCCAGCTGACTGTTGCATAAATGTGTACTTAATTCTAAAGGTGTAAAGTCTACAGTGGACATTATGATAAATAGCTAAACCAAATCTATGTACTGTATTGCCATGAGCTAAATTCTAATTTACTGAACAATTCTGCAATACCTGATACCAGGTTTTCCAGCATATATGGAAACACAAAATGGCCACATTACTATGAAAACTTCTTTCAAATTCTATCTACATCACATCAAACTATTCAAGACCAATCAACACTACTCTCTGCTGGAGAGGCTTACATTTTCATCTATTCATTTGATTATCAGACTTTTTTATTACAAAATCTGGTACTTGCAGCAGTGCGATGAAGCACACCCAACAAAATCTGACTAGTTTTCTAAGACCTTGCTAAGGGCTTTGCCATTGTTGGTCTTTATTGGTAGTAATGCACACGTGTGTCTCTGCTCTGAGATACAGCTGAGTGTTCCTGCCCCTCCCTGTTTGGACAAGGTGTGGCTCAGGTAAAAAGAAAAAAGAAAAAAATGAAACAAAACAAAAAGAAAAGTGTTGGAGAGAGTCTGTGCCGAGCACAGCTATCCATTCCCAGAGGCAGATTCAACACAGCACAAATACACTGTAGCACTGTAAGCTGTGAAGGTTACGTAACATCAGCACATACATTATCCTGCCTGTCTTCAGTGTTGTCTTTCATCTTAGGTTTGTTTTTTTTAGGTTTAGAATGAAAATCACTGAAAGCTGGAAAATAACTTTTATTAGAGAATGAAAATATGCCTGTGAATATTCTCATTCATCCAGGTCATTGTAAGCTTCAGGGCAGTCAATCGATCGCAACTGGACTTTGTCAGTTTGTCTTGGAAGACGTTTCGCCTCTCATCCGAGCAGGCTTCATCAGTTCATGCGCACCAGACTAGATAGGAGAGCTCTAGTCCAATGAAATGGTGTTAGGTTCAAGTATTTATCCTCTGAGTGAGGCCAACCCCCAAAACCAAGGATGGTGTCACTCTATTGTGAGGCAAACGATCCCCCATTAAGGCGGGGTAGGGTGCGACCCTTGGGTGTCAACGACAGTCGTCTGCCTCGTTAGTGTCCCATTCTTGTCATTGGGAGGCTCCTTGAGCCATGTGTGAATGACTTTGTTGTTTATTTTCAGAGGCTAAGTTTTTGAATCTCTTTGGAAGAGATGAAAGGACAGCATTGTATGTGGGAGATAGGTGGTGTCTCAGACCTCCCCCTCTGTTCAGAGATGGTTTTTCAACCTTGACATGGATGGCTTCTCTCACTCCTCTTTCAAACCATCTGTCTTCTCTGTCCAGAATATGCACATTTTTATCCTCAAAGGAGTGTGCTTCCTCCTTGAGATGCAGGTAAACAGCTGAGTCTAAACCTGAAGAGTTGTGTTGTGCCATGCGTCTGCTCAGTGGCTGTTTTGTTTCCCCAATATATAAGTCTGTGCATTCCTCACTGCACTGGACTGCATACACCAGATTGTTCTTCTGAGTATGAGGTGTCCGGTCTTTGGGATGCACCAGCCTTTTTCTGAGAGTGTTCCCAGGTTTGAAATGTACCGGGATGTTGTGTTTATTAAAGATTCGCCTGAGTTTCTCTGATACACCAGACACATATGGAATGACAATGTTATGCCGTCTGTCTCTCTTTTCTGAGACCAGCTGGGATAACCACAAGTATCCCAGCTGGTCTTTTGTGAAAAGTTCAGCCGCTTCCAGAAAGAACAGGGTGACAGAGGAAGAAAAGAGAGACAGACAGCATAACATTGTCATTCCATATGTGTCTGGTGTATCAGAGAAACTCAGGCGAATCTTTAATAAACACAACATCCCGGTACATTTCAAACCTGGGAACACTCTCAGAAAAAGGCTGGTGCATCTCAAAGACCGGACACCTCATACTCAAAAGAACAATCTGGTGTATGCAGTCCAGTGCAGTGAGGAATGCACAGACTTATATATTGGGGAAACAAAACAGCCACTGAGCAGACGCATGGCACAACACAGAAGAGCTAACTCTTCAGGTTTAGACTCAGCTGTTTGCCTGCACCTCAAGGAGGAAGCACACTCCTTTGAGGATAAAAATGTGCATATTCTGGACAGAGAAGACAGATGGTTTGAAAGAGGAGTGAGAGAAGCCATCCATGTCAAGGTTGAAAAACCATCTCTGAACAGAGGGGGAGGTCTGAGACACCACCTATCTCTCACATACAATGCTGTCCTTTCATCTCTTCCAAAGAGATTCAAAAACTTAGCCTCTGAAAATAAACAACAAAGCCATTCACACATGGCTCAAGGAGCCTCCCAATGACAAGAATGGGACACTAACGAGGCAGACGACTGTCGTTGACACCCAAGGGTCGCACCCTACCCCGCCTTAATGGGGATCGTTTGCCTCACAATAGAGTGATACCATCCTTGGTTTTGGGGGTTGGCCTCACTCAGAGAATAAATACTTGAACCTAACACCATTTCATTGGACTAGAGCTGTCCTATCTAGTCTGGTGCGCATGAACTGATGAGTCATTATTTTGAGGTGTTGTAACTTAGTTATTATGTTCTATACTTTACTGACTTATGTACTTATTTTCAGGTGGAAGACATATTTTTCCCCCTACTACATTTATCTGAAGGCAGGAGTTTCTAATTACTTTGCAGGTGAAGATTTCACATTGAACATCCAGTACTACTTGTGGTACCTAGGACCATAGTTTGGGAACTGCTGGGCAACAGTCTAACTCCTGATCTTTGCTGCCCTCTTGCTCTGTGTTGCATAACTTTATTATTACATTATTACAAAACTAAAATATTAAACATGTTTTAAAGCATCTCTATTAAAAAACTCTGACTGTGGCGATTCTGATGTAACAGCAGGTACACAATACCTAATTTAAACTGTACATGTAACTGCATTTTGTTGTCTCTCTGTTGCACTCTGACGATGACAATAAAGTCTAAAAAGATATATTCAAAATATATGAATGAACTAAAATCTAATCTAATCTAATCTAATCTAATCTAATCTAATCTAATCTAATCTAATCTAATCTAATCTAATCTAATCTAACAGCATTGGGTGGTCCCAAACTGAGGCTGTTCAACATTGTTCCAATGCACTTTAATTTATTTTAGTGGCTTTAATATGATACCTGAATATAGCAAACAGATGGTGTGTACTGCATTCAAAAGATTGTAGCTGAAATTAGAAGCATTTTTCTCTGTTTTTTGAGCAAAAATAAAATTTCAACACTGCAGGCTTGAATTTTCCTCATTGCATGTCCTCTGCTGTGGTGTGTCTGTGTGTTTTCAAAATCAGTATTTAAATCCAGTAATTTGTGCTGAGGCAGCAGATGGGCTGGTGAGCAGTTTGTCAGACATTGGTCAAAGAGTACAGTTGCAACATGATGGTCTGGCACTGAAATCAGACTGTTTCACAAATGGTGGGCATTCGAGCCAAAACCACCACACCCTCCATCCTGAACCTCTGTCTGTTCGCCATGACCTCTACACTGTTCGCTCCTGATGCTGCTAACCCCATGTAAGAGACCCATGCGTGGCCTGGGTAAACACAGCTGGCTGAGCCAGTGAGTATGTGTGCCCTGGTTTAACTGATATTGAAGTTTTTATTAAACCAATATCAGTACTGATTAATCAACTAATCATCAGCTGTGCTTTTAAAAACAGTTGGGTGGTTTAATTCATAGCAAAATATATTTTCTTAGCTCTTCATATGTTTCGCATATAGAAAGCAGAATTTGTAAAAAGAAAAGTAGGAACCAAAGCTGTCAGATGAATGTAGTGGAGAAAAAAGTTGAATATTTCCTTCTGAATTGTAGTGGAGCAAAAGTAGAGAGTGGCATGAAAAAGAAAAGACTCAAGTAAAGTACAAGAACTTCAAATGTGTACAGCACTTGAGTATATTTACTTTCCACCACTTTTAACTGAACAGCTTTTCCAACAAGCCTTCATATTCATAGAATTCTCCCTTGATCAAGATGATTTATGAAGATTTGACAGCCAGCTAATGCTAATATAGTGCAAACAAGAAGATGAAATGTCCTTTAAACACAGGACTGTTACTGCTCCTACCTGCTGGTATGGGGTGCAGTAGATCTCGGAACCTGTGAGGCCGCAGGTGGAGGAGGCATGGAGCTGGTTAACCCTGCCCAGCAGCAGGTCATTGCTGGGTGGGTAACAAGCCCCCTGAGAGCAATCAGTCTGGGCCTGTGTTACTGCAGCTATGGCTGTCAGCAGGACGCAGCACATAAGAAATGAAATGTGTTCATCAATATTCCAGTTCACAATCAATACTGACATTTATCATGACATACAAACAGTCCAAAACACAAGGAAAGAAGGACTAGTCTTGTAATTATGGTATAGAAAAAGTCACGTTCAACTCAAAGTTTTTCCAGCACACACACACGCGCATGCGCACGCACGCACAATATTATCTATCTATCTATCTATCTATCTATCTATCTATCTATCTATCTATCTATCTATCTATCTATCTATCTATCTATCTATCTATCTATCTATCTATCTATCATTTTTCTTTTCTTTCTTTCTTTAAATTTGAAGAAGTCCAGGTTTTCAGCATTTTCACTGATGTAATGTTCTTTTCAGGGTGGGAGAGCCTGAAGCAGACCCAGACTAATGAAAGCAGGCTTCCACAGGTCATGTTATCCAAAGAGGGTAGAATCAAGGGCAGCTGGACTTGGTTGTGGAAACTGGAAAATGTTCGGCCTCTCATCCAAGTGCCTTCTTCAGTTCTAACTGACAGACAACCAAGTCCCACTGCCTTTAATTCAATCCTCCTTGGATGAGGATAACAACTCTTTAAACATGTGCCATCATGACCAGAGACACAGAGTATGCAGGTTTTTCATTCCAGTTTCACTGCAGCACCTCTGTCTCTATTCAGGTTAGTTTCTCCTCTCTGCTGGAAAATGGAATGATCAGAATAATCAGTTGCTGCTCTGTTTTGCTGGATGGAAAACGTGCATACTGTTGACTCCCAATGACTTATGGATGCGTGTGGAAAGTTTAAAGGGAAAGTTCCACTTCATGAAGCTGATAGAGGACACTTAAGAGAATAACAGAAATATTAAAGCAAAAGAAAAAAAGACAAAAATCTTACCAGCTACAAGTAAAAATATTTTCATGTTGTGTGTCTCCTACAAAAAACTCTGGAGCAGATGAGAAAAACAAAGAATATCAGCAAGTAGAAACAATCTACTAGAAACAACAATACAATCAAAGCCATTTGACGATTTCTTGATTGAGACTCACCTGGCAGTCGGTACTCTATCAGCTCTGTTATCTGCTGTATTTAAGAGTGTGCTGCTATCAGACTGCTGCTTTATAAACACCAGCTCACCTGGACGATATGATGCAGTGTGTGTCAGAGTCACACCCTTCCTCACCACTCCCTTCACTCCATGAATCAACACACACACACATACACGCAGGCTGACATAGGCACCAACACAAAGACGCAATGAAGCCACAAACAAATGCTAAACTAAGTGTAATAAAACACTGTCTTCAAATAATAAACTAAAAGTGAGCTCAAATAAGCTCATCTACTTAAACTTATTAAAGAAAAAACAAAAAACATTTATTGTTTATAGATTTTTTTCTTGATGTGCAGGCTAACCGAAGAATGATGCAAAATGTTGCATAAAGTCAGTATTCAGGGTCCCAGAGGATGAATACTGATAACTTTAGTGACACGCTAGTGACAAACCAAATAACACTAATGACATTCCCATCAGCTTCAGTTGTGTTTTGTTCTTATTTGCAAATACTTTCATGCTAAGACTGTAAACTAAGATGGTTCAACATGGCCAGCATTATACCTGCTAAAAATGTTCACAATGATGCAAAAATTTGCATCATTGTGAACATTTTAACATGCTGATGTTAGCATTTTGACCAAAGCATTACTGTAACCATGTACAGCCTCACAGAGCTACAAGCAAGTCTGTGTCCTGCTCTATAGACTTTGTATGCAATATGGAATTTGAACACAGGTTTAGACTTTTTGGAAACTACATGCTAAATGTAATTTTAAAAAATGCTAGTTTTTTTAAATAGCTTGGAATTGTGTTCATGACAAAATAGTGGTCGTGTACTTGGAAGCCATAAGAAGAGGTGCAAAAACTTGTCCAAAAGTTTGCATTATACGTATGAGAATGGTTATGCGTTTGCATGCAGTATATACATATGACTTACTTTGTTGTATGTATAACAAGCATACATGTATTCAACACATTACACATTTCCATATGGCTTCTAAGAGAAAGTTACTAATAAAACTATGAAAAGTGAAATGAAAAGTATTAATGATTAACCTAAAATAATCTAAAGACTAAACTCAACTAACAAAGCCACACTGAAAATGTCATAATCAGCAGAAAATAAATAGATAAAATAATAAAAAAAATATGAAGTATTTCATTTAAATACAGATGAAAATTGAAAAGGATGTAATAGATAATAACATGAACATTTAAGAACATACTAATGCAGGTGAATATTCCATGTGAATAATACTAGTAGCCATACTTTGAGTGTTGTTTTTCATATAAGTTCACAAAAGTAAAAAGACAAACCTAAGATCTCAGAAGTCAGAAACAAAGCAAATAAAAATGGCTCAGACTAAGACAGTGGACATGATAGAATGATGCAGAGCATGGTGGAAATATGGCGAGGGGCTTGAAAAATGAGACATCAAAACTGACTATATTGGAACATGGGGTATATCTTTAAGAGTCAGTATGTACTACAGATGTGAACACACTAAATGTATGGATGAGATTCTTTTACACAGACAGAGACAAGAAGAGTGAAACACTTAAATTCCTTAAATGCCATGTTTAACAGGCATGTCTCAACAAAGTCCAACTGTATCATATTGTACGTCCAGAGTCATAACACAGAAATGTTTGTCTGTAATGATTTCATTATAAAAATGTATTTCATAACTCTGTATAAACATTGTTTTGTGGTGTTTTCCATTAAGAAAGAACACATATCGGGGGGGGGGGGGGGGGGTTGAAGCACTGCCATGTCTTTCCTCCCCAGACACAATACATGCCCTGAAGGCAGTGTTTAAGCCTTGACAGGCTGTGTGGTGACTCTGCTGTGTGCTGGAGGCCTGCTGATCATCACCTATGTGAAAAGAAATAGTAGCCCGAGGACAGCTGAACACACACCTTACGTTTTTCTCCACTCTGTGCAGACACACTGACTAAGTCCAGGTACAGGGTGTGTCTTCTGACTCAGCTAACACGCATAGGCTACCGTGCACATACAACTTCAGACAAGTACAGTCACGCCTTCAATCGCACTGGATAGTACCTGTAGCTGTGTTTTATTTCTTGGTAACAGCCTGGTGTTTTCCTCTCTTTCTTCAAGGCTACTTTATTGGAGTTATTGCTATCATAATACACCTCCCCTTCCGAAGTGAAGAGTAGATAAGCAGGAAACACCCAAGACAGTGGGAAAAAGAATCCAGTCTAAAGACGGCCGCAATCACATAATAGCCTTTAAGTACACTTCTGTGTGCCTGAACATATGCCTGTAAATGTTTCTGCTCTGAAGGTTGTTAATGTTGTTAACACACACACACACACACACACACACACACACACACACACACACACACACACACACACACACACACACACACACATACACACACACACACACACACACACACACACACACACACACACACACACACACACACACACACACACGTGTTGTGTTTATATCACTTGTGGGGACATTACATAGACTTACATTAATTTCCTGGAGCCTTACCCTAACCCTAACTGCCCTCATCCAAACCTAACCATAACCACTACTTGCCTGTTCCTAACCCTGTACCTAATCTAACCTTACCTAACCCATAACCCTAACCTCAGTCTACACCCTAAAATTTAATGATTTACATTAAGGGGACCTGCATTTTGTCCCCATAAGGGAGGTCAGTCCCCACAATGTGACTGTGTAAACAAATTTTTGTCCCCACAACATGATAAATACCTGGTCTCACACACACACACACACACACACACACACACACACACACACACACACACACACACACACACACACACACACACACACTATAAAAAGGTTTAGACAAGATCTGGTTCCAGCTGGCAAGGTCTTCTGTGATCATCATATATATTGTAAACAACAAAGAGATTCTGTGATATATATTCTCTCCGAATGAATTTATGACTTCCTTATGACTCCTTCAAGTCCAGGCACACAGGCACAGCTTGTAACTATGCTATCACATAGTTTGAGGCTGCTGCAGCTTCTTCAACAGTTGTGTACAGCTAGATGCAAACTACAATGTTTGTTTAATTAAATTACCTTGAGAAAGGTGAAAGTTTGAGGCTGAATGCAATGCATTTACCGCAACAAGCTGTAGAATAATTACAATCTGAACTGACACAAAAATATGAATAATTCAATAATATGTCACAAAAAGAGAACTTAGTGTGCACATCTGCGCAGTTTCTTTTACCAAGCTTGTTATATACTAGCTTAATTGCCAAGAACAGTCATTCTCAGAAGGCTAATTTAAAAAATACAAAGAAAACTTGATGGACAGTGCAGAAACAGTCTGTCTAGACAAGGAGGAGCTGTTTCAATAAAGATCCTTTGTGAGCAGAAGTGGCAAATCTGGAGCAGCAGTTGAGAAGCCCTTTGCGCTTTATCCCCCACTACTCTTTGAGCCTTAGAGAAAGATGTGACACAGCCTAGCTATCTTATAAGAGGAATACTACACCGATTTTAAAGGACCAGTGTGTAGGATTTAGTGGCATCTGGTGGTAAGGTTGACTTCTGCTTTCATTTTCAAAGACAACAGGACAGCCCTGACACCATCCCTGTGAATCCATCCGCCATCTCCAATCCACCCATCCCCACCCTATCCACCTCAACCGGGCCTTGGGTCTGTCTTGTGGACTTTAGCTCTGCCTTTAACACCATCCAGTATAGTGTATGCAGCATATGAAGGCAGACATCACAACTCAGGGATGGCATAATGGTATAAGTGCTTCTGAGAATAGATGAGGGGGCATATCCCAAAGAGACACCTTTCACTCATGCTACTCAGAGAAGCTAGTTCAACAGTTTGACAGTTTGATTTGTCAGGAGACACACAGGTATGACTAATATTGAGGACTATAATGATGGTTCCATTTCATTTAGTTGTGTAAATGTAATACATGTAAGCCATCCCAGTGAGCCAGCATGCACAAAAGCAAGGCTCTGAAACTGAAATGTCCATGAAGGCATTTAACGATGTTATTAACTACAACTGTGTCAATCTGCAAAAAAGGGTCTATTATAGACTAACAGTGTTATGAATAGAGACAATTTGACTGGCCCAGTGAACTAGAATGATAGGTGACAGCATTAAAAAGTTGAGGTGTGAAGTTAAAGATTACTGTGTTTAGATGACAGAGTACCTCTTCACCTGTCTATGCCATCATTTCAGACAGGACACAGACAGGTTTGTCTTATTGTATTATGTCATTAACAAACACCCTTTGGTTCGTCTTTTGTGAAAAAGAAAAGAAGACAAAACAGCTGATCATGTAGTGTCTACCAGCCGGCATACATAGTTAGGGATCGTGTTTCTCAGATGTCAGCAGATGTGATTCAGAACAAACATCTCTGCACTTCCTGTACTGCTCCATGTTACTCACCATGGTTAGTGTGTGGTACGTGCGTTCCACTCTGTCTACTGTACTCTACGGCTCCACTCTCCACAGTTGACAGTGCCAGTGTTGCAGCAGCTGAGATGCTGCCGGGTAACTGGGTTTACACAACCTTTCCCCTGATTTGCTCGCTGTTGATGGTGTAGATTCACAGGGGCTCTATCAGATGAAGGGAAACACTTCATCTGTACAGGCTTTAAGCCATACAGGCCTTAAAGCCTGTATGGCTTTAAGGCCACCTTATGCCACAGTGGACTGACCTGACAACAAGACAGCTGACAAACATCACATGCTCATTCCTGTTTTCTTTCATTTCTTTTTTTGTCTTTTGATACCATCTTGACCATTGATTGAATAGTACACTAATTTTAATATTTATAATAATTATTTCCCATTCCTTCTTGTGTCATCATTTGTAGCAGTCTTTGAAACATTTATAGTAAAGTAAACTTATGAAAAGGTGTAATAGTTTTTACTATTTTAGAACGCTTTTCTGAGGCAGAAATAATGTCATTAGTTGTGCTAGGAACTTGAACTGTAACACTATGGACATAGGTTGATGGAATCTTAATGCTTTTCTGAGAGCTGACCAGAATCAACAAAGTGAACTATTAAGTGCTGGTCTTGTTTTGTGTCCTGTACATTTGGTATGGCACCCATGTGACCTCACCAGAACTTCACTAGTTGACAGGCTACAATTAACACACTAACAATCTTGGTGTATGATGCAATATTAGTAAGAACATTAGGCAAGGCAAGGCAAATTTATTTGTATAGCACAATTCATACACTAGGCAATTCAAAGTGCTTTACAGAAGCATAAAAATCATACATTTTGATTAGAAGAGAACAAAAAAATAAAAATAAAATACAATTGAAGGAAAATTAAAAACAGACACCAGTAAAAGACAATAATTTAGCATTTAAAATGATTAAAACCATTGAGCAAATACATTTACTTTAAGTAAAAGCTGTAGCAAATAATAATGTTTTCAACCCTGATTTAAATGAGCTGACACTTGGTGCCGACCTCAGGTGTGCAGGGAGAATGTTCCACAGGTGAGGAGCAAAATAACTGAAAGCTGCTTCACTTTGTTTGGTTCTGATTCTGGGAACACACAATAGACCTGTCCCTGATGACCTGAGAGGTCTGGATACTTCATATGGAGTCAATAAATCTAGAATATATTTTGGTCCTAGACCATTTAATGCTTTATAAACCAACAGTAAGATTTTAAAGTCTATTCTTTGACTAAGACATTAGTCTTACTGTTGGCTGTGCAATAAGCCTAGACACAACTGGGTCAAAGTGTCTGGCTCAATGCCTGTTTTTTTTGGTTTCCTGAGACCAGCCTCCATGCTTCTTGAATATTCAGCAGCTGTCACTGTGTGGGTGGAGAGACTGGGGCTATAAATGACCACAGAGTCAGTGAAGGTGTGTTCTTGCCACAAACTGGAACTTGGGAGTAGGGTGAAGCTGTGAGTAGAACAACCAACCATCACAGTGAGTTATTATTTGTTCTTACAGTAATGGGATATTAGATTGTTGTTAGTATAGTATAGCTTGTGTAATTTCAAATAGCCAGAGAGTTGCCTATAGCCTCGAACAACATCTTACACATTGAATTGCTTTTTTGTTTGCCTTAATTTGCTTCTCTTGTCTGACCAACAGTTTAAATAGCCAAAGATATTGCATTTACAATGATATGAAACAGAGATATTATATATATATATATATATATATATATATATATACACCTCTGAAAACAGCTGGACCCATCTGCTGTTTGCTGGTTTTACACGAATACAACATGAAACAGCTTTTTTTCACTGACGTGTGTTCTGTTTGTTTTTTTCTGCAGCCCATTGCATCTCAACTGAAGCACAGCCAGTGGAAATGGAAAACATGCACGAGTTGATCCCCTTTGCCAAAGAGATGCTGAGTCAGAAACCCAGCCGTGGTTTGCTGAAGGTCTACCTGGTGGGTTCGGTGTTTGCAGTACTGGGGACAGTCATTGGACTGGTTGAGACTGTGTGTCACCCTTTCTCCTCTGGTGAGACGATGGATGCAGACATGGTCCTCATGTTGGCCCGGGAGCAGAAAACTGTTAAGGCTGACATACAGCACATTGTCAGGGGCCAGGAGGGGGAAGAGGAGGAGCTAGCTCATGAAAATGAGGTCACAATCCAGACCATGACCCTCTCTAAGACTCAAAGACTCAGCCAACGAGGCATGGCCAACAGGCTACATGCTTCTTAAGAGGTCAACCCCTAGTGACTTGAGATATTCATGAGGGAGCTGTTCCTGTTACACCACTGAGTTGTGCAATATGTATATAGTCTGAAGCTTTATAGACAGCTAAATGAGAAGTGGCTAGGCTGCCTGCCACTCTGTGCTGCTTAGAATGATACCTTCCAGCGCTGTTGGAAATGTTTCTTAGTATGCTTTTCTGTATTGGGCACACATGAAAGATCCCCAAAAGCCATAATGATGGCTGTCATGACAGGCCCACCTACAATCATGAGAGCACGGAATTCCAGTCAGTAATTCACTATATGGTATAGTGAAGTGTACATAAGCTTAGCTACTTGGTTCTCCTGGCATCCAGCAAATGTAGCAATTGTAAAATTTGTATGCTGTAGACTACACTTAAAAAGATAATACTGACAAATTTTTCCCATATTCACCCTAGGAGTACAGTTCCTGAGCAAACAATGGTCGACTGGTTAATATGAATCTAGCCTAGAATGAAAAACCTGTAATTATGTGTGCTCCATAAAACCTTATTTTCATTCTGCTGCTGGAACACAATGTTTGGTTTTTAAGAAAAAGATGAGTACCTTAAGGCAGTGTTGTGTTGAGAGTCTGCCTGGCTGCTGTAAACTGCTGTGTAGCGCCACCAGTTGTCTGAACGGTGTAATCTGCCACTCCACCAACATAGGCCTATTGTGTTCAATGAGAGAACTTTTATTGAAAATATATACTATGTGCATATGCTGTACACATACAATATTTTTGTACTAGTAAAGTTCATTTTATTTATTGAGTCTGGTTTCCCTCTGGTTTCACTGCTTCAAGAATTTGCTGTACATTTTATTAGCCTAACCACCACATCAAGTCCTGATTAAACAGGCATGAATTTAGGCTTGTGAAGATAAGTGTTATGACGACCGCTTCACTGACAAAACATCAACCATATGTGTATGGAAACTTTTTAGAAATGGCATTTTTTTCTCGACAGTAGGGCAGCAAGATGTTTTATTGTGCTTTATTTCAAGATACTCAAGCTAATTTCTGGAAAGTTCCTGAAAGAAGCCCATTGGCAAACAAAAATATGAGAATGAGATTTTTCCCACTTCATTTGCAGTACATATACTCATTACACCAGCAGTCTCACGGAAAACACTGGCTAGATAGCTAATGTGCCAGTGGCCAATGAACTCCACTGCAGACCACAGTCTCTGTTAACAGTCACAAACAGACAGATGGGGAGAACATGCAAACTCCACACAAAAAGGGCCTTTCTGTGTGGAGTTTGCATGTTCTCCCTGTGCTCACCTGGGGTATCCTCCATAAAAATATCCCGGCCCACTGCTCCTGGTCTGCCATGGAGGAAGGACGGATCAAGGATGGGTCAAATGCAGAGAAAGAATTTCACATATGCATGGCGTGTGCAGTTTCCCCCCCTAACTCTGCATGTTGTGTTCATTGTGACAAAAAAGGATGTCTCTTCTTTCTTCATATCCATTTTATATACACTAGTCTTCTCCATGAAACATCTGCATCCTCACTGGGCTGCATTGTTATAAACTATGATGAACTGGTTGTGGACATCCAGGCACTGTCTCTGTCTCTTCCTCTCCTTACAGTTCTCATGCAGCAGTTCTGTGTTGTTGACGGTGCGGTTTCTGTGGCTATTTTGACAGACAGCATGTTGGTGTTCAAGTTTCTGTCTGCTGAAGTGTAAAATGTTCTCATTCTAGTATGATTGTATGTGTTAGGCCAACAAATCTATGACTGTTTATATCACTCAACAATGTTGGATTAAACACATCATCTGGCAAAAAATGTCTTACATCCGTTTATCTTGGGAGACAGACAGCATTATGGTTGATATGCTGCTCATGATCAGATCATAAGTGTATGCATATAATAACTTAAGAACCCCAACTCATTGAACACCTTGCAATGTTGACTTGATTGTGCTTTGAAGTTGTTATGACTGATACAGAGTGTGGATGTGTAATGGGACATCATTATTTTTGTATTTTTTTTAAATGAACAGTGTGCACAGATATTCAACTGGTCATGAACACTCTTATATAACTCAAGATTACACTCTGTAAATCTTATTTTAATCATTTTCAAATGCAATCTTCAACCAAAACATAGGTTTGACAAAAAGATAGATCAAAACTATATATAGTGGTAGCATGTAACAAGTATAAAAGCATTGATGAAAACTATTTCAGGCTTGACAAACTTCTACTCTTTTCGTTGATTTACTGTCCATTTGCATGTGTAAATGTCATATTTTTCATATAAAAGTAGGAGTTCAAAATAAACGTCTTTTGTAATCAACATCATTCTTATAAAAAAAAATAATTTTTCTATATGGATAATTGAACAGATTTCAGTTTCGCTACTGCAAAACACACATTTTATATCAATATCTCGAAATCTTGAGAGCATCTGGTAAACAGGATAAATAACATATAGAATTTTAAATTAAACTTCTATTTTGTTGATGACACAATACTAGTGACTTCCACTTCAAATTTAGAATTCACAAATAGTTTAATAGGAGGAGCTGTTGAGCTGTGGAAAAGTCTCCTATAAGATGGCTATTATAATACTTTTTGTATGTGATGCTTACAGCTAACATTCGGTTGCATTTAAAGTGTGGATTCACACCAAACATGCAATTTCCTTGCATTAAATTCAAAAGACCAGAAGGTGTTGCATCAAAGACAGCTACAAATTCAGAGATCCCCACGGAAATAAGGAGAAGGGGATACAGAGCTGGAGTGAAGTGCGGTGACAAGAAAAGACGGTACAAACCTTCCATACAGTCTCTTAATATGGGGAACATGAGATCTCTCCCTAATAAGGTGGAAGAGCTAATGATGCTAACAAGACTGCAGAGGGAGTACTGGGAGTGTAGTATGATGTGCTTCACAGGGACTTGGCTGAATGAACATATGCCAGAATTGTATGTTGTTTTGCAGCAACTTCTGTGAGGAAAACACTGTGCCCACCAGGAAGGTACAGTGTTTCCCAAACAAGAAATGCTGCATATCCCGGAACCCTGGAAGCTGTATTCAATGAAAAGAAGAGGGTTTTTAAATCTGGGGACAAAAAGGAGGGTGTAGAGGGAACTGAAAACGGAGATTTGGAGAGACAAGGACAACTACAGGAGGAAGCTGGAGGAGTGCCTTCAGGAGGACAGCTGTCACATCCAGAAGTTCTCTGATGATACAGCCATTGTTGGATACACATGAGAGATTTATGCCTGGTGGGGAGGGGGTCAATGCAGTATGGCATTTGTCTGCATTCACTCATTCACTCTTTTACATACACATTCATACAATGGCTAGGCCACTAGCTCATTGTAAGCTTTTTTAACCATTCACACACACTCATACACTGATGGGGGCAATTCTTGAGGCCACGGATCGAACCACCAACCCTCTGATAAATGGATGGCCACTCTCCCTCCTGAGCCACAGCCGAATACAGGGAAGTCATCACCAATTTTGTCAAATGGTGTGAACCAAACCACCTGCATATAAATGCCAGCAAGACAAAGGAGATAGTGATGGTAGATTTCTGCAGGAATGTGAACATCCAGGGTTTGGACATTGAGAATGTGGGTGAGTACAAATATCTGGGTGTCCACCCCAACAACAAACTGGGCTGGACAAAAAACACATATATTCTGCACAGGAAGGGCCAAAGTTGACTCCATCTGCTGAGGAAGACTGGGCATCTTTGGAGTATGTAGGACACTGTCATTTTATGACATGGTGGTGGCATCTGCTATTTTCCACGCAGTAGTCTGTTGGGGTTGTAGAAGCTCTGAGAGAGACAGAAAAAGACTAAACAAATTGGTCAGGAGAGCTGGCTCTGTCCTGGACTGTCCTCTGGACACCATTGAGTGAGGCCAACCCCCAAAACAAAGCCATACACACATGGCTCAAGGAGCCTCCCAATGACAAGAATGGGACACTAACGAGGCAGACGACTGTCGTTGACACCCAAGGGTTACACCCCAGCCCGCCTTAATGGGGGATCGCTTGCCTCAGAATACCCACGGCGCAATGAGACGTTTAAATGACGTATATTCATCGTAATTTTTCGACGTCCAAATCAGGTCTCATGAAGGTGCAGAATGAAAGTTTTTATTACATCTTTTTCGGACGTCATATGGAGGTCCGATTCTGACGTCTTGCCAACCTCAAATTCAGACGTTCACATGACGTGCAAATTCTGTCAAAATTGCACGTTGGAATCAGGTCTTCTGGAGGTGCAGAATGAAAGTTTTTATTATGTCTTTTTCAGACGTCATATGGAGGTCCGATTCTGACGTCTTGCTGACCTCCAATTCAGACGTTAACATGACGTGCAAATTCTGTTGAAATTGCACGTCGGAATCAGGTTTTCTGGAGGTGCAGAATGAAAGTTTTTATTACGTCTTTTTCGGACGTCATATGGAGGTCCGATTCTGACGTCTTGCCGACCTCCAATTCAGACGTTCATATGACATGCAAATTCTGTCAAAATTGCACATCGGAATCAGGTCTTCTGGAGGTGCAAAATGAAAGTTTCTATTACGTCTTTTTCTGACGTGGTCTACACGTCCGACCTTGACGTCCACATGACCTTTAGATTACATTTGAACAACACCTGATCAACCCAATTTCAACGTCCACAGGGCATTGAGACAAGATGTCCTGATTACATCATAATCACGGCATCTATAACATAGACTACATACATAGAACAGAGACTGTTATGCATAGAGGTTTTTATATAAAATCATAACAAAAAAAAGGGGGGTGGGGGGTGGGGAGATGGGGTGGAATAAAAACTGGCCAATTCCAATACTGAATCACTTCTGTAATTATAATTTTGAAACTTTACAGCACCTAAAACCTGTCAGTTAAAGCTTGACATAATGCAGAAATAGCATATAATAATTAGAATTGCCAGTTGTACAAAAAAAGCATTTTGTTGATTGTAGCACAGAATGATAAAATGAGAGAGATTTAAGCATATGGACTGTGTGAATACAGTTACATGGCTTTCCAAAATTTAGAACTTTCCTCCAAACTGCCATTCATGACAGCATCTAGAGGAAAAGTGAAAAAGTGAAAACGTGCACAGTCAGTTTTGATAAAATTGATAACACCAATTTTATCAAAACACAACACGTTTAGCCAAATTTAAAGGATTAAAAGATTGACTCTTTTTCGTCGACAACATGAAATACTGAATGGTCTTACCTAACACAGCCGTGTAGCACTTTGTTTTTTCAAAGGCCATCTTTTTTTGTTTTCCCTTTCCTTTAAGATTAAACTTTACCATCAAGCCATTGGTAAGGAGCCTAGAATATAAGTGTATGCATTTGAGTGATATATTGGGTATTTTAATTTGACATTCATTTAGGAGCGGAGGTCCTCCATTCCGATTGTATAGTGGCAGGCGATGTGACGGCTCCGTGCAACGTTGCACCCCCCCCCCCACCGAAGTAGCTGAAGGCTAACTGCACGGGGGTAGAGATGGCGTGCAGTTAGCCTTCAGCTACTTCAGAGCAAGCTGAATTACCAGGCGTCCGTCTTCTTTTCACCAAGCAGGGGTAGAGATGGCATGCAGTTAACTGAAGGCTAGCTGAAGGCTAACTGCAGGGGGGTGCTACAAACTTTTGGGCAACGCCACGAGTTTGAGGCCTGTGTAGGTCCAACGCTGAGTTCTCGAGGGGCCGACATGGCATCTAAAACTATCCGCTACTGCGTTTTGCCTTCAGCTAGCTCCTGGTCTCGCCCAAAAGTTTTGACAACTCTACCAAAAGTTTGGACAACTGTTCTAACTCGCTCAAGCAAGTAGGCTACATGAAGTGAGACGTGTAAATAACATGATATGGTCTTACCTTTAAGTAATTGAAAACTTTTCGTCGAACTGTGTGACCACAATGTCGAGGTGAAAGTGAGACACTACTACACACGAGCATTAGCTAACAGAACAACACGACCCACAAGGCAATCGTGCTTCACATATTCAAATCCAAATGATGATTTTTTTTAAATCATCGACTTTAATGAAACATTGGAATGTCCCTCTTAAAACGAAAAATATCGATTCCCAATTAGGCATCACCTTTTGTGTCCATGTTCTATCATGTGTCTTACATTTCCTTTTTTGAAAAACAGTCAAACACGTCAAAAGTGTAGAATCACCATGCAGCATGTTCTCAAAACACTTTACAATTTAAAATAAATTATGCATGTGGCAGGCATACCAGTAACATGAATAAATACAAATTACAGTACACATAACACATGCATGGCCACATATGCAGGTATATTGATAACACGTTTAAAAATGCCATACAATAATAAAAATAAGAGGAGGGAATAAAGCAGTCTAAGAATGGTTATAGTAAGATGAGTAAAGGTGAGTTTTTAATCTTGAATTAAAAATATCCACTGAGTGAGCTTCCTTAATATGAGAAGGGAGGTTGTTCCAAAGAAGGGGGGCACGGTAGGCAAATGTTCTATGACTGGCAGTTTTCTTTTTAACAGGGGGTAGGACCAGAAGGCCGGCATTGAGTGAACAGAGAGAACGTGCTGGTGTATAGAGTGTTATTAGTTCGGATAGGTAGGATGGAGCATGTCTAAGCGGAGCTTTGAAGGTTAAGAGAAGTATTTTAAAGTCAGCTCTGTATAGGCAACCAGTGAAGAGAGGCTAGGATGGGTGTGATGTGAATGAATTTTCTGGATTTGGTCAGCAATCATGCTGCCACATTCTGAACAAGTTCAAGACCCCTAGTGGTGGTTTTGGGAAGACCAGAGAAGAAGCTATTGCAGTAATCTAATCTGGTAGATATGAATGAGTGGATGAGGGTTTCAGCATCACGAAATGATAGGATGGGCCGGATTTTTGCAATATTCCTGAGGTGGAAGAATGCTGACAGAATGACAAAAAACATAATGACGTTGTCAACACCATTAACTACACTCACCTAGGCTATAACATACAAATGTAATTTTGACATCTGAAACAGGTCAATCTTGGACCAATTTTACACGCTGCCCAGACGTCTAAATTTGGTGGTGGACAGCACGTCCAGCTACGTACTAATATGAACGTCACTTCAACATCTAAAAACGGTCCAATAATCTTGGATTTATTTTGACGTTGCTTTAACGTCTAGACTTGGTACTTGACGAGCCACACGCACACGTCCAGATGAGGTAAAAATGTGAACGTCAGGTCCACGTCTAAAACAAGTCCAATAATGACGTCTAAATATTGGTTCTATTTTGCACGTTCTGATGACGTCTAGATTTTGTCTTTGACAGACGTCCAGATGAGGTACAAATGTGAACGTCAGATTAACGTCTAAAAGAGGTCTAACAATGACGTCTGAATTTTGGATCTATTTTGCACATTCTGCTGACGTTTAGATTTGGTCCTTTACGGGCGTCCAGATGAGATACAAATGTAAACGTCGATTACACGTCTAAAACAAGTCCAATAATGACGTCTGAATTTAGGATCTATTTTGCACGTTCTGATGACGTCTAGATGTGGTCCTTGACAGACGTCCAAAGGAGGTACATATGTGAATGTCAGATTAACGTCTAAAAGAGGTCCAATGATGACGTCTAAATCTTGGATCCATTTTGCACGTCTAGATTTGGTCTTCAGATGACGTCCAAATTCTGAACGTCATTATGACGTCTAAAAAAGGTCCAATTTAGACGTCAAATCTCTAACCTATTTTGCACGTCGCACTGACGTCTAGATATTGTCTTCGACGGACCAACCCAAGACTGACATGATTTGCACGTCTCTTCGACGTCCGATGTTTGCTGGGTAGAGTGATACCAGCCTTGGTTTTGGGGGTTGGCCTAACTTAGAAGATAAATACTTGAATCTAACACCATTTCATTAGACTAGAGCTGTCCTATCTAGTCTGATGCGCATGAACTGATGAAGCCTGCTCGGATGAGAGGCGAAACGTCTTCCAAGACAAACTGACAAAGTCCAGTTGCGAACGATTGAATGCCCTGAAGCTTACAATGACCTGGATGAATGAGAATATTCACAGGAATGCAAAACTCGGTGTCTCACTAGTATTTATGATGTAGTTATTGTTTTCCTACTGGTTTCACTGGTTTGGATTTAAGATTTTGATGCACAAGCAGCGTATTCGACAAACTTCAGCTGCCCCAAGAGATCTCCAGGACAGCCAGACCGAGCAACTCAGCTATGCCAACTAGGGTTGTCCCGATCCGATCACGTGATTGGAAATCAGGGCCGATCACGTGACTGCAGACTGATCGGATCGGACGTTATGTTCCGATCAGGTATCGGATAAATAATATATATATATACATATGTATATTTATTGTTATTTGTAATCACATTTACAATATATGGGATAGTGATTAAAAACAAACGAGAATATTTATTAACTACCAACGTTTACAGGTCGGGTCTGTGTCTGACAGACGCCACTGAACAGCGCATGCGCGGAACACGGCAGCACGCAGCAGTTTGTTTTGAAGCTCGGAATCTCGAGAGGTGGGAAGGACAAAACTGCTTTTAACACCACAAACTTGATATGACACCTCAATACACTGCACTGCAGTTTACAATACACTGCACTGAGAATACGAGTGCAGTTCCAAAAAGCACAATACTGGCCTTAGGCTACTTCATAACAGTCATAACAGTCACTTTTATTTGCTCATTTGTTTGCATTTGATATTTTGATGCCTATTTTAAGTTAAGCAGCTATTTGTTTCAATACTAGACTATTATGTCTTTATACCATGGTCTGGGTGAATACTCGATTCTGATTGGCTGCAGGGTGTCCATTAAAAAGTGTTGCGGACACATATAAAAAAGTTCCGGTCAAATAGCCTGATTGCTCTAAATTATTGCGCTGGCTCAAACGCTAGTTGGTAACCGTGGCAACAGAAACTCAGAACATACGTTGTTTCACAGTTTATTTATCACATCGGCAAGTCAGTAGAGGACACACACAAGCGGTAAGAGGTGCACTTGCCCTCTGAAATGATACTTTGTATCACGTAACATAACGTTAAGCAATCATCTCACTTCCCTCAACTGATTAGGCTTAATATAACAGCTGCGGCCGACCGAGCTGCAGGTTCTGTGGCCAGAGCCGGTTACCTTGGCAACGCGTCACAACGAGAGATATTAAATAGTCCACTCAGCCGCTTCTTGTGAAAAACTTACGATTTTAACGATAAAAAAACAACTTTGACGTATTAATAATTGATTTAATATTTATTTCTTTCGCAAGTGACCATGGTATAAGCGGGATAATACCCTTCGAGGTGTCCATTATCAGAAATGAAAGCGAAGTCCATTCATCCCGTCGGACGCTTCGCGTTGGACGGTTCACGCCTCCGCGTCGTCCATTCATTTCTGAATGGACACCTCGTCGGGCATTGTCCCATATGTAAGGTTGCACTAGTCCTAATGTAAAGAAATGTTTATTTTATTTCTGTGTTCTGACTTGAGACTGTAATTCAAGCTACCTCATAGAAGTTTACAATACACTGCACTGCATGCATGCAAAATTGTGCATAAGTGTTACATGTTAATATAAGAGCCATTGGTAAAATAATAATAATAATGATAATAATTATAATAAGGGACATCCTGGATCTTATTCGTTCGATTCGATTCGTTTCATAATGTTTTATAGAAGTATCGGATCGGGACTCGGTATCGGCAGATACTCAAAATCAAATGACTCGGACTCGGACTCGAGGGCAAAAAAATGTGATCGGGACATCCCTAATGCCAACCAGAAGTGACCGTTGGCAGTAAATCGTAAACAAAGGAGAGGGAAGCATGGAGATCTACAGACTAAGCTACCACTAACCCTGCACCAGCTACCACTATCCAGCATCTTCCTCGCCAGTGTTCGGTCTTTGGCGAACAAAATGGACGAGCTATGACTTCTGATCACATCACAGAGAATGTTTACGGACTGCAACGTCATGATTTTCACTGAAACATGAACAAGAGTTAACAAGAAACAGCAAGAGCAAGTTAACATGACAACGTGATAGAGCTGCAGGGATGCTGTGTCTTCAGAAGGGACAGAACAGCAGAACAGTCCGGTAAGATCAGGGGCGGAGGACTGTGCATCAATGTGAACAAAACTTGGTGCACAGACTCTGTTATCACTGGGAGCCGCTGTTCTGCTAATCTGAAATATATCTGCCTAGAGAGTTCACATCCATTGTGATAACTGCAGCTTATATCCCCCCAGATGCTAATGCTAAATTAGCACTGAAAGAGCTGTATGCTGCTATTCACAAACAACTAACTGCACATCATGATGGAGCCTTTATTGTTGCTTGAGACTTCAACCACTCCAACCTGAGGACTGTGCTCCACAAATTTCACCAGTACCACCTGTCACTGGCCTAGGCAACTGTCCCTACATGCTTCCTGAAGCAGTCAGCCGCAGTGGGCCTTAATGACTTCTGCCCCGTCCCACTCGCCCCCATCATCACCAAGTGCTTCGAGAGGCTGGTCTTGACCCACCTCAAGTGCTGTCTTCCCCCCACACTGGACCCCATCAGTTTGCCTACCAACCAAACAGGTTGATGGAGGCTGCCATCTCCATGGCACTGCACTCCAGCCTGACACACCTGGACAACACCTATGCCAGGATGCTGTTCATCGACTTCAGTTCAGCATTCAACACAGTCATCCCCACCAAACTGGTCAACAAACTGAGCGACCTCGGCAACAGCACCTCCCTTTGCAACTGGACCCTAGACTTCCTGATCTTAGGTTAGACATCCACACCTCCGCGACCCTGACCCTGAATACTGGCGTCCCTGAGCCCTCTCCTCTACTCCCTCTATATCAAGGGTGTCAAACTCAAATACACAGTGGGCCAAAATTAGAAAAAATGTTCCAAGTCGAGGGCTGGACTGGTTCAATTTTTATAGAAAACTGATTGAAATGACGGCTGCACGGTGGCGCAGCAGGTAGTGTGCGTGCCTCACAGCAAGAAGGTCGCAGGTTCGATTCCCGGGTCGGGCCTTTCTGTGTGAAGTTTGCATGTTCTTCCCGTGCATGTGTGGCTTCTCTCCGGGCACTCCGGCTTCCTCCCACAGACCAAAAACATGCTCATTCGGTTAATTGGTGACTCTAAATTGCCCCTAGGTGTGGTGTGTGTATGTGCCCTGCGATCGGCTGGCGACCGGTCCAGGGTGTACCCCGCCTCCCGCCCGTTGACAGCCGAGATAGGCTCCGGCCCCCCCGCGACCCCGAAAGGGATAAGCGGCATAGAAAATGGATGGATGGATGATTGAAATTACCTTATTGCACATATTGAACCTGGAACTAACACAAGTTATTGCCTATAAAACGACATTAATCATTAAATAAATGAAAAATCCGCATTCATTTCTTATGGCTTTACCTGCAGCTTTCCATAGTAATTTCAAATGAAAACATTTTCCCACAGGCCAACAACAGCCAAACATACCCTGCAGTAGCAAAAAGAGTGCAAAAAGTCAACATATATTAAACCTGAGTTTGCTGCTCTCTGATGCACACTACTCTAAGCCAGATACTTGAACCTGGAACAAACACAACTTATAAGACCGTTTTTATCTATAAACAACAACATTAAATACAAGAAAAATCTGTTGCATCCATTTCTTCTTACTCTTTATGCAGCTTTTCCAGAGTAGTTTACCTGTCATGGTGTTTCGTTTCATAGTGTCTTCTTACGTTATTCTTTCATTACAGCCACACTGTCGCCGCACAGAAGACAAACAGCTTTGTCCTTCATATTAGCGAACATATATACTCTGCCTCCCACATGCCATGAAAGTCCCTGTTTTCAAAGTCCACCTTCTGTTTAGCCATTTTTCGGGAAGAGGGTAGCTTAAAGTTGACGACAGGTAACGAGCTCCATCAGGCTGCTGATGAACAAGTGGGGCAGGGACTCGCGCTCACGGGCCTTTGATTGATGTGCCGATGCACTGGCAGTGCATTGTGGGACTTGTAGTACTAGTGGTGTGTGCAATATACCAGCGGGCCAGCTCTAAGAATAATCAGATATTAGAATGCGGGCCAAAGATAATTCCATTGCGTCTGGTTTTGGCCCGCGGGCCTTGACATAGTGCTCTACACCCATGACTGCGTGCCTGTGCATGCCTCCAACTTCATCATCAAGTTCGCAGACAACAGGTGATAGGCCTGATCAGCAACAACGATGAGTCAGCCTACAGGGATGAGATTCAGCAGCTGGTGATGTGGTGTGCTGATGACAACCTGACCCTGAACACCAGGAAGACCAAGGAGCTCATTGTGGATTACAGGAAAACCAAAGGCTGCAGTCACACCCCCATTCACATCAATGGGGCTGAGGTTGAATGTGTCTCCAGCTTCAAGTTCCTGGGCGTCCACATCTCTGATTATTGCGCTGGACCCTCAACTCCTCCACTGTGATAAAGAAAGCTCAACAGCACCTCTACTTCCTGAAGAGACTGAGGAAAGTTAACCTGGCTTGTCAGATCCTGGTCAACTTCCACCACTGCACCATTAAAAGCATGACCAACTGCATGTCAGTATGGCAAGCGAAAGGCTCCGCAATGGGTGGTGAAAACCGTCCACTACATCACCAGTGCCCAGCTAACTGCCACTGAGGACTTCCAGTGCAAGCGGTGTCTAACAAGGCCACGCAGCATCACTGTTTGTCCCCCTACCATCTGGTAGGAGGTTCAGGAGCCTCTGTTCCCACCCCAACACAGCACAGGAACAGCGTCTTCTCCAGAGCTGTTACCCTGCTGAACTCTGTCCACCAGCACGATGACAATAAAGTTGAATCTAAAAAAAGTCTAATCTAGAAATATATGCCAACACCATGAGGACAAAGGAACACCCTGAACCCCTGGTGTTTTGATGGCTGACTGCAGGTTTTATAGGGTAACATGACAATTCAGCTGAGTCACAAAATGATCCAGCAGCATGGCTCACTGAGATACCACAGCAACAATGGCACAATGCTGCCTGACCTGTGAACACACATGAGTGCAAGGCTGACATGGCCCTGTGTCAACATGATTCTCTTTGGTCTAAGAATAACATGAGCAATGTGAAGGCTGAGATGGATAACCTTTAAATCTTTGAACACAGTTGAACTGACAGTGAGCCCCCTGCAACACTTGTGTGAATCAAAACATTCTCTAAAGCAGTAATGCAATATTAAACTATGACTTCTAGTAAATCAACAAAAAAACAGAAAAGATTATGACATACCCTACCCCTGTGACATTTCTGGACTTAATATAGACTCAAGGTCCTATTAATGACTACATTTCATGTTTTCCTTTACTCTAGAAGCACATTGGATTGGCCATGTAAGTTTTTTTTTAAATTAAGTGGTGAATCATTAAGGCAAATGGAGACTGGATAACACAGGCAGCACTTACAGGGCTTCTTTGTGATCTGTTAAGGATCACTTTCAGTTGCTTTGCTTGTTAAGATTTCATATCATACAGCTCAATTTTACATAGTTCAGGAGTTTTTTTGCTCCTGTAACATTTTTCAATACAATACATATGTCCTGTATTTCTATGGAGACAACACAATCATAGATACAGTTAGGTATAACTCCAAAATGTCTCCTGTATGGTTGAACAAAGATATAATACCATAAATCATAAAAAAAGAAATAACACAAGCTATGTGTCTTTGATTATTTATTATAAAAAATATTAAAAGACATGGAATCTACAAATAAATTTTTTTCAAGTACCCACGCACAAAAAAGGATTCTCCATGTCCATGTACACAACCTGTACAAACCACCTCCCCATCTCCACCTCAAACCATTAAGATCTCAGCATGGTCATTCTAGGCTTTCCAATTTAGGAGCACACAATTTCACGTTTTTCACTGGGTCAATTTAGTGCAAGCACTATAATTTTGGTGACTTTTTTTTTTTTTAAGAAAACATGCCTTGAACCCCTTGAATGCCTAGCAGAGTTCAGAGGATTAAATAGGGGTCAAAAAGTTGATTACAAAAAGTCAAAGTCAAGTCAAATTCAAAGTACTAACTAAACTACTGAAAAGTGCTACAAATATAAATAATGTTATAGTGTCTTTAAATAAAGTGGCTGGTGCTGGATAAGCCAAATCAAAGAGCTGGGAGGGAGGGGGCTCTTTCATACAAACAGGGATTAGTCTTGAAAGGTTACCAGTGGATACTAGAGGTAACACGCACGCTGACTCTTTCAAGCTCTCCCCAATTTCAACTAAGCAGCCTCTGAGTCAGACAAAGAACAACAGACTGCACGGTGCTGCAGACCAGGATGTGACTATGTCCTGGTTTGAATTGTGAGCTTAGTTTTAAAACCACCATGTGGTACAGTTAGAATGTAAGCCTCTAACAGTTTAAAAATGTTTCAAACTGACCTGAAAGTGGGACAAACATGACAAACTGATGTGTGCACATGATTTGTTCAAACTCACAGAACTTTGCTGTAAAGTCTGGAGAGGAATATCTCCCATTTGATGGGGCAGCCATGACACTGTACATTTGAATATATCACTCAGTGTAAGCAGTCTTTAGCTTCAATGACGTGACAGAATACTATATGTGACACTGTCATACACTGTGAAGTCTATTTTATTCCCATATTTTGAGCAGCTGTGGAACAATTGTGGAGAAAATGTAGGTATTTAGAAACAGGAGTGCGTCTCCTTTTTCCAGCATTTATTAAAACATTACAACATGTACGTAACAACAGGAAAAGGCTGACACTGACGCAACTGCAATGTTAGTCTCTATGTGCTGACTAGTCTAGCTCAATAGTTGGCTTGAATAGGCTTGAAGTTATAAGGATAGAAAATGGTCCTATTTCTGATTATAATTTGTAATAATCAAAGCAGATTACAATTATTTACATTATGCTGCAGTTTGGTGAAAACAACATTTTTCTTTTCTGCTTTCATGAATTGCAGGTCAAAAATGCAAAATATTATGAATTCCTTTATACTTTATTCCTAACCATCAAATCATTCAAACTCTTTAATTTCCATTAATTTAAAAATAAAATGAACCCCTTTTAAAGCTGTATTTAAAAAAAAATAAAAAAAATAAAAAAAAAATTTGTCCATTTGGAAAATGGAAGCACTGCGAACATTGTTAGCAAACAGGTGCTGAGGATACAGAGCAACCTAATGAATGTAAGTCCACTTTTCATTCTGTTTTACCTCTGTTTTGGTCTCCATCAACTCCTTGAAGAAATTTCTGCCTCTTAGCTACTAAATGCTCCACTATGTTTACCAGCTGATGGCTGACTGTCTGTCTCCTGAACAGGTGGTGTACAGTGGGGTTTGAAATCTTGTGAGTGAGTGTGAGTTGGGTGGATCTATACTGTACTTGGGTTGATGGGTGCACAGATTCGCATGTATTCCTGTACAGTCTCTGCACAAGACAGACAAAGAAGTCTGCATACTTCATTGTGCTGCAGCCTGGCAACCTGGAGGTCAGAAACAAACTATTTGTTTAAGCATAAGGCCTTATGGCTTACCAAGGACACAAGTCAAAATCCCTAAAAAGACATGGAGCTCTGTGTGATGTAGTTACGCAATACACAGTCTGGCAGAGGGAGGAAAGGTTATGGAGCTACTCCATCTAGAGGATGCCACAAAGAAAGTTTGCCTGGTGGACACATGAACACAAGTTGCCCCTCATATGGATCGTCAATCTGGGTAAAAGCAGGAGGGTGTGTGTGTGTGTGTGTGTGTGTGTGTGTGTGTGTGTGTGTGTGTGTGTGTGTGTGTGTGTGTGTGTGTGTGTGTGTGTGTGTGTGTGTGTGAAACCCAAGAGAGAACAGAGCAGGAAAGTCGCCAACCTCACATTTAAATTTACTTCATGGCAAAGATGTACATCATCTCTTGGATTGGTTAGTTTGTGCCCTCATTTCCATTTCTGTTTGGAGAAGATTTTATGATTCTCACAAACAAGTTAAAAGTATGTAGACACCCATGTCCACATACTTATGTCTACCTTTTGTCTAGGTCTGGTTTTCCTGATTTTTGATAGGTCCCTTAGTTCAAATGTATGTTCAAAGTAAAATAAATCTTGACACTACATCAAGTAGGTTGTTACAGTAGCACATTGGCATGTTCAACAGTCTCATGTGGGTGCAATGTTCATGTATCCACACATTTTGTACTGAACACAGGGTGGAAATTGCAAAAACATTAAATGATAAAAAATAGGCTGAACTGATACACTTATGCTACCCTTGAACTATAACTTGTTTTTTAAGATAACATTATAATTTTAAAACAGTATAAGAGTCCATAACCATATAGCTCTGTGCAGCCATAGAGCAATTGATGATTTATAATGGTTAATTAACAAGAACGTCTTTTGTAATATGTCAAAGGTTTATTTTGTGCACGCAACAGCATGTTAGAGGTCCATCCTTGATTACCAGTTTTTCCCTAAAAAGAGTTGATTAGACAGGCACTGGATGACTTTGTACTCTTCTACTTTTCGAAACTTCACATTGGACTGCTGGGAGGAGAGTGTTAAGTTCGAAGGAATTTCTCCAAGGGAGAACAGCTGTTGTTACCAGGTGGGCCACTTTGCAGTTCTGGGGTGGCTTTCTCAGCATGTGTCCATGGAAAACTTGTGGCCAAAGCTGTGGACTGGAAGAATAGTTTCACAGCAGGACTACACTGTTACTTTTAAGAAAAGCACATTTATAAGAAAGGAACTAAAAGTTGTTCACACTAAAAACTTAACACTTTATTGTCTCTTCTGAAAACTGGCCAAGCATTAAAGGCTGCACTTCTCAAACTTCATAAGCAGTCTCTTTAACAAAAGGTGCTGTCATCATAATATGTAAGCGATAACTTCAAAACAATGTGCTGAGAACACAAATGTTTCTTCTGTGATTCTAACAACCTTAATCCTATCCTTTCAGATATATTCATACTTTTCATACAATCCATAGTCACACTGTACCCTGCTTTACCTTCTCATAATAACATAAATATAGCAGTCTTATCACTTGCATCATCACACTTAAAACATGCAAACTGCTGTTTAACCACAACCATTCAGCTCTGCTTATGTCAGCCTCGCATACTGGACCCCATCAGTCCAACCTTCATTAAAAAGATTCATGTTGCACTGTCTAATACAGTGACTGTTCATGTTCACCTCTGATCACAGGTCAGCACGCTGTACCCATGTCCCTATATGCCAAAGCTGATCACCCTAACAGACCCTGTACTCTAAACAGCTGCCATTGTAACATTTTCATCAGCACTATTGGTGGTGACCGCCGCGCCTGTTGAGGTCCCATTGATGGGTGTGTGTGGTGTGACTTTTGCCTGTCGGTGCTCCTTGCTGTGGGTGCAGCTGCGGGCACAGACGTGGCAGGAGGCACAGGCCGAGTTGCAGCAGGGTAAGAAGCGACAGATGCTGACACGCCACAGGAACCAGCCAGGTGACCAGCAGCACCAGCAGAGCACCATGCTACCTGCCACCACACCCAGGAGGATGTAGAGAACCAACAGGGACAGGGAGACTGGGGAGTCTGGGTATAAGAGGGGAAAAATACAATCCTCTTTATTCACATGGCAGCCATATATAACTTTGGTTATAATACAGGTGGAAAACACTTACTGTGTAAAGAACAGTACAGACTTTTCCCACATGTAAGCGGATTCATCAAGCTACTTCTGAAGTTTTTGAGTTCATTAGTTTGTACACGACCACACAAGCTGCAAAATATTGGGGAAGGCTCACACACCATTCACTACTGAAATGGCTGTTGTATCTGCCAGGGATCAAATCTTGGCGGGACCTCTCCTCCTCTGTGTTTGCCTTACTTTGGCTCCTTCTCTGCTCTGCCTTCCTACTGTTTAAATAAGAGAACTCGCTTCGTCCCTTCTCACGTCTTACAACACCATTCTCTAAAGAGCAACAGCGGCACTGGCCTGAGCCTTAGCAGGGGTGCTCACCACTTTCAAATGAAAGGATGTTCTGATAATGGAAATCAGAAACTTATACAAGCTCATTAATCACTGATCTCCTGCAAATAGTCCCCCCAAAATACATTTGCAGAAACTACACTTAGATTTACATAAAGATTTATGTAGTGATCAATCGGCATAGGGAAGTCAGGACGTATTCAGAGATGGTCTAACACATTGTTGGTTTTGGTTGCAGGAACAAAAATGTCACATCACAGCCCTATCCCAAAGCAAACATGCCTGTCTAACAAGGCAGTGCCAGAGTGAAACATATTCCTGCATCCTAAATCGTGCTGGAGGTTTGGTGATGTAGTTACAAATGCATGTTACACAACACAACTAATACAGTATGACAGCATCATCCATTCTGGGTTGTGTAGCTCTCTCTGGTTCTCCCCTCAAAGGTCATATGACAACTACAGTAGCTATGGACAGAGAGTCTCTAAACATAAATAATTCAGCATTTTGGGAAATACAACTTGCTCTCTTACCAAGAGTCAGAAAAGAACATGAATATCAATTCATGTCACATCAAAACTGTCTAATTATCTTGACACAGATATTGTACATAGCATGTAGAGGTTTGCTGAAACAGTCCTTTAAGCTACAGTACTGACTGTGCAATAAAGTAACCCTAGATATGAATATGCCTGGAGCCTTCCAACTGTTTAGACTTCCAATATTTACACTCACACACATACTTTACATTTTACACAAATTCAACCACAGCCATCAATGAATGAAGCAGTGTGTATGTTCATCCAGCCTGTGGCCTAACCCTTCCTGTGGGTAGACCAGGGTGCATTGAAATGTATCTCAGCTAAAAAACAGCTGGCAATTTGCACAGCAGGCGAATGTGACTCTCTTTCTCCAACTGTCAGCTGAACAGTCAGAACGGAAGAAAAGCTGTTTTTCGTAGGCCAGACTTGGCCAGGTCTTAAAAGCACTGACAAGCTGACAGGCTGGCCCAGACAGTTTCTATTTGCACCTCTGACGCTGGAATAGAGACAGATCACTCAAAAGACTGCTCTCCGCCATGAGAATCCATCACCATTTATTGGTTTACGAGTCTTTAGGTGAAATTAACAACTCAATGGTCACTGCCATTAGTTTCATGGCCAGTCATCAGGACGCTTTGCATTCAAATGGGCACTTAATTTATTTATCAAGCAACCAACTGCAGGACATAAGCATTAAGTATTACACATCGATTGATTTGTGCCACTGGAGAGTGTTTCTACCAGCTGAATTATTAAATATCTATTATTTACACAATGCTCCCTCACCTGTTACTGACTCGTGACTGGGAGCGCTGTCTGGCATGCCACAGTTCATATGCGAAGGAATCGGCACTGTGGGTGGATTCAAAAAAGGTGAGGGTGGGGTTGCTATTGCCGGTGGAGGTTCAGGAAGCAAAAGCTGACCTGCTGATGAAGGACAAATTTGGGTCAAACTTGGTTAACTGTGAGATTTCGAACATGCTGTAATAAAATCAGGGAAATTTTCGCGTGTCACCTCATCACCTAACTGACCTTTGCAACCTGTGGTCAGGTTTTCCTCCAAGTCACTCCCATCCCCACAGTTGTCAATGCCTTTATCGTCACACACTAGACCGAGAGGGATACACTTCCCATTCCTGCAGGTGAAATAAGGCTCATTGCTGCACTCTGATTGGTTAAAACCTGAAAAGGAAGATAACAATTGAGGGATTAGGAGAAGACAGAAAGGACCTGAGTCGGCTATGAAAACTACAGTTTGAGTGGAGTCTCTTTGACTGAGATTGAGAAAAGCATCAACAGGAATTTTGCATCACTCACCCACACGTGCACTAATGCACTTGGTGAATAGCACAAAAAGTCATCAAAACATTTGTAATCTCTGATGCTACGTACACAGGCTGCTTAACATAAGAGCTGTTATATCTATATTAATTGACACATTTGCTGTTTGTCTTTGTTGTGGCTTTTATTCCCAGCGCTCATCAATGCAACACTGTTCAACAGAAAGCTCTAAAATTACAGATCTCCAAACACCACGCAGTCCACGAACAAACCATGAGTCATATTTTGAAGTTGTGCCACTAGTGCTGTGTAGTCCAGATGCTGTTTGTTTTGTGAACTACATGCTGTGAACTTTGTGCTGAAGTACCATATAACCATAAGGTAACATTCAGTGTGTGAGGCATTACCCAGATTAAGTAAGTTTAAAGTATCTGCAAGTATATTTTCATAGTATACTGAAATTAAGTGAATCCAGTAGAACGCACGGGAACGATACTATTGTATACTTACTATATTATAAAATAGTGGACAGTTATGTAGAGAAGGAAACACTCGTTTTGACAGAAAATGCCTTCAGTGAATTACAGCTACTTGTAGCTGCGCAGTTGATTTGCACAGTTTACATAGTTTTATGAATGACATCGTATGTACAGTTCTGCTGTGCCTTTATGGTAATAAATAATTTAAGTTGAAGTGCTGTAATAGTTAAATCATTGCACGTCTTGGCAAAATTTAATCATCACCTGAACCTCGTACTGAGTATAGGGTTGAGTGTGAAAAAGGATAAGTGGATGTTCAAGTTTTTGGGTATGACAGAAATAACTTCTCTCTAAACAAAGAGATACTACAACAGTTGACTCCTTATTAATTAGTGTTTGATGGACAAGTCTTTAAAGCTTTGCACCTTCATGTAGGTTTAACCAAAAAAAAGAAAAGAAAAAAATTCTTCACCACCAACTGCACACACGCTGTTACCAGACATTAATCAAGCACTCCTTGATGTAAATTAGTTATCTATTTTAAGGCTAATGTCTATTTGTATTCAGTAAATATGGAATTAGAAAACACGTATTTGATATTTAATATTAATTGGCAAACATAAAACAAACGTAACAGTTTTAATAACCATTATACATTTCTGTTTATGTGTACATATCTGATCAAAGCGTGGGATGGAAGGACATTACCCAATCTGAAGGAGGTGAAGTCCCCCACAAAGTCAACTCTAGGCTGAGTCCCCCGAGTCACCAGCCTCAGGGTCAGGTAATTTCCTGTGGACAGCACTGGCCGGGGTGGGCTCTTCCCACAAAGAGGAGGCCCGAGGGGTGGCGAGCTCCTGTCCTGTCCATCATAGAACTGAACGTATGAGCCGGCATGACATGGGTCCCCTGAGCTTTCACCAGAAGTGGGCTCCAGTCTGGGGTTGAGAGGTGCTGAGCCACGAGGAGACTCTGGAAAGATAGGGGCCGGACTTAGAGGGGCCACTCGTAGCAAACTGTAGACCAGGAAGAAGCGGAAGTGGAACTGGACTTTGTCTTTAGGGGAGCTGGCCTGCATGGTGAGGTGACAGTCGGTCCCCATGGTCACAAAGTAGTACTTCTTGGATTCCTGGTGTGAGTTCACAATCATGCCATCACCCCGGATTGTCTGGCCACAGAAGTCCACTACATTGACTGGCAAGGAAAAGATACATGAGACAGAGTCCCCAGAGACAAATTGACACGTGGAGAATTTCTGGAAAGAACTCCAACCAGATGACTGTGTACATTTGGCTGTTTTTCTTACAGTGTTGGATTACTGATCACAAAGGGGACACTGTATCTTTATTCTCTGCAAAGTACAGAACCCTGTTTTCCAGATACTTTGACATTTCAGTAACAATCAAGAGAAAACAGTGTCTAATCAGTCAAGATAACACTGAAATGAATAGATAAAGATAGATAAATCATTATCTCAGGAGGGCCAGTATAGCAAGTGCAAAATCTGAATCTGCAATATTTTTAGTAACCATGACCTGTTAATGAGTGGGGAAAACAGTAATATTTACATGTCATTTAATGTACCTATGCAAGGTAATGACATGTCGGACACAGGCAGCAAAGACAAATACAATCTTACTTGTTGGTACTTCCTCTGCACTAACATTTAGTCAATGGCTTGATGCCTTGGTCTGCAGGAAATGATGCTTGCATCCGCTGCCCTGCGTTCTGTCATTTACAGTAATCTTACTGAACATACTGGAAAGTCTCCTCCAATTATATCTTTGTTGAACAGGGAGTCACAGGATTTGAGAGCCTGATGGGAAATGGCTGAATGTAACATTTAAAACCCCAGAACTCATTAATTATGAAATTGTTTATATAGTATATGTGACACCCTACAAAAGATTTTATATGAAATTACAACCCATCCACACTTATCATCTATGAACTGTCATTTTTACTCTACAAGAATGTGTCTTTGCACATTAAAATCCTGAATTTCTCACTGAGTGCAACTGCTTTGGATTAAAAAAGTATCAAGCATAGTAAATCTTGATTGCAAGCCTGAATAATGTTGAATCGTCCACGGTTAGGTATCGCATGATCTCTTGAGCAACGTAAGTTTTCTATACCACAGAGCATGGACTGTAGTTTGGTTTAAATGTACACTTTCTTTCTTGGCCTTGTTATGCTTGTTGGTATTGGCTCTTGTGTTTGTTATGCTGTTTAATTAGATTCAGTTATTAATGTTAAAGGATAGGTTCACTCTTTTTGACACCTTTGAGGAGGTGGTGGACAGGAGGACACCGGACAGACTGTTATCCATCATGGATAACCCTGAACATCCTCTTCACCACCTCGTGGACAGACAGCAGAGCTCCTTCTCCAGTAGACTGCTCTAGCTCTGCTGTCACAAGGACCGCTTCAGGAAATCATTCCTGCCACGAGCATCACACTGTACAACAGCAACTCAAACAGTTCATCCACCAACCTCACGAACACCAATATGTTACATATCATCTGCACTACTGGAATATTGCACAATATTTTTTTTGTTATACATTTATCTGCTCTGGCTCTCTCTCTCTCTCTCTCTTAAGAACTGCTGTTAATACTTGTTTATATACTAAGTTACGTTGTATTTTTCTTATATTATCGTAATATTATATAATGTGTATTATATAATACACATTATATAACTATATATTTAGTTATACTTCGTTATATTTTTTGAGAACATTCTTTTTCTCTTAGTTTTATTCTCATCCTCATTCTTCTTTGTTTGATATATTTTGTTGTTTAACCTGCTGCTGCAACAAAAGAATTTCCAAAATTGGGATCAATGAAGTAAAAGTCTGTCCTCTGTCTGTCTTCAAACAACAGTGAGGATGCCTGAATACACACCGAAACAGCTCTAACTTTCTGGAATCATTTTTCCTGTTTTGGCTATTTAATAAGGTATTCTTTATGTGCAGCTAATATGAGGCTTCAGCAGTCTGAGTTAGATAAAAGCAGAATTTTAATAATCTAGAAATGTAATAGTAGAAGTCAAGAATTCTGAATGAAAAGCTAGTCCAGTTGTCTTTGACATCCACATATACCATGACTCAATGACTGAGCTTCATCACAGCATTCTGAATGTGTGGTTAATGACAGCGACTACATTAAAAATTCCAGTGATGCTACAGAAAAGAGTTACTTCGTACTCAACACATTTTAGATGTAGAAACTTACACACATCAAACCTGGTAAACCTGATCATTTGAGAAGCAGCTCACTGCTCATGTACGGGCAGTACTGGGTCAGATGAGCAGGCAGAACCGGCTCTAGCAGCCCCCACCTACCCAACCGCCACCCCCTGCCTCTGGGCTGCAGGCCAAATAATGAGAAAATTTACGACCACCCCTGGAGTTTATTAGCTCTGTTTCCCTGGGAGACAACTAGATCCTCCTGCACTGACCTCCAGGAATGTCCCAAAGCCCAGGAGCCCCTGTTGGTGGGAAACAGCTCGTCCCCTCTGCACCACATTAGTAAATACAAAGCCTTAGGGGACATTGTCGAAAACATGGGTGACCAGAGGACACGAGTGCCCAGTAAAGATTTTTGCAGGCTGAAAATTAAAATCTTTTCAAACACTGTCATTGTAAATGGAGTGTGTTTCAGAGAGCAGATCCAGAGGGCAGGTGAGGCCAAGGTGACACACTGTAGCTAGAGATGTCTCTGAGACCGAACTGTGTGGAAAAGGGCAGCAGCCTCATTGTCCATCCATGTGTTATCCTATCACTGGTGACTCACCACAGGCTTCTGTTTCATCACCTCACATCTGAATTTCTATAATCTCACTGTGTATGATGCCTTATTAGTCTAACCATTTAGACTGAACTTTATGCTTTAGTATAATATTCACTCATTGATCAAATCCTTTGATTACTTCAACATCATTTAAAACTATAACCATTGATATATAATAATGATAATGAAGTTTGAATTTGCTTTTATTAAGCAAATAAACACAGAGTTCATTTCAGGAGAGGTTTAAAGGAGTCTACCATTGGTTTCGCATGTTTCAGCTCCTTTACTACCAATCACTGACATGCATCACAGCTGTCCATTTTACAACCATGCTGCTGTGTTTTACAAACTCACATGTATATCGTCTACAGTTCCAAGAGTCCTTTGGTTTCATTGAATTTGTTTGATATGAATGCATAAGAACATATTCTTGAAACATGCTTGAGTCGTGTGATCCATCATAGTGAACACCAAGTCTGTATTCAGTGTAACATTAATGCAGACTTCATGTGATGGATTACACTACTAACACAAAGAATGGAAACCAGTGGCTGTATAGAACTACAGAAAAATACTTCAAAGAGTCTGTGCACTCAAAACAGTCAGCAAAAATGTGAAGTATACATGATTTCTGGTGAACGCACTAGTATGGTCTTTGAAACAAAAGAGGGCAGCAGCAACACCTCAGCATGTTACACCATAACGTGTGTGATTTGGAGAATAAAACTGTTAACAAGTGTTTTATAATGTATTTTACATCACATTTTATAGCAACTGCTGCCATTTTTTGTTTTAGTTTTCCTCATCACAACTGTGCAAATTCTGCATTGACTACAATAAAGGGGAGGGTCATGCAATATTGCAGTAATTATCATATTGCAGTATCCAAATATTCACTGAAGTACTCAATATGAAATGGCAGAAAGTTAAACTCATATCCTTCCCAATGTAGGGAACGTATTTTGGGTTTTACAAGAATAATATGACTTTTTACCAATTCACTACAAAGTATGTACACGCTGACAGCTTCAGATAAAATCCAGGCTGACTTATTGTTTCAGATAATATACGATTAGACTTTTAGTCAACAAACAGAAGCAGCAGTAACGGTAGCACTTACTACCGTTACTGTTTTTCTAATACTACAGTCTCCTATCCAAAAAATCTGGGACGCTGTGTAAAACATAAAACAGAGTGTGGTCATTTGATAATTATTTTTGACGTCTACTCAATTGAAAACCGTACAAAGACAATATATTTAATGCTTGACCTCATCAAATTAATTGATTTTTGTAAATATATGCTTATTCTTAACTTGATCCACGTTTCACACAAGTTGGGACAGAAGCAACTAAAGTCTGGGAAAGTAGTGGAACGCTCCAAAAACACCTGTTTGGAACACTCCAGAGGTAAACATGTTCATTGTAACAGGTGATAGCATCATACCTGGGTATGAAAGGAGCATCCTGGAAAGGCTAAACCGTTCACAAGCAAAGATGGAGTGAGGTTTACCTCTCTGTGAACACACGATGGTACAAAGGAGATGACTACAGGACTCAGGAACACTGTTGTCAATAAACAGTGTGCGTGCATTTGATTCCATTCTGTTCTTATGTAGGTTTTACACAGCGTCCCAACTCATGCAGAATCGTGGCTGAACTCTGTGCCGCTTTTGTCTGGCTCTGAAACACGATTTCACCACGATCCAAACGTCATCAATCAGTGGGTGAGAAGCGCTCCGTTCGATGTGTCCGGTGCTTCATGTCTTACCTGTCTCAATGGCCGAGCAGTGCACAGTGAAGAAGACGAGCAGGAGGAGCAGCCTGAGCAGACGCTGCCAGCAGCTCTCCACCTCCAACTCCATCATCCAGGCTGAGAGAGGAAGACTCCTGTCCAATCAGCTCACATCAGTGATTCTGACATCCCATCAATATGTCATATCTGGTCACTGAAGAAGAGAAGGCTTCAGCTGGAAGTGTATGAGAGCTCAGGACGGGAGGGATCCGGCCGTGAGAGGAGGCAGCCGCTCTGCTCTTCATCATCAGCACTGGGCTTTTTATTCCGCTCGAACCTCCTCTCGGGCCCGTCCTGTCATCTCCATGACAACAGCCAACCAATCAGCAGTCAAGTCAGGCAGGAAAAGACTCCGGCTTGAAACCAAACTTTCCCCTCCTGATGTGAACTTCTCTAGCTTCACCACATGCAGTCAACTTCCGCGAGCTCTGCTGCTTCTTCCTTTGGGTCTGCTGCTCTTTAAAAAGGCTCCACGGGAAACACAATCAAAGCTCAAACTAAGCTTGTTTACTGCGTCTCAAGTGATCATTTCAAATCTTTGCCTTCTTTATCAGTCTGTTAAAACAGAAACAGAAAAGTAGCAAACCTCTCTCAACATCAGAAATCATTGAGATGACTTAGCTCCTTCCCCGGAGTCTCTGTGCTTTGTCGTCTTGCAGGTTACACAGTGGCTGAATCTGGATTGTGGATTGCAGCTGCGTCTCCCGCCTTGGCCCTGCCTGACATCCACTGCAACTGCTACTGCTGTTATTACATCCACTGTCACTGTTACTGTGACTGCATGTCTGTCTCTCTGTCTCTCTGTCTCTCTCTCTCTGACTGCATTTCTGTCTGTCTGTCTGTCTGTCTGTCTGTCTGTCTGTCTGTCTGTCTGTCTGTGTCTGTCTCACTCTCCCTCTCCCTCTCTTGCTCTTCCTCTCTCACCCAACCGGTCGAGGCAGATGGCCGCCCACCCAGAGTCTGGTTCTGCTCGAGGTTTCTGCCTGTTAAAAGGAAGTTTTTCCTCGCCACTGTTGCCAAGTGCTTGCTCATGAGGGAATTGTTGGTTCTCTGTAGATAAAAGAGCTTGGTCTGTACCAGCTCTATATGGAAAGTGTCCTGAGACAACTTCTGTCCTGATTTGGCGCTATACAAATAAAATTGAATTGAATTGAATTGTGGTGCAGGAGTGACAGCAGATTCCAATCTCAGGTGACCTTTTGCTTCATACGAACAGTCTGTCTTTAACTGATCTCCAGCCTCATTGTAACACACATTTACACAAAAGTGACACATTTGTGATGTGATATTGATCCCTCTAAGTTACCTTGTCATGTCATTCGCTTATTGTTTTGGTCTTTTTATGGGATTTGTTGACAATCAGAAAAACATAGATTATTAGCAGGTATTATTATTCAGTTATTACCATTGAACTCAATCTGGTTTGCTATTTTAAAAACTAAAATCTTTGTACTTGTGAGACTGCAGCTGGCTTTGTGGTCAGATCTGGAGGGAAACTAGAAACAACTCAGGTCATCAACAGGTGACCGAAACACTAATGGAAACACATTTCTGTTTAAAATAATCTTTGAATTTAAGTCTTGAATTTGAATTGATGCACTGGTGATAAGAGGGAGTGAGTGTTCAGACAAGGACGACCAGCTCATATCTGACCATCTGTCTTCCTCTGCGTCTTTAGAAAAAGAAGAATGATGCCCCACATACAAAGACAGGGGTTAGTGTGTCATTTTTATTAATAAGTCAACGTCCTAGAGAGAATGGAAGACTGTGTCTGCTCTGGAAAGGTCAGGAATAATGACAGAAGATGTGCGGAATGACAGAATGATAGAAAAGTTAGTGCAGTCAGGCTGAAAGCCTCTAAATGCGCTCTCTAAGCTTGAAAAGTTGAATCTATTAAGTGAAGAGGTTCTCATTAGTCACTCATGAGATTTGGATTTTAGCTGCATGCCATTGTTTACTCTTTGCCTGAATCTGCTCTTTCAAAAGTTCACAATGATTTGTTACTTGCAGCAGTCAGTGGGGACTATGTTGTTTTAAAACTTTTAGACCTTAGAGCAGCACTTGCTATGTTTGATCATAAGCTGCTTATCACCAGACTTAAGATAAGACTTTACTTTATTAATCACAACATCACATGCACATGCCATGCATCATTGAAATTATTTCTTCTGCATTTAACCCATCCTGGTAAGTCCTTCCTCCGCGGCAGACCAAGAGTGGTGGGCTGCCAGCCGACGGTGGCACCCAGGGACCCAGTTTCTTCTTGTCTCCATTGGTCAGGTGGTGATCTTCATGTTTTTCATGTTTTTTTTTTTTTATATAGAGGATACCCCAGGTAAACACGGGGAGAACATGCAAACTCCACACAGAAAGGCCCTTTCCTAAAGGGCAGCAGGCACCAAAGGCATGATGGAGGACACACCCCCAGCGCCCCAGGTGGGAATCGTACCCAGAACCTTCTAGCTGTGAGGTGACAGTGTTACCACTGCTCCACCGTGCCACCGAACAATGGGTTGGGATCCAAGAAACAGCCCTAAACTGGTTTAAGTTATACCTGGCATAAGTAAAGTGAAGAAGTGCTTTGATTACCTCTTGCCTTGACAACTGTAACTTCTTGCACATAGATTGTAAAGCCCTTTGGTCAGCCCATTGTGTTTTAATGGTGCTTTAGAAATATATTTGATTGACTTAACACTCGCTGGCCTTAGATTTGCTGTGTGGTGATTTCATTAAACACATTGATTTAGTAATCTGCCACCAAACTAAAATAATGACAGTCTTCAAACATGATTTTGACAGAGACCCTCTTTACAGCAGTGACCACCTAACAGCCACATAGCTGAGTAGTGGTATTTATTATCAAGCAAACTGTAAATACAACTCATACAAAGCAGTTGACACACAGACAGCGTCCATGTTCTGGGGCATTTGCCCTCTTTTCCTGGTTGGTAAACAAGCTTTGCAGATGATGGTAAAAATCTGTTCAAATTTGTTGACAGTTAACATTATTTGCACATGACTGACATTTCAATGCAACTAAAGCAGTCTCAGTGAACAGCTCTACTTTAAATAGTTCAGTCACATGAAAATAACAATGTTGATCTGACCCTGGGATTTCTACCTCCCCCACAACAATCAAAGAGAATGGAATACAGCATTGGACTTTTAGATCTCGACAATTTAGTGACCTCAATGTGAACACTTTAAACATCTCATCCAGTATCATATAATGATACCGTGTAATGATATAATTGGATAATTTTCTGGTTATTTAGGTGGACACTTTACGTGCAGGTACCCCTACTCCTTTTCTAGTTTAGTGGTTCTCTGCATCCACACCTGGATGAAAACCCTTATTACACCAAGATATTGCTTAGGTGTGAAAACCTGACACAAGGTCTTTCACTGTGGAAGTCAAAGCCCAACAAGAGCAAAGCTGCAGACAGACAGCAAAAGCACCATCCTTTCAAACGAAGATGTTATAGCTTTGAGGGTTCTTCATGACTGCATGACTCACTCAGCTGCTCCTATAATGCTGGGTTCTGCTTCAAAATGCTTTGTATTTCCTGGTATTAATGTGTCCCTGCACAAACACAAGCTCTGTTTGCTGCTTCCCCCTTGTGGTTGAATAGAAAAGTGTCACTGTCATTTACTGTTCTCAATGTCCTGATTTAATTTATTTACTTTACACGTCAATTTCATACATTGCTTAGGAGGCACATTACTAGTGTGTGGAGGCATGGGGAAATACATCTGAAACGGATACAAATCCAATTTTAATACATGATAGCTTCAAGAACTGGAAACATAATCAACTAACAACAAAAAACATAAAAAGCTGTGCAGAATTCCTCATTGATTGAGATGAACAAGAACACTGGGTATTTCACTTTAACTTGAAGTCTTTGCTAAATTTGTGCAGCGCATGATTATAGAATCTTTTGAATTATCCTGATGACATATAAGGACATTTTTCCTCGCCACTGTCACCGAGTGCTTGCTCATGGAAGAATTGTTGGGCCTCTGGAGATTAAGAGCATGCTCCCGACCTGCTCTATATGTTGTTAATACAGGTGGGTTTTTTTTTTCCAACGAAATCATGTTGTGTGTGAAATTGCTTTTCTTACTCAAAATTAGCTTGTATGTGTTTGAGGAATTATCTGACGCCTCCCTAATTGTGAGGTGGGTAAGACTCTTCAGTTGTGTTTCATAAGTTGACTGTACTCCAAATATATCTTATGGAACACTGGCTTACTGCAGCCGCTGTCTGTGCCCCTCACACAGCTACTGGTAGCATCAGCAGGCCTGATCAGCGCCAGTTGGAAACAAGATGTATTCCTCTTCAGTTAGAGTAAACACAACACCACTAGACACTTGTAGCAGAGACACAGAATCTGAGAGTTGCTTCTCATGGCTGGGTAGCTCCGACTCCCAGCTCCACATCATCCATGCTACACTGAGTGGTCCCTGGACCTCGTGTGTCACACACTATGTAGCCACATCTCCTTCAGGTGGTGCCCCCAACTTGTTTATTTCATCCATCAGTTAGCCAAACCTGCCTATCCTTGAGAGTCATTGCTGTGAGTTGGGGTACAACCATTGAGCGCATTGAACAACCTGCAAGTTTTCAGTTTGGCAAAATAACTCACTCCAATATGAAAGTGTGTACATTTTTTAATCTTACGAAAGCCCAGTTTTTAAAACAAACATATTCAAAGATAGAGATTATTTAAAAGATACAGATCAGCTAGAATGAAATCATTTTACATTTCATCAAAGTAAATTAACAAAATATAATTCCATATATGATTAGTGCTGGTGGCGCACAAGAGGTAAACCATGTGTTGTCCAGTGTTTTTGTGGCAAGCTGTGTTATCACTGATCTGTCCAGACCAGTCATCAGCAAGATAAAAAACCACAAACAGGCTCAGGCCTGCTGTCTAAAAATGAACATACAACTGATAATGGTGGAATTTGTTGCTTAATATTTAAAAAAGACAAACAAAGGACATGAAAAGAGAGTAAGAGGGACCAACACTTAAAATCAAGAGAAAAGCTCAAGACAAAGCTACAATGCATAAAGATACAACAGGGTAAAATCCATCTCGGAAGCAGGCCTGCGAGTTATTGTAAAGTTCACCCCCTCAAACATGACTGGCTGGTGTTTGTATTTGTCAGCAGCATTTTCCGTATTGCTATCTGCCAAAAACAAGAGGAAGGACCCACTAAAACATTTAGTGTATTTTACATTATGCAGTATGTTGGTTAAGGCAGGTCATAAGATGATACATTTAAGTACAGACACTCCTTTAAAACACAGTTTACATAAAGATGCACAGGTTAATATGGGTCTGCAGAACTATTTGTACCTTTGATTTGAAGTGGCAATGCCCCTTGTATAGAGGTTTTTAAAAGGTATTCTGGGAAATTAAATATTTATGACTAAAGTAGACAAGGCAGGTTGATGCATTAAGACTTAATGATAAAATGTCATCATAAAATAAAAAAAAACATCAGAAACTGACTGTATCCAAAGGAGAATATCAGATTGAACTTTTTCTTTCATGTCCAAAAATCACTGTGCAGTTCATCTGCCAATCAAACCTGACTTCAACAAAAATGTTTTACCCTTGCTTCCCTTCACCACTATTTGTATTATTCCATCTCACACAAGTATTTTCCCAATCTAGTTTGCCAATACCAAATCAAATGTGACATCCATTTTTTTCTTCTATATAGTACAGTCATTTCAGTAGTGTACAATAACAGGCAAAACTGACAAGTAAAGGCCATTTAATTTCCAGTCTGTCTCCTAAGGTTTATATGCAAAACAAATGACTCGTAAGTCAAAAATCAATATTGTATCAAACAGCAAATAATGCCAAAATTATTTAGATCAAGATTTTTTTTTAATTGACTTATTTTGAGTATTTTGTGGGTTGAAAAGTTTTCTTGCTGTTAAAATCACAAGCATCACCATTACATCATCACATAAACTACCCGTAACTTGAATGAACATGAATTCATCATCTCAATGTCAATCATGTTTTATTTTGATAAGAAAATTACTCCAAATGACATGATCAAACTACTCCATCTTCATCAAACTAATTGAGATGCTTATGCGGTTTCAGCAAGTCCCAAACACTTGTAACATAATGTGGTTAAATGTTACTTCTCATTTTTTAGATGTGAGAGCATCACATCTACTTATCAGAATTTTCTCATAATCACATGCAAAGACCGATTTATGTTGTGTATGTATGTATGTATGTATGTATGTATGTAACACAAAATTACAAGTGACAGAGAATGCATCAGTTCTGTGAGAGCAGATGAGTGAGTAGTGCAATGTGCCTTGAGTGTATGTCTTTACAGCAGCTCCACTGTTTAAAAGGACATCAATCCAAAAGGTCAAAAAACCCTGCTAGCTTCTAGAACACGCAGTGTGGCGCATTACCAGCTACCAGCGACTGTCCACAGATACCTGTATGTCTCCACAGCTGATGACTAACTGAGCCATGTTCACTGCAGCTTTCTACATTTCAGGATACCAAGGCCATAATCTTTCATAATGTAATCCACCAGCACAAAGGAACACTTCTGTCCTGTTGAATCTTGCCAAAACAGAAGATATTAATACATTTGGCAGTTTAAAACAGATAAATGGACATAGAAAAGGAAAATCTGTCTTTCCCACCTTCCCTTTGTGTCAAGAGAATACTGCAAAGTCACTATTTTCTTATCTTTCTAGAAAGTTAAAACTGCAGTGAGGAACTTTTGTCTCCCCCTTCTAGCAGTAAAACTACACAGACTCTGTCCACATGCTTATGATGCCAAAGGCTCCACCATCCCACTCTGCTGCTGAGGTTGCTCACCCCTCAGCTCTGCATGTAAAAATACTACAGGTGTGCCAGTGTGGGAATGTCACCGCACTCTCTATACTATGAAAACACAGAGCGATACCTGGCTGTGACAGGCTTATTCAGACTTTTGTGAACTCATTTGGCAAAGGCTTGAACATAATGGAAATCAATTTATACATTAAAAGTCCCATGCTCCTACTTCATTTAGGCCGAATTCTCCAGGTCCCCAGGCCTCAAAAAAGTTAAAAGAAAGTCAATTTGAGATTAAATGGACTTTGGATGGATGAATTGCTCAGAGCTCAGGGACACACACAACTTGTGATGAAGAGTGCAAAGACTTTAGACTTTAGAATAAAAAGTGGACAATGCTTCACTTTAAAGGGTCACAATCCAAAATGCTTAGGGACCAGCAGAATTTATCAAAAGACCTGATGATAAAAAAGGAGTGTACAGAGCCCCAGAGTGTCCAATATTAAATAAATAAATAAATACTTTGCAAAACAGTCATATGCATAGTATATACACATAAATGAAACTACAATTGCTGAAATCATTAATGAAATTATTAAAACTCAGTTCCAGTCCTTGATTATGATTGTTGTAATATATTCTATATAAACACACCTGTAACTGCGTTACAAGTGTGCCAAAAAAACCTTTCAAAATGCCAGAGTTTGATGTCAAGTTTGTTTTAGTGGGTGGGTTTGCCAGTAATATAATATTTGTTGCAGTGTAGCTTGATTACTCTGTAACAAAAATGATATTGCTAGCAAGAAAATCCTTTAGTGGACTCTGCCCTTAACACCTTTTATTTCTGAGGTCACTCCAGCCAACAGGAGGTAGCCAACACTGCTCACACCGGGTCCTCATTGTGGTGCTGAGTAATAATCTAAAATCAGCCCTGCTGGACAAGAAGGTAGCACGAGCAGTCTTTTTAAGACAAGACATACAAGCATGTTGGTATTGTTGTTGCTCTGGCTAGCAGGAGATAAGTGGCTCAATTTGGTAGCAGTTGTTGAGTTTGCTGTCCTAAGAGCAAGGAGAAACATTATTTGCTAAAAAGTAAGTGATTGTTGACAACACAACTGTCACGGAAAATGGCATTATGAACTAAAAGCTGGCTTTTGAGAAACGACATTATGAAATAAAAATGAAAGAAAATTTTCAAAATCATTTATTATGAAAGTGAATGGGGTGTCCCAGTGGCTCACCTGGTGGAGTGAGTACCTGGCCTGGGTTATTCTCTGCATGTCATCCCTCTCTTCCCTGCCTTTCCTGTCTCTTTCCAGCTGTCATTATCTAAACAATAAAGCAGAAATGTCCCCCTTGCCTCCCAAAATATCTTTAAAAAATGAATGATGAAATTTCATTATAATGAGTTGAGTTTCAATAATTTAAAAAACTGTTGGTTCATTTATATATTTAAATAATTTGGTCATATGAAAATTTCTTTCATTATGCCTTTTTATGTATTTAACAATGAACACTGGGGTCCCATAGAGTGTGCTTTATGGGCCAGTGGAATCAGAAATCAGAAAACAGAAACATACTTATGGCTTCATTGACTTTGTTTCTTTTCCCAAACTGTAGCAGTGCATTTATTATGCACTACTGGTCAGTGTTGCGATTAAGGGCATTAAGTAGGACTGGAACAATATGTTGTTCAGCTGACATATGAGGTTGACAATGACTTTAAATTAAATATTCTATATCATGCACTCAGTATAACCCACACCTGTTGATGTAGCACCATTAGCATTACCATTCATATTTTAACATAGTGTTATGTTAGTGTGTTGTGGTCCAAAATAATGCTTCAAAGGCTTTTCTCCTCTAACAAGAATGCTAAGAAAAAGAAATCCAATGGGAGCTCGGAATAAATTTCTGTCATTTTTTGGCCTGAAAGTGCTCAGTTACTGCATATCAGCCATGGAAAACATGCTTTAAGATACACACATATCTTTCTTGCAGTGTTTAGTATATACACCAAACTCAGGAAGTGCATCTTTAAATTTTGAAGTAAACTTAGCTTATCATTTTTCACCCTGAGCTTCAGTCCTGGTCGTGGCCATGACAGGACTGTGTAATTGTTCTGAATGAAGTGAATGAAGCTGGTCAACCTGAAAGCAATGTAATCACTACCTTCCTCAGGATTAAGTGTGGTCTGTAATGTTTGGTGATGACTGCTGTGAGAAACAGCTGTTCACTCCCATTCAGTGTGTTGAGTTGTGAAGTACCATGTGAATTGTGAGAGATTATGCATCATGGTTGATCTAATGAATCCCATTGATGATGTGATTGTGCAGCATCTCCTGTTCGTGGTTGTGCAGGGTAGGGTTCACTTCCTCATCCCTCAACCGAGCATTCTTCCTGATCTCCTCCAGGGAGTAGTCCTTTACCAGGCTGCCATTCTCAAAAACAGTCACCAGAAGGTCCTGAGGAACAGCAAACAGATAAATCATTAAGCACAGGAGAAGGAAGTTTAGCAACAAAACCATCAAATGCAGAATAAATCCTGCTCTTGCATTCAATTTAAAATGTGCATCATAATTCTGTGAAATGAATACACTGACAATTCTATAATGTATTCTGTGGCTCACATCTTTATGTACTCAAAGTATAAAGGAGACAAATCAAATGCTCGCTGTGACTACCTATGAAATACATTCATGAAAATGCAGAATACAATTGAAACCTGGAAATAGAAAATCATTGCTGGGCAATCAAAAATGAGTAATATCATCAGGAGAAGCTCAGGTGAGGGAGAAGGGCTTCAAGATGAGGATGGGACACTGCAGGAGACTGGTGTTTAAGGTGTGTGCCACTCAATCACATCATCTTCGGATCGATTCCTGCCATAAACCGTTGTTTTATGTCATACTTGCTCTCCATGTTTCCAATCTCTCACTGCAGTTCACAACCCTCTTTTGTATGATTTTGTTCTCTTACGCAACTGTCTGCCAGGTGGTTATTACACAATATCACAGTTAGCAAACATATTTCAGGGGGACATGCCCTCATCTGGCTGTTATCAATTTCACATTTACTGCACGTCTGTAGATAATGACAAAGACAATGGTCAACACTTGGACGTAGCATAATGATACACAGAAGTTCATTTCTTTACTATATGGTAGACAAGATAAGATGCTATTCACTGTATTGACATCTTTGTTGAAATTAGACATTAATATATTTTCAGTGTGTGACTGGTCTCAATCCTTTACATGGAGTGAAACTAGCTGAAGTCACTTTGTGCTGAATGAAACCTGTTCACGGGGGGGTGGGTGGGGGGGCAGGCTAATATCAATACAATGTTCACTTATTGTTAGTAAACAATTTGACCAGTACAGAAAAAAATTTCCTAATTACACCGGACTCTGAAGGAAACTGTCTTCTGTATTTCAATCCTCATGTTTTACTTTGTTTAACTTAGATTATATAAAAACAAACAGTATGAGTTATAAAACATTATAAAACGGAAAGGTGAAATCCGGCAATCTGATTGGCTGTTAACTGTGATATAATAAGCATATACCACAGCTACTAATCTAAAAAGCCTTATCACAGCATATCACTCCGCTTCAGGGAAGCAACAATGTTTAATGGCAACGGGCCTTATTATTATTAGCTAGATTAGATTATAAACTTCCTGCACTGTGCGTCAGTGAGTAATTAGGAGTCAAATTGCGGAGTGCCATGGACAGCTCCCGTATAATGACAGTCACAGGATCAGCACCTTGACAGTGACTATGACACTTAGGGCTCTGCAGACTGATCTGTCACTGTCTGATTGAACAGCCTCATGGAAATGATATTTTACAGTTCTTCACATTATTTACTAACGAAATACGTTAAGGCAAGTAATTTGGTGCTTTTAAAGTCATGATATTCAGATTCCTCTGCTGCGTCTCCAGCGATCACTCAAAGGTGAAACTATTAAAAAAAACTCTCATTCATTGAGGTTCTGGGTGGATTCTTCCGGACCACTCACTCATAGTTAACTGCAGGGGGGAGGGGGGACGGACTCGCATGTTTACGTTACGGGGCTGATTGTCAGAGAAGTAACAATGTATCCATGACAACAAACTGTTACAGCAGGTAGCAAAAACTTGCTGCGGTGTTTTGACAACGTTAACAAATAGACTAAATTATTTGAATTCACATGTTTAAGGTTAACTTTCACCTCCGGATAGAGTTAACAATGGTAGAGTTGATTGAGCAGTGACTTTCACGACATGCAGAGCTAACGTACGGAGAGGTAGGACTTTTTACATATATATATACACAACAGGACTATTTTATTAGATAATATTCAATTCAATTCAACTCAATTTTATTTGTATAGCGCCAAATCACAACAAAAGTTGTCTCAGGACGTTTTCCATACAGAGCTGGTACAGACCGAGCTCTTTTATCTACAGAGACCCAACAATTCCCTCATGAGCAAGCACTTGGCGACAGTGGCGAGGAAAAACTTCCTTTTAACAGGCAGAAACCTCAGGCAGAACCAGGCTCTGGGTGGGCGGCCATCTGCCTGACCGGTTGGTTTAGAGAGGGAGAGCAAGAGAGTAGTAATATGTATTTCTGTTTAATTAAAAACTACATGAAAATTATCGCGTATTCCTCTTTCATATTGCCATTATTGGTAACCGTTTTATAAAAGCAATACATCATTACTTAAGAAATAATCCAAATTTAATGTCAGTGAGAGATAACAATGAAATGCTGGGACTAACCTCCTCAGGCTTGCCTGCCCCTCTCTCTATTGTCTCGAACAATCCATCAGAGTTTCTCCTCAGTGATAATCGACCTCTTTTTGACATCTTAGACGGGTCGGTCACTGGCTGCTTGTAGACATCCATCTGGAAGAACACATACAAACAAAAGGTCAAAGCTAAACCAGGATGTAGCTCTGCAAAGTCTACTTCCTTAAGTCTGACTCAAGACCAAATTTCAAATCTGCAAAATGTCCCCTACCTTTAGCTGAATGCTGACCACTGTTATTCAATAAAACTGTACCCATCATCCACACAATCAATTCTGCACGTTGCTGCCTTCATTGAGTCTATGAAGGGGTTTTGTCAGTTATTTCACAAAGAAGGTCATGTAAACAAAAACCTGTTGATAATCAGTAAATGAAACTTAAAACTTTGCTGAAAACTGTTGCTGCACCCAAACTGAGCCAGAACTTTTCCACTTACCCCCTTGCCATTAGTCTCCACGTAGCTGCACTTGAAGGCACAGTTGAGTGTATCTCTGTTGAGTTTCTGAAGCAAAGAGCTGCCACAACCAAAGAAGACATTCTCAGCACTCCAGCCCTCATCACTCAGCTTCTCAAGAATCTACAGGAAACATAGAAAGGACAGCTTCAAACACAGTATAACAGGCATCAACATGTTTTATATTTCATGTTGGAGCAGGGTAATTAACTTTGCCTCCTTTCCCCTCAGGGGTATGAGCTTTTGCCAAGGTGTATAAGAGCTCCTGTGCAAGAGACATAATAAATATACAGTAGGAGCATTTCAGAGCACTTTTCAGGGAAGTAAATTAATAATCATAAATACTGTGAGTGAAAATCTGTTTTTCAAAGACAAAAAGTGTCACACAACACCTTATCGGCAACAGGTGGCATTCATGCTCATGCACACTGCACTTGACAAGGGGAGGGGAGATGGGGGAGCATGAAGGATGGTAAATCTGGCGTGCGAACATGTAATTGCATTATGAAGAAAGACAGATGGTACAGTCAACTATCTTTCTTCAGAATGACTTACCCCACCTTTAAGAGAACAGACATGTTTTAACAAGTCCACAGTGTAACCGACTGCTCCATGCCATTTCCTTTGAAATTAAAACAAACTTGTTCTTCCAGACTGAAAAGTTGTGTTCCCAAACCTATAGCACTGGCAAATCTCAGCAATGAAATGTGAGCAAAATGTTATCATAACCAAGAGAAATGATAGCCAGGACTACAAAAACAGGACCACGCTGTAAAAAAAGAATTTCTGAGAATGTAGCATCTCAAAACACCACTGATGACATCTAACTTTTTAGGAAAATCCCAGTGAAAAGGAGTGTCAGTGTTGCCAGTTGCAGTGTTCCAACTCTTCCAACTCTTCCAAACACAACAGGAACCTAAATTGGTCAGGTATGAATTTAGGCTGTTGATGAGTGAAAGAAAGACAGAGTAAAGGTGTGTCTAATAGCTGAAGTAAAGATAAAAAAAAGAAATCTGGAGTTGCAACAGGTAGGAAAACAAAGTATAATGTATTCAATAAGATGTGGAAAGAAGAGAAAGATTAACCCAGACTATTACAATCAAACCTTTTCTCACCTTGTCCACTGAGCTGAGGTCAATGCCGTCCCCTTGAATAATTCGCAGGTAAGAAGGCAACACCTTGTAGCCCACAGAGTTCAGAGAACAGCCAAAACACTCCTCCAAAATCTTTATGACCTAAGAAAGAGATTTCAATGATTTTATTTGGAGTTTGATTCATACATGTAGGTATTAGCCATGTCAAGATGGAGCAGTCTGAACATCTCACAACCTCAGTTTATGTATTTTGTATATATGTATACCTCGCCAATGTGTCAGCGCCATGACACATCACAATACATCATATGTGTACAGATGTCACAATACCTGATATTCACCGTGAGGGAATGAAACTGGGAAACAACATGAAATTTACTGTTGCGTGACGTGGAGGCAGTGATTATGCACTGTAATGGAGAGCAGGAGGAGCAGAATAGGAGGCAAAACAGCCCTCCATGCACCAACAGGCATAAGAGAGAGCACATAGTTAAAGCCTCACAGATAAAAATCTCTGACAAAACACACAGCACAGAGTGAGTCATAGACAGGGGTGCACTTAACCGTTTTGCAGGTATGCATTTGTGACAAAATCTGACACGTGGAACACCCAGTTGTTTCACAACAACACATCTGAGTTCCAGGCAGCAACAGAATTGGGTACAGCTACTTTGGCATTCTGCCACCTTCAAAGTAACGTCAAACTGAACCCAACCAGTAGAGAAGACTTTTCTCTGAGAAGTTCCTCAAAATATGCTGTGAGCGCAGTGAAAGGCAGTGCAAGATATGTCATTCACATCCACATCTAGCAGGCAAAACAGGCGCATTCAGGTCAAAGAATTTCTATCATCCATTATTTGATAAACACACAAAGATTAAGGAGTCCATGAATGTGGCACAAGCTATGGCTAACAAAGAAGCTAGTCAAGATGAAACGTCTGGTCACTCACTTGCTAAATGGTGAAACAAGTTGAATAAAGAACAACAGCAAGCTCTATGTGATGTTTTTCTCCTAGCATTTCATGAGGCTAAACATGCATGTCTGTCCTGTGATGATGATTTTACTTCAGTGAAGGTGCTAAGAGTGAATGGCGGAGGTGCATATTATTCACATGAAGGGGAAACACAGATAATGCAAAGTATCGCACAAACTATCAGTGGGAAGTTAAGAACAAAGTTGCAGTCTGGCCACTCCTTGATGGATCTGAGGACATCACAAAAGCCACCTTGCAACTTAACAGAGACTTCACTGAAAAAGACTGGCCCTCTGTGTATGGCTTAGTCTAAATAGTAAATACAAGCAAGACGTTAAAATGTCTCTTACGCCGCCTTTGAGCTGTGCAGCATGTGAGAGGGGATTCTTACAACACATCTCACTCAACATTATAAAAACCAAGTACAGATCTCGTCTGTCATGTGCTCGTCTCTCAGGCCTGATGTACATTCACCTGTCAAAGATGACCACAGAGACATTATCACTGAATACCCTTGGGACAATAGTCAGCGCAGTGGTGTGCACATTGACCATACACACTCCAGCCATATACTACGTTTTGACCTAGTCTAGTAAATTACAGAACTTGAGGTTAGGATCGGTTAGTGCGCGTGCCTCACAGCAAGAAGGTTGCCGGTTCGATCCCCGGGTCAGGCGGGGCCTTTCTGTGTGAAGTTTGCATGTTCTTCCCGTGCATGCGTGGGTTCTCTCCGGGTACTCCGGCTTCCTCCCACAGACCAAAAAACATGCTCATTAGGTTAATTGATGACTCTAAATTGTCCGTAGGTGTGAGTGTGAGTGTGAATGTTTGTTTGTCATTACATGTGGCCCTGCAATCGGCTGGCGACCGGTTCAGGGTGTACCCCGCCTCTCGCCCATTGTAGCTGGGATAGGCTCCAGCCCCCCGCAACCCCGAAAGGGATAGGCGGTATAGATAATGGATGGATGGAGGTTAGGATCCTCATTCATAGACGAAACAGTAGAAAGGCTGTGGCTTCATCTCAGCCACTACACTGAGACAGTGTGCAGATGGGCTTGCCCCTATTCTAACTCTGTGTATGAGGTGGAGTTCTTGCAGTACATCTAAAAGTATAAATGACAGTGACTACATTATATCCAGTACTCAGTGTACAGACAGGGTTAGGGCTAAACCTCTCAGTGGCACTGGTTATACCTAATGAGGCATCAGCTCATGTGAGTTGAAACGTTTTGATCCAAATCCACACAGTCTTTAACTTTATGTCATTAAGTAACATTAACCAGCTACCATCACTGAATAATGTCAGCTTATCCTGTGTAACGTCCTGGGATCCAGACACCTTGAGGTAGCTGATGAGTTTAGGCATTGATTTTATTAATAGTAATGATCGAGACTGCAACTAAGATTATTTTCATGATGATTTGATTCGTTGTTTGGTCTATAAAATGTCTGTATGTGGTGTATAAAATAGTGAATATGTAGATCAGTGTTTCCCAAGATGATGTCCTCAAATGTCTTGTTTTGGTTACTGTCATAGGGGACTAAAGAACAAGAAAATACTCACATTCAAGAAAGCGGAATAAGAGAATGTTGACTTTTTTCTTAAAAAAAAATCACTCCAATTGATCAATTGATTATCATTAACTTGCCCGTTAATTTTAATAGCTGACAAATAATCGATGAATTGACTAATTGTCTAAGCTCCAGTTATGACCGTGGCAATAACGGCTCAAAGATCTCATTCATCCCCTGTTAAGTCTGGAGTTTTTTTTAGTCCAAAAACCAATTGTAAATTTTGCATTTCAAGTGTGCAGTGTGTACATTCAGTCAATTAAAGGTCATTTAACAAACAAGAAGCATAAATAACAGCAATAATGATTATCATTATTAAGAATTTAGGTGTGGCTCATGTTTTGAGAACACCTAAATAAATTATCTAAAACTAATGGCATATTGTAATATTATTATATTGTTAATAAATTTACAAAATAAAGAAAACAAAAGATTGCGCATGTCTATGTTTATAACTGGGTCTGGAGCTGCTGCATCCGGAAGTGGAGGTGCTCTCCAGCTCTGCAGGCTGATGAGCAACAATTTCAGAGGCCAAGCAACTGACCTGTTCTGAACAGGCACCTTTTGAGCAGATACTGCACTAGTTTACCTCAATAAGCGTCTCTGCAGGGTCTCCAGAGTCCGGCCGGATGACCAGACATGAGTCCTGGCTGCGCTCCATAACTTGCTCTTTCAGCTTGTCTCCCCAGATGTGTTTACAGGCATTAAAGATGTCGTAACTGTCACTGACCACTGACACCGGCCCTGAGGAGAACTGGTCCAAGACTCGCTCAAACGCCTCCTTCTCCCTGCTCCTCCCCCAGGAGATGATGGTACTGGATGACAGGACGGGAGTAATGAAATGAGTCTTGTGTTAATGGAGATATTAATACTGGTTCTGATATTTGAAGATACAACCCCTGATGGTGTTACAGTTTGCTCAAAGTTCATTGACAACCCAACTGTGCAGTTAAGTGACATTTGTTCTATAATAAAAGCCAAAATAAGTTAAAAACTCAGCAGGATTTTTTCCTTATTGATTATGATGGTGGCACAGACTTCCTTTACTGATGTAAATGGTGTAATCCATTATATATTTTTGTGTGTGTGTGTGTGTGTGTGTGTGTGTGTGTGTGTGTGTGTGTGTGGCTGCATACGTGCATACGTGTGTTATACCTGTGCTCTGCTGATGGAATGGAGAAGCCAGCCATTGGGCAGCCATAGTATCGCTGAACCATCAGCAGCCCAGCTACTGTGTCTGTGCTGCAGAAATTAACCAGGTGAGCTGCTCCACCTAATGCTGCAGACTGCAGAGTACAGATGGAAAGTATGATTCACTTTGTGGTTTCAGTTTCTTTGAGTTCATTTGTTAATAGGTTACGAATTCAGCAACCACCATTCTGTAACATGGTTATTATTATCCTGGTCAACTGAACCGAAACAGGCTTTACTCTGACAGAGATAATCCCAGCTAAATTATAGAGAACTGTTTTTTGTTATTTTTGTTTCTACATGAAATGACTTTTTTACACCTCATATGTGATTTTGGCTATTGCCTTGCATCCAGTAATTTAAAATGTTCTACCTGTCAAGGAAGTTTCTCAATTTTCCTTTTACAATTAAACTCTTTCACAGTTGAAAAAGAGCTGGATAACTGAATTTACAATCCAGATTTATGCTTATTATGTAAGACTTTTCTTTTGACTCTGAGTTCTTTTAATCTAACCTTTGTGTCTGTTATCAGTCATGTGACCAGTGCAATACCATGCAACAACTGAATTCACATAAGCACGACACAACTATATGCACAAAGCAAATATAACGAGATGATCATTTGCTGCACAGGCCATGTACATTTGGATTTTCTCTAAAATAAGATACAGGATTTTTAGGAATGTCATGATTCTCTTACCCTTAGCCAGAGTGACATTGGTTATGTAGAAATTCCTATGTCATACATAATACCAATAGCAGCAAGTTGCAAGAGACACAGGGTCTCTCAGGTTTTTTTACTGCTGGCTGCTCACTAAATAATGGCACAAAAAAATCTGACCTCTTGTGAAGAGACTCCTCTGTAGCCAAAGTCATGCAGTTTCAGCTCCAGGCCCTCCAGGCTCCCTGAGGTGGCCTTCAGGTGCTTGGCCAGGATCTTCTTAAAGTCTCTGGATATGGTGGCTACTGTTATGGGATACCACATCTGGACCAGCATGGTCTATATCCAGCAGAAGGGGTGGTTTAAATTGGGATGGGTATGGGGAGAAAAGAGTAAGTAATCAGTTAGGGAGAAAAAAGGGACAGAAGACGAGGCAGAGGCAGGTGCTGAAGTGAAAGACAACGAAATTTAAATGACAGAGCTGCAATGCTGATGTTCTGTCAGTTCACAACGCCTCTCACTGAGGGAGTAACTGTCTAAATCCCTTTTTGGAGTTTGGCATGATTTGGGTGTGGGAGGTCACTGGTATAAAGACTGCTACTGCCCCTGGAAAGATGCTAGCAATTTTGACCTCCAGTTAAATGTAAAAAAATTGAAGATTATCACAATACTGTGCAAACCTGACATCCTTGGCAAATATTAAGTCGGAGCAATCCACAAATATTGGCCTCCCGAAACCTTAAATAGATGCATGAAAACGTCAGAAAAATCAATTGAGACTCTTTCAAATGCATGAGTCACTTAACACTATTCTCAGTTCTTTGAGTCAGAACATCATAGATAGCTACTGTCACTTTATTATACTGTTCATTCATATTGCTCTTGGTCTTCAGTGCTCTTTGCTTGTGATACTGCCTTGTATTTCATGCTCCCTGAAGTACAAGAAAACATCATGTTCCTTCCAATCTGGTCACTCAGAATTCAAAAGACCTTATGGTCTTTTACAATTGCTTTAAGGAACTATGGAATCACAGAAACTAAACTGGGAACTAAAATGTAATTATTGAGCATTCCTGTTTGTGCTTCCCCTGCAACCACATTAGGCAAATTAGATGATGGATGAATGATTAAAGAACAATGGTGGATACGAGGAAACAACAATATCACCCTGTTGTTCTTTGTATACTGCTGTGTAGCTCTGATGTTTGGGTGGATGCAAGGAGACATGCATAGGTGGAAGTCTCCATGTCTAACACTAAAACAACATTTCTGGGTTTACCTCAATGTAGTTGGTCAGCCAGTAGAAGTCGGGATCTGTGTTTTCCACAGTGAAGAGCACATTGCCTCTCGGTATTATCTTGCCCTCAGGGACAGCTTTAATCCGAATAGGAAGACGGCCGTCATGTTTCTAACACAGTAACAAACACACTGACTCAGGTTAGACATTTGATGATGAATGCCTCTCTCTCTGTGAATCTGTCTAGACAGACTGACAGTTGACTCTTTGTTTACCTCAAGGACTTTCCTCCAGCCTTCTTCATCAAACACAGCCTGTTTAAAGTGCATCTGGTAGAAGAGCTTGGCTTCCTGAATTTTCTCCTCTGTGACCACTGGGCCTTTAGACAACACACCATGTTACAACCACCTCAGGCACATGCAGAAAATCATACGGAACAACTGTCTCGCCAAACTGTCATAAATAAACAGTTTGTCATCAGTAAATAGTCACCATATGTAAAATGCCACAAGGTAATTTTCTCTTTTCTTTCCACCTGACACATTTATTCTACTTGTGGCCTGTGCCCTCAAATTTTCTACACACACTGTATGTTTTTATTCATTCATTGGACTATTATAATGGTGAATGGAATATTTTCCCAGGTATACACAGGAATGCTGCTGGGTAGCAGTTTCATTAAAAGGTTCTCCTTCAGCCAATATTTATCTTTAACAGCAAAGTGCACATAAGCCTAATATTTGTCTCTTTACATACTTTTATATTTATATTACATTATTTATTACATTATTTATATGTTTCTGTCACTTCATTTCTCACGTCAGAGGAAAGGGTGTGGACGTACCTGTGAGGTACTTCTTCAGCAGATACTGAAGACCAAAGAACACAACTTCATTGAATTGGGAGCCTTTCTTGCGTCTGCATTCAAAGTAGGAGTAGATTTTGTTGATGTTTGGGGGGTACTGTTTGTAGTGTGTGACCTGAAAGACAAGAAACAGACAGAAGTCAAGCATAGGTCCCAAAACTTCAACTGATGAGTCCAACTTAAACATGTTACAATGGAATTCTAATAATCCCACTTAGTATGGGTCGCGTTCTAATTTTATCCCACAGGCATGTCCAAACTATTCCACAAAGGGCCGTGTGGCTGCAGGTTTTTCCTCCAACCAATCAAGAGGATGCAAGTCTGGTGTGCTGCTGCTTGGTTGGAAAGAAAACCTTCAGCCGCTTTGTGGAATAGTTTGGACATGCCTGCACCAGACTGATTTGTACTAGGGCTGTCAGAATTTGCCATAAATGACAATCAAATTGTCCTTCAAAAAGAACCCCAAAAAACAGTGCACAAAACAAATATAATGAGACATACTACCTGTATATTATTTCAACATAAACATGTCTTTTAAAGGATATACAGACCTACAGTTTACAAAATCAAAATAAAATAGTACCCAATACCATATTGTTGAATTGGCATGTTTCAGCTTGACCTATATTCATTTTCAATCATTGAAAGTGACGTGTGCTCAGTTTCCATTTGGTGCTGGTGCAAGTATCCTGGAAAACTTTGGTGTCCTGCACAAACAGACTGCAATATAATCCCTTGGTGTTGCACACCATCAATGTACGTCCACTAAAAGATTTTGTTTTTGCCACTAACAGGCTCAGACAGTTTTTCCAAGTCTTTGACAACATATGGAAAGGACCCCTGAGGTGACAGAACTTTGAGTTAAGATGAAGATCCATTCTGTTTAATCACAAACAGCTGTTGTATCACTCTCTCCAGAGTCACCACACTCCATTCACAGAAACAGTCATTTTATGAATGTAAAACACCCTTCATTCGAACGTGACAAAGAACAAAATAAAACTCAACAAAACCTTCTTGATTCATCATTCACTTCTCCAACAACCATCAAAAACTGTGGTCTTGTTGAAATACACTCTTAATTCACTGAATTGGGAGAGGAGTGAGACATCAGAGACACAGCGGGGGAAACAGTGCGGGGAGCCGGAATATTTTCACAGCGAGCTTATTTTCACTGGACATTATAGCAGGAGAGGCTGAAAGATGCTGGACTGTAAAAGATTTTCTTGGGTAAAAAACAAAACAGTAATTACAGGAGAAACTGTTGTGACTTCTTTTTGTCATGCAGTGCTTTCAGTGCATCCGCGACGATGCAGCTTTTTAATTTTTCACAATCAAATATTAATTAAGTTTCACAATCTAATGTATGATTTTTTTTTACAATTCAAATATAAATTCAAATTTAGAATACTGACAGCTGTTGACAGCCCTAAGGTGCCTTGTCAAATAGTTAAAGTTGGAGGGATCTGACAACATTATGGAAAGGATCCCTGAGGTAATAGGCCTTTTTGTTAGAGTAAATTCTGTTTTGTTGAATCAGAAACAGCTGTTACATTAGCCACCACCCTCCATTCACAGAAACAGTCATTTCTGGATGAATTATGTTGGACTTCAACTGGCAGAACAGTAGAAAAATAAAAACAGTTATTACTGAACAATGGAAATAGCTTTTGTGACTTCTGTCCTTCATGCAGTGTTTTGTTGACAGTTTAGTCAAATAACATGGAAAAAAAAAAACACAATTAGCACACTAACGATAACATAAAAACTGGAGGATTCTCTGCTCAACATGAGGCTTATGTGTAAAGTAAAAGTGTTTCCTGGATACATTATGAGAGGAATGATGACAGCTTAAAACACAAGTCTGTCTTTGTGCTCCTGCAGCACTAATTAAATAATAAACAGCAACAACCACTCAGTCACTGGAAGAAACTGCTTCAAGAGGCATTCACTCTGTATTCTTCTGCCTCATCCAGCCTGCGATTGAAAGCTGCCTATCCTTTGCCTCTTCTCTAACTTCAAGAACAGATTTTTTAAGAGTAAAAGCATAAGTAGCGATAGAAGTCTTACCGAGATTTGTCACATATTGTTATACCCATATATGTTCAGATTAGGGCTGCACGGTGAAGCAAGCAGGTATAGCGCATGCCTCACAGCAAGAAGGTCGCAGGTTCGATTCCTGGGTCGGGCCTTTCTATGTGAAGTTTGCGTGTTCTTCCCGTGCATGCGTGGGTTCCCTCCAGGCACTCCGGCTTCCTCCCACAGACCAAATTAGGTTGATTGGTGACTCTAAATTGCGCCTAGGTGTGAGTGTGAGTGTGAATGGTTGTGTGTATGTTCCCTGCGATCGGCTGGCGACCGGTCCAGGGTGTACCCCGCCTCCCGCCCATTGACAGCTGAGATAGGTTCCGGCCCCCCCGCGACCCCGAAAGGGATAAGCTGCATAAAAAATAGATGGATGGATGGATGGATGTTCAGATTACTCTGACACCCACTGACAAGCCAAGCTCTTGGACAGTTTTGTGAAGTGGGTTTGCCTGTGTGCTCACTGTGGCCCTGGCATGTAAGAACCACGGTGATGGAACATCATGAACTTGCACTCTGTCAAAAATGCACTGATCATCTAAAACAGTAAGAACTTCACTTCAATTTTGTTTTTTGATGTGTATGTTTTGAGTTTGTGGCATCGGATAAAATAAGGTGTTTGTTGCTTTTGAGGAGAGGCTGTCAGAAAGTCTGCTCTGCATTTCCACTTGTACAATTCATTGTCTCACTTCTTTCTATTATGGAAAGCACCTGGATTACTTCTGATATGTTATTGAACACATATATCATAGTAACCTCCTGCAAAGCTGGAGCTGATGGTTGTGATGATGATGATGCGCCAGTCAGTCTTGAGCAGGACAGAGTCTTTGCAAGAGTCTTTTTTTAAAAAGAGCTGCTCACAGTAATAAATTGTTGCTTTGCAGCTCAATGATTTGTGTTGTATGTTGTCAGGCACATCAGCTGGCTCCACAGAGTAAATATTGTCAGTTCCTTTTGTTTACTTTCCATATCCTGAAACTTCTCACCAAATGCCTGAAGGAGTTTTCACAATCAGCAGCATATTCAGTTGTCACAGCAAGCTTTTGTTCTTTCACATTAGTAAAATCCATGCTGTTAACCCTTTCCAGTTGCACTTTCTAGAGCTTTAATTTCACTTCAAATGATTTCACATTAGAAAGCAGAGAGCTGAGAAGCTAGCATGAGTTTGAGGTCCAGGTCTCGGGCACCTGGTAATGTCCACCATGAAGGCCAAATCATAGACACTTACTATCATTGAGTTTCCAGGAGAGGTTTTCCTTAATTCAGACAAACTGACACTGTCAGAATGTGTTCTTGTGAACGCGTTAACAGTATAGTCTTGTTTTCCTTTTCTGGTGTCATACAACTGCATTATATGTCTTGAGATTATGATTCAACTGGAAATTTTATTTCATGGCTCCAGTTCTGTCAGTATCCTGAAAAACCCTATTCCCAAACTTAATGAGGGGTGGTGGGTGTAGGAAAACATCGGAGACAAAACATGACTGAACAATAAAAGAGTAGCAAGACGGAGATATGCACACACACCAGCATGGTATTATGGCATTACCATGCTGTTAACAAACCAAATCCAGGGTGTAGGAAAGTTTTAAGAGCTGAAAGTAGCAAGGTGCAAGGCATGAGGCCATATCAGACCCCACGGAATTCCTCAGAAAATTAAGTAGTGAAAGCTAAAGCTCATAGTACTCTAAGCCTGTGCCGGGTTCATACTGGATAGTTGTGCAACACAGAATTTCAGATGAAAACAAAACAAGTCAAGACGTGTAGATCATCGGCCGGTGCTCCACTGAAAAAGGGTGAAGTCATGTAAGCAATTATCATCACTGCTGAGAGAAACCGACTATGTAAGCATGGATGATGAAATCCTTGCCTTGAGATGGTAAAAAGCATTCATATCAGACACAGACAGTCATATATGTCAGGAGTACAGAGAAGGTGGAGTATCCAATATTTAAGGGAAACTGCTCTTCTTCTTCCTTTGCTACATTTCAGCTGAGGCTCATGGGAATGCAATACTTCGACAGATTTTTGGCAATAAACCAAATTCATTATCCCGTGAATATCTGGACCAAATTTCACAGGATACTTTCAATATTTGTCCGGATACTAATACTGGATTTTTGAGGGTGGGGTGATAATGACCTTGACACACACACACACACACACACACACACACACACACACACACACACACACATACATACATACATACACACACACACACACACACACACACACACACACACACACACACACACACACACACACACACACACACACACACACACTTTTAATTCTGTTAAATCTGACAATGATATATTATGATATTTAAAACATAAGAGATATGTATCCCTTCAATTGGATTTTATTGTTGTGACCATGAGGATTTCGTTATCTTAGTTTGTTTTCTTAGTTCTCTCTCACTGATGAAAAATCTAATCTCCAGTGTCATTACAGCTTGAAACATGCTAAACTGGATCAGCTGCAAGGACATAGTCTCCACCAGCTTCTCCTCCTACAGACACTATATGTAGTGATAGCTGACCACAGTATCTCCTTTCTGTGACTAAAATGTATTCATCCATGCAAAACCTCGAAAAAAAACCAACCAAACAAACAAACAAAAAAAAAACTGGTTAAAAAAGTTCAAATGATGAACTACATAGGAGCCAAATTGGGCCTAAAGTTATGTTAGGACAGTATTTCAGTAAAACTTTTTAAAAAGTAATGTAAAGTTAAAAAAGTACTGTGCTTTAAACCCAGTAACCCCCATGGATTTTCAGATGAGCTCATCACTATGTACCAAATCAGTTTCCATTATGTGATTGTGATGACAGACACATTGGAGGAATCCCCTTGGCTGTGGTGCTGCTTTGGACTTGTTTTCAGGGGTCGGTGGAGCTAATAAAAAGGCTGGTTGGTGATCATGCAGACCTTTGCCATTTGGCTGCAGTACAAACCTTTGAATGACATCTAACATTTAACTCTACTGAGCTGAACGTACGCTACTATATATACCAGCACAGCCTGCCTAAGTAGTGGACTGACTCACAGCTGAAACTGAAAGCGGAACAGCCAAAGAAAGGTTGGGCTCTATGATCCACACAACTACCTGTACTGTAGACAAAGAAAGTGTGCATTACTAGGTATGCATTACAGTGGAATGAATCAGCATGACTTGCAATTCAGAATTAATGTCTTGATTGATCAAAGTGAAGTCCAGGCTCTCCTGAGCGCTCCTGGGCTTTTATGTGTACAGTCAAAAGAAGTCGACACTTTCCGTCATGTTTTTCTCTTCAGGTTCGCTCTTTGAGACAAAGTAATAGTGACTGTTCTTAAACACCATTTTCTCATATCTATGAAGATTCTGTGGCATTTGTCAGGATTTCTACACATGCACACAGACGAAGTAAGTTCTTCTGCAATTGCCTCTGACTTGGTGCTCCTGTCTGAACTGTTGCCTTTACAGATGATCCACGTTTTTTCAGTTCGGATCCGATTCAGATACTTGAGTTTGATTATCTGCAGACACCAAGTACCAATCCTTTGCTGGTGTGTCAGGCTTGACTAAAACTTCACTTCTCTGACTGTAATGTTTTTAGGTATCTCTTACAGGCATATATTAACGTTGACACGACTTTCACATGTGAGTTCTTCCCGTGTTCGGTTTATTATTTTGCCAGCGTGAACGACAACCACATTCTGTCTCTCTCTGGCCTCTTGTACACAACAGGGCAGAACAATGCCCTAGGCTAGTACAATGACATCTTCAGGTTGCTACCTGTCATTACACTAACTTTTAAAAAAAACGAAAAACAAAATGTAACATTCATTCATTAAAAATAATAAATAGCGTACAGTAACAACTTTGTGATCTTCAAAATTAACAGGAATTACAATTCGAGTGACACACGTTAGATGCAAATAAATCAATACTTACATAATTGCGTTTAAAGTCAGTAAAGTAAGATGTGAAGAGCAGTTTTGGTATTGTGATAACGCAACTCGGTTATTAGGTACCATTGGCGTCAGTATAGACAGGCCTTTCTTATTAAGTCATTTCTTCTCAGATGAAGTTTCGTGGATTAAACTTTGATTAAACGCGTCTGGGACTCTATGGACTCTGCCCCTGTAACCCCTGCTCTTGCTTTTAACAAACTGTACGGTGTACTAATAACAACACACAATACAGTGTACATAACTACTGTTACCGCTGCTGTCTCACTCTCAGTTTATCCACACTGTCATCTGTAACGAAGTTGTAGTACGGTCAAAACAACCCACCGACCAAAAATGAAACGGCTAACGTTTCTGGTGATGTGCAGTGGTATGGAACGTAGATTAGTGAAGGATTGAACGAAATGTGTAGCTAATTGTATCCCAAAATGAATAGAATGTATTCACATTTGGGAAAAGACTCCGAAACGGAAAAGCAGAACCGGTCCACTCACCTTGTAAGAATCCATCGCAAGCAAAAAATTAAAGTCCTGTGCTGCCATTGTCGTTGTGGATGAATGAATGATCGTAGCGTTAGATGTCACTTCGTCTCCTCGAATCAACCGAGCAAGAGAGCGACCCAGAAGTCCGCAGGCAGCAGGGAAAATAAACCCTCAACGTCGAATTGTGACATTTAGACCTGTATTTATCTAGTGAACTCAAATTCTGACGTTACGGCACCCATGAAACGATCCAATAGCAGACACTCGGTACCTTTGGGGGTTGTTGTAAAGGGGCGGGTTTCGGTGCACATGGCCACGTGCTCATCTTCTGACCGCCTTCATGACTCAGTACGTCATGCTGCGTTCAGGTACATACAGGAATTTCTTTCGGAAAGAGGTTAAGGAACACTCCAGTTTTGTTTGTTTGTTTTTGTTTTTTGGACAATACGCTTGATCTAACCATCAGCTTTGTGTGAAATTAACATATCATGTTAATTTAAGATTGATTTAAGATTGCTTTCTTGAATTGAATTATCATCGTGATTATCATTATTATAGTGTTTGTCCTCGCGGCTATTTATCAGTTTTTACATGTACTTTTCCAGCACCCAGTATAGTGTTCTGATGTTGGTACTTTTTTTTTTAATTTCTTAGAACTTTTTAGTTTTTATGACTTTTGATTGGCACAGCACCCACTAGACTCCCCTCTCATTGTACTTCCACAGCTGTGCCAATCAACTAACACAATCAACTAACACACACAGGCAATGGAATACCACTAAAACTTTTGGGTTTACTCAAGAAGACCATCCATCCATGATCTTTTGGGGTTGCGGGGGGGACAAACAAACATTCACACTCACACCTACAGACAATTTAGAGTCATCAATTTCAGCCAGTCAGTCAGCATGTTTTTGGTCTGTGGGAGGAAGCCGGAGAACATGCAAACTTCACAGAGAAAGGCCCTGCCTGACCCGGGGATCGAACTGGCAACCTTCTTGCTGTGAGGCACGCGAACTACCTGCTGCGCCACCATGCAGCCCTCAAGAAGACCACTCATGGATTATTCTGAAAGATTCATTCTTCTGCAATAAGTAAACATGGGAATTTCCAACAACAGAGATTATGAGATGGAAAAATAAATATAAAATAATAAAATATTCCACCATGAAGCTCAGTGGTTACATATTGGTTAAAACAATCTGACACATTCTCAGGATCATTAAAGGCCCAGTCATCAGTAAAGACAACTGCAGTAAAGTCAACAAATGCCCATTTAATTTGATGGCTTTAATAATCCAGGAAGTGTCAACCAAACTCGCTCAAGTATGCATGGAGATGTCATGAGTCAGACAAGAACTATCTGTTGACCTCACAGGTACTGATAAAATGAAAAACTTCTTGATGAGTGTGAGCACAATAAAAATGACATGGTAAAGGAAATCACTGCTTCCAAATAGAAAATGTTTGAGAGGGATGCTGCAAACTCTGATCAAAGAAGAGTCTGAAAGTACTTCCTGCTCTCCTGCAGACTAGACACTTCCTCTGCTTGCTCCCTGCTTTGCTTCCATTCTTTTGCTGAGATCCTTGTTTTTCTCTGCCAAAAGTTTCAGAAAGCATTATGTATGGCAGAGACTTAAATTAATAAAAGAAACAGAAGGCTAACACCATATTTTTACTTTTATTTTATCTTTTTACTGTGTATACTAGCATGACCTCTGAACAGCACAAACTTTTTGCTTTGTGTGTGACTAGAAACCTGGGATCAGAAGGGAGAGAATATTGCAAAATCTGTGAGCTGCACAGACTGTGAGTGACTGACTGAGAGAATTGCACAGCTTGAAAAGAAGTTGAAATAATGCCTCAAATGCATGAGAATGTGCAACTCATTGACTCTTTAGCAGCCTCTATATATGATGCTGAAAATGGACAAACTTTTATAGACAGGATTATTTCAGCTATGGAGCATCTGGGCACAGATTTGGCTGACAGGCTCACCTGGATGTGTCCTAACACTGAATCAGCTGTTGAGACTCCCAAACTAGCCCTCCCTAATGTTGTTTCTTACTGGCGCAGCACTGGTGGCAAACATATAGTACTGGTAAACCAACACCTGATAAGCAAGACATTATTCGGACCGGGGACTCTATAATCAAGTGTATAAGAATGCAAGATTGAAAATCTCACCATGACTGACACATCTGTCATAGAACCAACAGAACTGCTACCAGTCATCTGCACATCCAAGCGATTGGAATATTATTATTCACATTGGATCTTCTGACATGTTGCAAAGGAAAACTGGCTCTGAGGTCCTGAAAGAAGACATTTGCCTGCTGCTGGAGAAAATGATCGACTGTCAGTCAAAACGTATTCATAAGAGGTCCTGTTCCAAACTTAGGGAAAGGCATCAAATCTTTCAGCAGACTCCTTGCCCTGAATACATTTACAGGACAGCTTCGGACTTACCAACATGTAATTGAAGCCACTTGTCAGCATGGTAACATTCTGGACTTGGTCATAACAACAGGGTTAAACTTCAACAATGTTTCACTATTAGAATGAGCTATTTCTGACCATCACTGTGTGTTTTTTGATACCAACCTAATCTTAACAAAGAGTGAAGTGGATTTTTTGGTTCAAAAATGTATTCCTTGATTACAAGGTTGAAGAAAAGTTCTGTAATATTATGAGATCACTTGAGTCACAATGACTGCTCTTTGGCTGAACATTTCAACAGTACAGTGCCATCTGCCTTAAATACTTTTTCTCCACTGATGGCTAAAAAAAAGGCAGACTGACAGAATCTCCCCATGGTTAAACAATAACAGTGTTAATGAAGTTAAAAGAATCTGTTGAGCAACTAAAAGAAAATGGAGACAAACTAGCTCATAGTTCACTGTAATATATACAAAGAACTGTCTATATGACCGTCTATAACAAAGCAGTATGTCGGGCAAGAAAGGATTACTTTCCAAGATTATTACAGAGAATGCTGGGAACTCTAGAATATTATTCTCTACTTGTCAGAATCCGCTAACCTGTCTTGTTCCTAGTGTTTTCCTTTCCCTTTTCCCTGTGGTGTTATTTGTCGGACTGTCACTACATTTACATGCAGTCAAGTAACCCTTTCATAACCGGAATATCAGCAATAACCCAGTTGCGCATGGCCGTGTAAATGCTTGAAAAACCAGAATATGCTCATATTCGGGTTTTTAAAAACCCCTGGGTTACTCCTTTTCTAACCCGAATATTTGGTCATGTATACGTGTAGCCGAGTGGAATAGATATATAAATTTTGTTCAAGTTGCCCACTAGATGGCACTGTGTGCCCCCTGGTTGCTATGGCAATTACGTGCGAGAAAACAGGAAGTGGAGAGTCTTCCCATTCCAAGTCGCCCAAATGGTCTCCTGTCAGCGTGTTTGCAAAAGACGTTTTCGACAGCGTGTGTTGAGCACCTCGCCGAGACTGTACTGGTCCTGAGAGGGCTGCAGAGTTAACAAGTTCTGAAAGTCATGTGAGTCCACTTCACGGAGATATATTGTGTTATTATAAGGAACTTTCGTGCAAGTATAGTGTACTGAAAATGACGTTTATTTTCATTGCACAGTTTGTGGGGTGTGTGGGGTTGATGGCTGCTGCCATAAACACACCTACGTTGGCAAAGAGTTGTGGTGAGTGTAATTTTGAAATGTACTGCACCATTTTAATTAATATTAATGTGCCAGGTATTTTACTCTGTATTTGCAATTGATTGTGTTCTTGTTTTTTTATTTTCTGTTAACAGAGTTGTGAGCTGCCGCTGCAGTTGTTTATATGCTTACTTATTCTTGTGAAACCAATTAAAATTTGCATTCCTCAGTCATGTTAGGATTGGTCTACATACTCCAAATTAATTTAACACTGCTCCGTTATTTTGAGAGTAGTAGAGAATAAAGATCCCTGTATATAATATTGTGTCTGGTGTCGTTTTCACACTACAGTATCACCAGGCTACATATGCCTATCGGAATATCCACATCAAACGAAACATTAATTTGTGTTCTGCGCATGTTCTATTCGCAAGGAATCTTGGTCTTTTGAGTGCAGGTAGCATGGATATGGATGGCACAGCTCCAGCTCCATTTTCTCTTTCTTCATGTTCTCGCCTTCCATTAATGAAGAAAGTGAGACAGAATAGTGTCAAGTACTGGTGGTGGGTCAGTACCAGCACCAAAGTGCAAATGAAGGCAACTGCTACAGCAATTGTAGTTGTTTTTGGATGCGTCGCTGTTTTGATCGGGATATCCCAATTGATTACCCCTGTTTGCTCACGCATGTAAACAGGTTATTCCGAATGTTTCCGAAAGTGGAATATTGACCATAACCCAAATACTGACTGCATGTAAACGCAGCGTGTCTGTTCCCCTGTCCATCTGAAGCCAGGTGTGTCTCTCCACCAGGCTGGTTCAGCATAATCAGCGGCGCACCTGGGGGCATCAGGCTGATTGGAACTGGACCATTTAAGGTCGGCTCTAGGTTTCACCAATTGCCAGTTTGTCATCATCTCTTGTGCCTTTTGAGTATTTTCCAGTGTGAGTATCACAGAGACATCTCTTCATCGTGTGTGCTAGAACATCTAAGTTGGATTTTGTTTTTTGGACTGCCACTCACGTGTGCTCTTTTCTTTCAGTGCCGATCAGCCACGTCCAGTGTTGCTTTGCCTCGGCCTGTTCTGTGTGCTTCCTTAGTGTATTCATCCACTCCTTTTGAGTGTGTTTTGTGTGCTGGTTTATTGGAGGTTCCCAGCAACACCCAAAAGAAAATTGGGGATGCAGCCTTTGTCAATTATGACTCAAAGCTCCGGAACACACTGCCTATACATATCAGGGAGGCCAGCTTGCTCAATATTTTGCTCAATATTTTATCAACCAATGACTTTCTGATACAGGCCTGAAAACTTTTGTGCTTTGACTTGTGCTTCTGCACTGCTGCACCTCTTTAATATAACTGTAATTTACTTGATTTTATGCATTCAGTGTAATACATTTTTACCTATTATTATTATTTTATTCTGTAGTTTTATTTTCCATCTCATGTTATGCATTGTCTTTTATTTTTATTTTTTATCCTTACTCTATCTTACATTATCAAGTGGGTTTTATTCTCCATCTTATTTTACATTGAATTTTTTTTTCTTCTTACCCCTGTTGATGTTCTATGTCTTTTCTATGTGAAGCACTTGTGATTTCTTTATTATTATTATAACTACAATGGAGACATTGGTTATACAAAACACATTATCACCATATTCACTGACTGCTGATGCGCCTTTCACTTTCAAGGAACCTAGCTTGCCAAGTTTAACAAAACAGGCATAAGGAAGTGGCTTAAAACTCCATCTGCACCACCCACAGCAGAATCTATAACAGGGTTTACTCCCTCAAACTCAGAACAACTATCAGTTTACATATCCCTGGCAACTTCTTGACGTGCCATAAGTGCTATAATGTTTCTCTCACTAATATACAGCAAGCTAGTCCGGCTAAGGTTAGTGCCAACTCCACTGCAGCAGCTTCCTCAGCTAACACAGGGTAGCAGCTGGACCAGCGCCTTCACCACTACCAACTACTCCACCTGAAGATCCTGGTTGTGAAAAGCCACTCAGGTGTAAAGAAATAAGAATCCATGGCTTGGATTCTTGGATTTAAAATGGGGAAAAAGGTTTGTTTGTTGGTAGCAAGGTATCATGGGAGAGACTGGTTGGAGTACTTGGTAATGGCAGATGCAGCTTTCTGTAACTTTCACTATAAAGGGATATTCCAACTGCAAGCGTGTGACTGGAGCTAACAAAGACTTTCATAAACATGTTACTTCTATGGAGCATCTTGTGTGTGTGGCCATATGGACACAGTGAAAGAAATGTAACACTGCTGACACTCTGATTTCCATGCTGATGAACACAGAGCTGGGTAGAAATTGATACGACATGTCCTTCATTGGGGATTTTTTTTGGCATTTCTGGCTGCAAACCAGCTACCAGCTAGCTTTGAGGGGTAAGCTGGATGCATTTGATAGTATGTGGTTGTGGTAATAAGGGATAGATTTTCCATTCAGTCCTTGAATATAGGCGAATGTAATGTACTGCACCTCCTCAGTCTGGCTAGACTCAATTGTGATAATAGTACACTACCAAAACAAAGTCTGCACTTTGACTTGGCAACATCTGACCTATGACCACTTAAAAAGATGTGCCCACCTGTGAAAACCCTGTTTACCCTTGTTGATAATTGTATTGAATTTATTTATTGAGTTGAATGGAGACACTTTGTAGTCTTTGTAGGAAACATGGATCCAGTGCTGAGAGCAGAAAGGCTTTGGGTTATAATCAGAAATGTACTTATTACAATTACACACATCACCAGTCATCCACTGACTTGGAATATGACTCATGTGTTAGAACAGTTTCATAAGTTAGGCAACTCAGAAATCACAATACACAAATACATGCAGAGTGATTTACATCAAATTAGCATTTTTAGTAGAAATGTGTTTGTGGAACAGATTTATGTGGATCCCACTGAGACTTTTATCACTGCATGGCTCTGTATCACACAAAATTCATAAATGCAGGGGAGAATAACTGCTTTGCAGTACTTGGTGGTAATGCAGCATTTATGGATGCCAACCACTGTTAAGCAAATGGGAAACCAAGCGCTGTCATTGTTTTCCTGCTTGTGAAGTTAAAGGGCAAGAGTCCTCTCATTACTTTTTTTTTTTTGGATAATATACGTTTGATCATGAAGATGTTTTTATTCACATTTATTTATTGTGAATAGTCACTCAGACCCAGAAGTTAGCTAACATGATGAGTAGACTGAGTAGTATCTGAGCTCCGCCTTCAGTGCAGGCCACGCTTAGAGCTGCAGCTGACTAATGGAACGATACTTAGATCAATGATGACACAGAATTCAAGAAGAAGTAGTAAGTAGTATCAAGCTAACCACCTCCTTAACCGAATAATATCTGCCTCAGAAAACTTCATTCAGATGAAAGGCATTTGTGGTCACACTTAATGGTATCACAGTCGGTAAACTGACTTGTTACAAAGCAAAGTTAGAACTGATGTAGTCCTTCATAATTAACATTTTTACTCAGCACTCTCATAAACAGTAAATTCTGAGATAATAATTTTATTAATTCACAAAAACAGGAGCAGATTTTTTTTTTTCATCAAAATGTACCTCAGGATTCTGAGATAAGAATAATTCAGCAAAACAGGGAAAAAAAAATCTCAAGTGAATGCATTATTCTTCCATAGCTTTATCATTTCAATTGTGTGAATAATTGGGGCTGGTGTGCTGAGGTAAGTGTATTATCTTCTGTCCAGTTGTTGTGTTACTGTTGGTATACTTCTGCTGCTCTAGCTTTAAAATTACTTTATTCTATGCCACAGTGGATAATTACTTGTTGTATGCACTTACACAAGGTCTGCTCAAGCACTCAGAGCTCTCTCTCTTTTAGCGACTTCCTCTCTAATTCCACTGTTGTTTACAGGATTGTCTGTTATGCTAGATTCTTTAGTTTAGCAATTAGCGATGGCTTCTCTCTCTGAATCTCCTGGTCTCTCTTGCTTGGTGTGTCAGATGTTAAGCTATTTTTCTGCCACCTTTTGTAGTACTCGTACATGTAATACATGTAGTTTATTTGCCCAGTTGGAGGTGAGGCTTTGTGAATTGGAAGCTCGGCTTCCAATTGTTAGCTGCTGTAGTTAGCGCCAAGAAGTACCACAACCTTGATGAATGAGAAGTCAATGCATTTTATTGAATATTTCAAAAAAAGAAATACCAGTGCTTATATAGTGTGGCAGCAGGAGATTCTTGATTGTCTGATTGTGAGCAGGTGTGCTCAGGAGAGGAGGAGGCCGGACCAAACCTGACAACCATGTGCCACAGTGAAGCACACACATACACAACAGACAGGGGAGAGACACACAGGAGACAGAGGGAGAGGGAAACACAAAGAAAAGGAGTAGAAAACTACAGAGCCACATAGGTTCACCACTAACCAGTTCAAGTCTCTAACAGGCTCTCCCTCTCAGGACCAGACCTGCTGAAAAACCAGCTCTGATTATTGCCAGCTCTATTTTAAGAAACTTGAAGTTTGCAACACCAGCAACCATAGTCAAATGTATTACTGGGGCCAGAGCAGGCAAAATTTGATCAAATCTGAAACTGCTGGCTAAGGATACGCATAAATACAGTAAAAGTGTTATTCACGTTGAAAGAAATGACAGCCAATCATGTCATGCTGTTGAGGTGCTGTCCAGCAAAGGATGCAGGCTTTGTAGATAATTGGTGGTCTTAATGAGGAAAACTTAATTAGGAGACATGACATCCATCCCTCTTCACATGGAACAGCTCTCATTTCTAGATATCTAGAATTTCTGAGTGGTAGAGTTGCAGTCCTACAGTGGCTTGCAATAGTGTTCACCCCCCTTGGCATTTTTCAACCCGGAATTGAAACTGATTGTTTGAGGGTTTGTATCATTTCATTTACAGAACATGCCTACAACTTTGAAAATGTGATTTTTTTTTTTTATTGTGAAGCAAACAACAAATAGGACAAAATAACAGAAAACTTCAGTGTGCATAACTATTCACCCCGCTGACATAGGTACTTTGTAGAGCCAACTTTTGCAGCAATTACAGCTGCAAGTCGCTTTGGATAAGTTGTCACATCTTGCCACTGGGATTTTTGGCCATTCCTCAAGACAAAACTGCTCCAGCTCTTTCACAGCAATCTTCAAGTCTGACCACAGATTCTCAAATGGATTGAGGTCTGGACTTTGACTAGGCCATTCCAACACATTTAAATGTTTCCCGTTAAAGCACTCAAGTATTGCTTAAGTAGTATGCTTCAGATCATTGTCTTGCTGGAGGGTGAAGCACTGTCCCAGTTTCAAATTACAGGCAGACTGAAACAGGTTTTGCTCCAGAATATCCCTGTATTTAGCACCATCCACCTTTCCCTCAACTCAGACCAGTTTCCCAGTCCCAGCTGCTGAAAAACATCCCCACAGCATGATGCTGCCACCACCATGTTTCACTGTGGGGGTAGTGTTCTTGGGGTGATGGGATGTGTTTTCCTTGGTGGCTGAAAAGTTCAATTTTAGTCTCATCTGACCAGAACTCCTTCCTCCATAAATTTGGGGAGTCGCCCACATGCCTTTTGGCAAACTCAAAATGTGCCCCCCTTTAACACTAAGTAATGGCTTTTTTTCTGACCACTCTTCCATAAAGCCCAGCTCTATGGAGTGTACGGCTTTTTGTGGTCATATGGACAGATACTCCACTCTCTACTGTGGAACTCTGCAAATCCATCAGGGTTACCTTTGGTCTCTGTGCTGCCTCTCTGATTAATGCCCTCCTTGCCCAATCTGTGGGTTTTGGTTGGCAGCCCTCTCTTGGCAGGTTTGTTGTGGTGCCATGTTCTTCCCATTTGAAGATGATGGGCTCTATTTTCGACTCTGCCGCTGGCACGGAGCAGGCACGGCGCAAAGTCAGTTCCGCTTTGCCGATGGGGCAATTTGGTATTTTCGTCCACTGCGCCGGCGGCGCATCTCCTCCCCCTTCTCATCTCAGTCCCACCTAGCGGCGCAACTCCGAAAGAGGAAGGGGAGAAGGCGTGGAGTGGGTTTGACACAGCCAAGTGAAATTTTCACCAATCACAGCAGCTCCTCGCCTCACCTTTAAGAACACCGCTGGCCGACTTCTGGGTATGGCGACATGCTGAACAGACGTGCTTTCTCCTGCTCTGTTGCTAATTCTTAAATTAACAATCTTTAAACCATCTCAAATGACGCTAAAAGTATCTTAACTTGAAAACAAAGTCATAGTACGAATTAATATGCCGAAAAAGGGAACAAAGGAAAAACACAAGACAGCAGGCGCAACTGTTAACGATAATGAAGAAAACATGGTGGATCCAGAGGATGAGGACGGAAACGCTGAGGGGACAGGTAGCACGGATAATCCTGAAGACATGGCAAATCCCTCCACTATGGACATCATGAAGGCTATACAGTCATTCAGACATGATTTCCACACCGAAATGGAGGGTGTACTTTCAGCGATTAAAAACGTCCAATCCGACATTAAAGAATGCAGCGGTCGGATTGCTGAGGCAGAACAGCGCATTTCTACAGCTGAAGATGTGATTAGCACGCTGCAAGGAACTGTAGAAACACTTGAAAAAAAGGCAAAACTTCTCGCCACCAAGGTAGACGACTTGGAGTGCAGGAGCCAGCGCAATAACGTACGTATACTGGGCATACCTGAGAACGAGGAAGGCTCTGACCCCTGCTCTTACATGGAAAAATGGATCGCAGACAATTTGAACATGCCGCCTCCTGTTCTAGAGAGGGCCCATCGGTTAGCGAGCCAAAGGCCGGATTCTGCCCCAGGAGCTTTTATTGTGAAATGCCTGAAATACAAGGACAGAGAGAGCATCCTGCGAGCCACGAGAGCGAAGAAAGAAGTGATGTACAAAAACAACAAAGTAAGGTTCCTCCCGGATTTGTCAGCAGATGTTTACAAACAACAAAGACAATACGACGCTGTGAGGAAAAAGCTGCGGGACAGAGGACTCTTTAAACATCGGATCATCTTCCCCGCCAGGCTGCTGCTGACCAACGGAGAGCGCACAACTGTTTTTGACACACCGGCGCAGGTGGACAAATACATCGGAGAGCTGGGAGAACCGGCATCTGGAGTCTAGTGAAAACTATTCTAACACTTAAAATATGACATGGTAGGTCATATTCTGTGTGGTCTTAGCACCCCGCTGACTGAAGGGACTTGGATGTGACCAATGTTTCATTATAGACTTTATTTTGGTACATGCTATGTTTAAATCATATAACAATTTTTAAAGGCTAAAATAATTTGTTTTTCTCATCTTGAATCGTGCTACAATATAAGTATGAGGTGTGCTACAAAATTAGCTCTTTATGCTACTTGTTAAAGTTTAGCACTGAGAGAGAGAGTTTATCAAAGGAAAGGTTGTGGATTATATGTAAATCATTAAGCAACATGAGCAGGAGATTAAAGGAGAGGATAGAAGAATGGTTCCTCATTATGGTGTGGACCTGTTCCTAGTAGTAGATGGAAGTTGTTTAAGAAGGGTTGGGGATGGCCCATGTGTTCTAATCGGGCTTGTTCAGATTTGGGTTGGGAAGTCTCTCTCTTTGTATATGATGGTACCCATTTACTTTATTATCCTTAATACCTTTCCGTTATATTCTACAATGTCAGAAACATAAAAGTTACAAGTAATGCCAGATATCTTAATTGAATGTGTCTCATGGAACTGTAGTGGCCTACATAAAGTTATAAAAATAAAGCAGGTTATGAATAGGATAAACCAGCTCAAAGCCAAGATAGTATTTTTACAGGAAAGGCACCTGCTGGCTAATGAGACAGCTAAGATAAAACATAGGTGGCTGGGGCGATACACAAGTCTATTCCACTACAAATTGAGGGGGTAATTGATGATCCTAATGGCAGATTTTTAATCATACAAGGTCGCCTTCTCTCTACACAAGTCAATTTAATCAATATATATGGACCTAACAATGATGATGTTAATTTCTTCAATGATTTCTTTTTGAGAATTACAGCGTTGCCAGGTAAATATATTATTGCTAGGGATTTTAATTGTGTGTTGGATCCAAGAAAAGATAGATCTTTAGCTGTGGATAGCACTCATTCAAGATCTAGGAAAGCCTTGCATTATTTTATAAAAGAATTGAACTTAATTGATATATGGAGACACCTGAACCCATCAAAGAAAGAATTCTCTTGTTATTCTAGTACACACAAAAGTTACTCTAGAATAGATTATTTTTTGGTATCAGCAGAACTCCTCTTGAACATTAGAGGTTGCCATTACAACAGCATAGTCATTTCAGACCATGCAGCTGTGTCTATGATCTATGTGGAACCAAAGTTGATACGTCAGTCACCCAAGTGGAGATTTCAAACAAAATGGATGCAGGATTCAAAGTTTCTACAATTCTTAGGTGAGCAAATTGATACTTATTTTGAGATTAACACATCCCAGACTTCTGCCACGATTAGGTGGGAAGCCTTCAAGGCATTTATTAGAGGCCAATTCATAAGCTATACAAGCAGACGAAGTAGGCAAACGCAGGAAAAATTTAGGAATTTGGAATTCAAAATTAAAGTGCTTGAGGAAAAGGGGTTTCAGGAAGGACAAACTGAACAAGTCTCTAAACAATTACTGCTTCTTAGAACCCAATTCAACAAATTAACATCTGACAAAGCTGCTGCAAATTTAATGAGGCTCAAACAAAATTATTATGATCAAGGAGAAAAACCTGGTAGGCTCCTGGCATGGCGCATCAAGCAACAGCAAATAGAGAGAACAATAACTAACATAGAGGATGCAAGTGGGAATATTATAGTCGATCCCTTAGAAATTAATACAGCATTCAAAAAATTCTATGAAAACCTCTATAGGTCTGAGTATAATGTTGATGTTAATACCCAGACTACTTTCCTAGATAAACTTAATATTCCTAAAATCTCTGAGGAGAGTAAGAAAAATTTGGATAAACAACTAAGTTTACCTGAGATATCAGAGGCTATAGGTAACTTGAAGGCTGGGAAAACAGCAGGGCCAGATGGCCTTCCTATAGATTTATATCAACATTTCAAAGATAAATTGTTAACTCCTCTGTATGAAATGTATTTGGAATCCTACAGTAATAGTCAACTATCTAATTCAATGAGAGAGGCTCTGATTATCCTGCTTCCAAAACCAGGAAAAATCAATAATAAATGTGAAAATATGCGCCCTATAAGCCTAATAAATACGGACACTAAAATCCTCAGCAAAATCTTGGCAAGGAGGCTGGAAAGCGTACTTTCAAGTATTGTCAGGGATGATCAAAATGGGTTCATAAAGGGAAGACAAGGGTTTCATAATGTAAGACGGAAAAGGGAGAAATCGATACAGCCCTTCTCTTGCTTGATGCAGAGAAGGCTTTCGATAGGGTCGAGTGGCCCTATCTTTTTGACATTATCACTCGATTTGGATTTGGGGACAATTTTTGTAATTGGATTAAACTATTACACCTCAACCCTGTAGCGGAGGTACTAACTAATGAGGTGGTATCAGAGCGTTTTAATATTACAAGAGGCTGCCCACAAGGATCACCTTTATCACCTCTTCTGTTTATTTTAGCTATTGAACCATTGGCAATAGCAATAAGAGCTAACAGACAAATTCAGGGGATTCAAATTGGTAATAGAAACCACAAATTTGCTCTTTTTGCGGATGACGTGATTTTGTTTTTAAAACAGCTGAACACCTCCTTACCAGCATTGTTAGATTTGATAGGCATGTTCAGTAGCATCTCAGGATATAAAATTAATGCCTCAAAATCATCATTAATGTTGCTGAATGGGGATGAGGGGCAATGCCCTGGCCAACAACTATCTACTTTTAAGCCTTCATCCAATTTTACTTATTTGGGCATTAAAATATTACCACAATTAGAAAATATAGCATATAAAAATTATGAACTAATAATGGACTCAGTATTTCAGTCTGTTGAAAGATGGATGCATTTGCCTATTTCTCTAATGGGGAGAATAAACATACTGAAAATGAGTATATTACCTAAATTCCTATATTTATTTCAAAATATCCCATTAGCACCTCCTGAAGGAACATTTGAAAAAATTACATCACTTATTAGGAAATTTATATGGAAGAAGAAGTGTCCCAGGGTTCGCCTGTCTTTATTATATCTTCCATTTGACACAGGGGTTTGAAATGTCCAAATCTTTACTGGTATTATTTGGCAGCACAGTTGAGAACTATAATGTTCTATTTTTCTACGGGAGAGACCCCTTCATGGATGGATATAGAGCCATGCTTTACTCGGTTACCATTACATTCATACCTGTACTCAGCTGAGCTAAAATACCTGCAAGCAAATACCGCCCACCCTATAGTTCTTAATATGGTTAATGTATGGTACGAGGTAAAGAAATTTATGAATATGTCCAATTCCCTGTCACAGTTTAGCCCAATTTGGGGCTGTTTTATTTAAACCAGACAGGCTGGATGCTGGTTTCAAGATATGGGCAAAAAAAGGACTAAGAAAAATATCTGACTTATATAAGGAAGTTCTAATGACTTCTGAGGAAATATCTTTAATACACAACATTCCTAATAAGCACTTTTTTAAATATCTGCAATTGAGGAGTTTCATATCCTGTACGCAGAACCAGTCATTGGCAATTCCTCCATTGTCATCTTTGGAAGAAATTATTACTAAAAATTGTAATAGCAATGGTCTAATCTCATTAATATACAACTGGCTTGCATCTGGGTCCAGTGAGACCTCAATACCTAAACTTGTTGAATGGAGGGCAGACTTAAAGGAAGACATTTCCGATGAAGATTGGAGTACAATTTGTAAGCAGGCTCAGACACAAACAGCTAACACTAACTTAAAACTAATCCAATATAAGTGGTTGATGAGGACCTATACAACCCCTGTCAAATTGAACAAATACGACAGTAATATACCCGACACTTGTTTTAAATGTAATGAAGCTCAGGGAACACTTACACACTGTATCTGGGAATGCGAAAAAATCAGGAAGTTCTGGAGGGAGGTGATTGATAAAATTGCAACAATTTTATCAGTGAACATTCCACTAAACTCCAAAATGATACTGCTACACCTGCATCCAACAGATCTCAAGCTGAGAACTAAAGAATATGCATTTATTGACTTTGCTATACTGCAGGCAAAACGGGTGATTGCTTTTAATTGGAAAAAAAATGATTCACCTACAATTGGTGTTTGGATCGAGAACATGGCACAATGCATGTCATTGGAGAGAATAACATACATTTTGAAAAATAAATTGGAGGTGTATGAAGAAATCTGGAAACTATTTAGCGACTTTATTAAAAAAGGAGATATAGGAAAGCTTCTACAGGAGAGAAATCCAAAGTAGGACAATGTGTAACGACAGACCCTAATTGGGGATGGAAGCCTATTTCGAAGCATTTGATACAATGAGGTCTCTCTTGCCTTACAGTATATAGTAGATATTTACTTTTCAAGAGGTACCAGTGAATTATATTTTGTATCCACTGTGACATATGCTTTGTATTGATTGATTTTGTTCAATACACAAAGGAGATATTAAGAGAGAACAAATGGGTGTGGGTATTTGATGGTTTGTTAAGGTAAAACATGTTTACAGTGTAATATATTGCAGAAGAATACTGTTGTCTGTGCAAAGGAAAATTAATAAAGACATTGTTCAAAAAAAAAAAAAAAAAAAAAGAACACCGCAGGCCAGGCACATGGCAAGTTTCGAGGATGACTGGGCCCACACAGGAAAGTGTCCAACGCCTAAACTTCTCCCAGGAGGAGACTGACATCATTCATGTCTCATGACGTCCGTTTGTATTACTCTGCACACCCGTTTGTATATAACGTTTATTTTTTCTCAGTATATATATATTGTTTTATATTCTGTTCTATATTTTGTGGTTTATTTTGTTTATATATATATATAGTCAATAGAAATATTTTGTTTTTATATTTGCTTTATATATATATAGTTGGCTGCACGGTGGCGCAGCAGGTAGTGCGGGTGCCTCACAGCAAGAAGGTTGCCGGTTCGATCCCCGGGTCAGGCGGGGCCTTTCTGTGTGAAGTTTGCATGTTCTTGCCGTGCATGCGTGGGTTCTCTCCGGGTACTCCGGCTTCCTCCCACAGACCAAAAACATGCTCATTAGGTTAATTGATGACTCTAAATTGTCCGTAGGTGTGAGTGTGAGTGTGAATGTTTGTCTGTCTTTGCATGTGGCCCTGCAATCGGCTGGCGACCGGTTCAGGGTGTACCCCGCCTCTCGCCCATTGTAGCTGGGATAGGCTCCAGCCCCCCGCAACCCCGAAAGGGATAGGCGGTATAGATAATGGATGGATGGATATATATAGTTCTCTCTCATTTCTTTCTTTTCTAATTTTATTCTAGTTCTATTCTTGAAAGGAGCACTGCAACAAAAACAATTTCCCCTCGGGGATAAATAAAGGATTTCTGATTCTGATGTCTAAATATGAGGTCCTTAGATGGTAAGTCCTCAGCCTCCTCCTCATCCAACTCAAAGCAATGATGTACACCATTTTTGTTGATAACGTTAAGCATTATTATGATTACATTTGTATGTGGAATTAAATGATGTGGGTAATAGCGGACAATGATCATCACTTACGTTTTTTCCATGTGTCTGTCTCTCTCTGTCTCTCGAGTGCTCTGAGATGGATGCAGTATATATGATCTGTAGGATGCCATGGCTGTTTCTGGTTGGCACAGCGACGTTAACCGATTAGTTCACACCCCTGTTTCACCTGTGTACATTTGGTCAGGGTGAGTGACCATTACGCGTGCCGAATGTGCTTGCGATGTCGTCAGATGAGATGCTGATCAAAATCTATAAATTTAGGTCTGACTGTATGTGCTGCCTCAGACAGTTGCATTGAATTGTGGCTGTTACTAATAATTGATCGCAGTGAAATGCCAGACACTGTGGAAACTTGACTGTGAGGTGTTGGTGATGTGAGTGCACGATTCCGCCGGTTTATGAAAATCCACTTGCGCCACTGGCGCACAGAGTTGACCAGTTCTGGGGTGGCGAGCTTTCAGCACACTTTTACGCCGCTGGCGCAGACCGAAATGGTCGAAAATTCCAATGCGCTGGCTCATTATGCGGACACCTCCCCCTACTGTGCTGCAACGCCCACCCTGGCGCACCTCTGTATGCCTCGGTTTACCAAAATACCAAGTGCGCCACATTCTTCCAGAAATTGTACATATTCTTCACTGTGTGTAGATACACACACACACACACACACACACACACACACACACACACACACACACACACACACACACACGAACCTTACCTAACCTGTAACCCTATCCTCAGTCTTCACCCTAAAATGTAATGATTTACATTAAGGGGACCTGCATTTTGTCCCCATAGGGCAGGTGAGTCCCCACAATGTGACTGTGTACACAAACACACGCACGCACACACACACACACGCGCACACACACACACACACACACACACACACACACACACACACACACACACACACACACACACGTACCTTGTGAACAGGGGACTGTCGCACAGCACCTGGAAAGTGGTGACTGGTGTTTCTGGTCATTTTAAAAATACAAAACTAAAATGCTACACTTAGTTTTAAGGTATTTTACCATAATATTACTTCAAATGTGAATTTTTATTTTTTTTTAAAGAAGAAGCTAAGAGGGTATGGAGCACCAAGAGGGACACATTGAAATATATAAATACATCTTTAAATAAATGATTAAATGTGTCATTAATTAATTATAATTATTAATTATTATTAATTAATTATTAATTATTAATTAACTATAATGGGAATTAAATAAATAAAAGTGTCATTAAATATTTCATTAATTAATTAAAATGGGAATTAAATGTATACAGATATAATTATTTCACTATTTATTTAATTATTTCACTATTTAATTATTTCATGGACCTTTGTTGCAGCGCTTCATGAATTTATTTTATCTGTCAAACTCACCCATCAAAGTCAGTGGGCGGGACTAACGATGATCTAGTCTAATCGATTGCTTTCGACTGAAGTCTTCAAGCATGGCAGCTACAGAAGAGCTCCTTCAGCTTTCACGAGAGTTGGTTTCAGATATTTTAAACCTTGCAGAGTACGTGGAAGCAGGACCTGCTGACCCAGAGCATGTGGTCTGTAAAGCAGAGGAATTCATTGAAGTGGTTGGTGTTATTTCGGCACTTTACGACCAAGACATTGATCTGAGAGTGAAATCAAATTTAGAAGAAGTTCTCCACCGCTTTGCTGCTCAACAGCCACTGCAACACACACATGGACCAGAACGATTGGCACTTGACATTCCAACTGCAGTTCTGAAGCACCAAGTTCTTTCTGGTGTACCACCTTGTGAAATTGCAGCAATGTTCGGAGTATCAACGAAAACCATCAGGAGGCGTATGCAGCAATGCAATCTAAGGTATTTATGCTAAATGATTTGATTCAAAATAATTACTTTACAGTCTATATATTGCTGGTCCCGTCCGAACATTACGCATAATATTACTCGTTTGTTTTTTCCAGAAAGACAAACCTCTACTCAGCTGTGACTGATGAAGAGTTAGACCGCATTGTTACAGAAGTCCACAGAAGTCATCCGAACACTGGCTACAAGCTAATGCATGGCCATCTGAAAGCAAGAGGTGTGCGTGTTCCAGGTAATTATATAGCCACAAATTGTATAAGTAGGAATGGCCCAGTCATTATGTAAGGGATACTGTATAGTGCGGAGGTTGTTATGTAAGGAATAATGTATAGTTCAGAGGTTGTTATGGAGAAATAAACCCAGACGCCTGCGGCTGTGTCCGAAATCACTCCAGTTTGATCTGTGCTCCTCTGATCAGAACGGCGTCCCTAGCAACGGTGGGTTATACTTAGCAACAGTGAGTTATACTTTGCCAAACTTTGCAAAGATATCTATGATACTTTGCAGCGGTGGGTTATCGAGAAATAAACACCACAGAATCTTGGTGACTGACCAATCAGAATCGAGTATAATCTCAGGTAAGATGAACGAAACCAAGGCGGAAAGGGTCCTTTGACATGAGCATCCATAGCAACGATGTGACAACAGTGCAGCGATTGACCGATTATAATACATCATTTAACAGAAGCTAATTATTGAGCTGGGCTGCACGGTGGTGCAGCAGGTAGTGCGCGTGCCTCACAGCAAGAAGGTTGCCGGTTCGATCCCCGGGTCAGGCGGGGCCTTTCTGTGTGAAGTTTGCATGTTCTTCCCGTGCATGCGTGGGTTCTCTCCGGGTACTCCGGCTTCCTCCCACAGACCAAAAACATGCTCATTAGGTTAATTGATGACTCTAAATTGTCCGTAGGTGTGAGTGTGAGTGCGAATGGTTGTTTGTCCTTGCATGTGGCCCTGTAATCGGCTGGCGACCGGTTCAGGGTGTACCCCGCCTCTCGCCCATTGTAGCTGCTCCAGCCCCCCGCAACCCCGAAAGGGATAGGCGGTATAGATAATGGATGGATGAATTATTGAGCTAATTTGAATTTAATATTTATGTCGCCTGTTTTTCCATTTGCAATTTATCTGTCATTTCATCTGCATTTGCATTTATCTTCCAAAAATGTAGTGAACTGGTTATTTTGTGGCTGTGGTGGTTCTGTAGCCTACATCAATAGTCTTTTTTTTGCACAGGCTTATAGATCCTTGCACTATTTACTATTGATTTAATACTGTATGTGTGAGTATGGGGTTATTGTTTTCATTCTTCTCTCCTCAGTCTCAAGACTTCAAGAGTCTTTACGCAGAGTTGATACAGAGGGAGTCTAGATGAGACGTCTCAGGCTGCATGTATTAAGACGATGGCAGTATTCTGTTCCTGGTCCGAACTCTCTGTGACATATTGATGGTAACCATAAGCTCATCAGGTCAGTGACATAAATGCATCTTTCTATAGATGTCAGTAGATTTATTCTACAGTAATTCTGTCATTTTTTTGTGTGTTCACAATTGCCTTGCAGGTGGAGATTTGTTGTCCACCGTGGGGTGGATGGATTCAGTCGTTTTGTCGTCTACCTGAGTGTGGCTGTCAATAACAGAGCTCGTCTTACAGAGCTTTATCACTGCTGTAGAGCAGTACGGGCTGCCATCAAGGGTACGGTCTGATAAAGGTGGAGAGAATGCAGATGTAGCAGAATTCATGATCAGGAGCAGAGGTGCCAACAGGAATTCACACATCACAGGCAGAAGTGTCCACAATTAGAGGTAAATAAATGTTTGACACCAGAACTCATGCAACAATTATCAGTTGAATATCACCATAAATTAACACCAATATCAATTTCACCCTAACCACAGAATAGAGAGGATGTGGAGAGATGTTTATGAACATGCCCTGGACATCTTCCATCAGATCTTCACTTCACTAGAAGATCATGGAACACTGAATCCAGACAATGAAGTTCATCTTTACGCACTGCACCGGATCTTTCTCCACTGATTCAGCAAAGCCTAGATTCTTTCAGAGATGCCTGGAACTTTCATGGTCTTAGAACCGAGAGGAATCAGTCACCACAGCAACTCTGGAGAAGATACAGAGAGCTAGGCCCAGTGGAGGATCCTACTGAGGTTAAAGAAAGATCAACTGTTTCCCCAAAGGAATTGTGGAAGAAACAATATGCTATTTTAAAAAAGACTTTAATCTATGATTAATCTAGTCTCCTGAGTTTCCATAGGACAACCTCTTCCGTATTATTTTACAAAAAATTGCCAGCAAAAATCTGAACAGGGTCCAGAGTGCTTAGGGAGTTTATCATGTTATTAGTGCTTATTCAATAGTTGCTACTACACACGAGTTCCCAGTCTCTATTTTGAATTATGTACCTATCTGTCATGAAATGGTCACCCTTATAAAGGCTTTTCATTTTATTAGGGGAGTGCCTTGGATTTTTTCCTTTGGTTCTTTATAACGCAAAAGGGCACATTTAATTTCTCACTGACATGATAACCACAAATAATCTACCATAAATACAGAATTTATCATGCTCTTCTCCCATTCAGGTTTATGAAGACTATGGGATCGACTGGAACGGACCTCACCGTCTTGAAGGCACTGTGTCAGTCCCAGAGATTCAGCTTGCCCGTGAGCTCTCGGATGAGGAGGTTGCCATGCTGCCAGCTCCAGGGCTTTCTCTGAGAGATGCACTTGTATCATATACAGAGACTATGGAAATCTTATCAATAATCTTAGCAGACTGATGTCCAACCTGTGATTTTTATTTGGCATCTTAAAACAAGCAAACAATTGTTGAGTGCTTTAGTTGAAGCCTTTGAATATAACAACAGTTTACCACTGTACTGTGTTCAATGTTTTTGTACTCAGACACTGAACTTGTGTAAATTGAAATAACTGCAAACAATTGATAAGGCCTTTAGTTGAAGCCTTTGAATGTAACAACAGTTTACCACTGTACTGTGTTCAATGTTTTTGTACTCAGACACTGAACTTGTGTAAATTGAAATAACTACAAAGAATTGATGAGGCCTTTAGTTGAAGCCTTTGAATAAAAAAAATATTAACCACTGTACTGTGGTCAATGTTTTTGTACTAGACACTGTAAATTAACAGAAACAACTGAAAAGTGCATGCAAAGACATGTCTAAGAAAAAAAACAAAACAAAAACTAAACCAGTCCGAATCCCGTCTGTGCAGTATTTATGGCGGAGTCAAGTGCTTTCTTGAAGTCCACGTAGGTTTTGAAATGGGCTGGAAGCTTGAGCGTTTCAAAACATGTGGCTGATGTAGGAAGGGTTCCACCGGAGATCTCCACTTTCAGTTCAAGGGGAAGCTTCTCCCACCCAACCCAAAATGTCAGCAGCTGGGCCAGAGTACAAGATGCAGCTAAAAGTAACAAGGGAATTAAAGACAACATTAAGATTAACTTAAAGTCCATTTCCAGTCCTAATCACATTCTTGAGACAAACACTGATGAGGACTGGAAGTGGACCTTAATTCATCACACACACACATATATATATATATATATATACACACACAAAGCATTGCTAAAGAGCAATAAATAAGCCAAATAAGGTGTTCATACCCATTTCAATGAAAGAAAGCCAGTGATTCGGCATGTGGACGCGATGTCAAACTCTTCATTGTCACTGTCCTCAACTGGCCATGAGATTTTGTCCAGAAGCATCTTAAAGAAAATATGTGATTATTTTAAAAAGCAATAACTTATTTTGGCAAACTTATATGCAGGTTACATTCTTGGCAAAGAAAAAAAGAACCAGCTTACAGTGTACAGTGCATTAATTAAGTCACTAATTCACTGACTTACCTGTGGTGTGAACTGCATTTCCGCCATTTTGGGGAGAAGAAGTGGGATGACATCTGGCCTAGATGTCAGTAGGGGCCATACCATTGCACCTTTCAGACCTTTTCTCAATTGTTTAATTTGACGCATGGTCCTCCCAATGACCTAAGAGGCACAGCAAATCAATATTCCAAATCAAACCTGCCAAACTTGACTTGGCACAGAAGGTAAAGTGTTCATAAAAGCAAATCAGGTGCTTTATAAACTCCAGTGTGCCACTGTTCTATTACCACTTGCAGAAATTAGAAATATTGTGTATGCATGAGTTCCGGGCTTTGCAGAACTTGAACATGACAAAAATAGACAAAGACTAAAAATGTTTAATGTTGTCCTATCTCTAAGTGTTGACATAACAAGCCAGGGTCCACCATGCATTCTATCATTCCCACAATGACAGCAATGAATTATGTCACTTAAGCAGCACAAACTCACTGCATGGAGTAGAAGTTTGTTGTGTAGCCATCTTTGATTTGCTTTGGTGACTGCTGGAAGATCCCAGGACATGGATACAGTAGATCTGAAACAGTGTCCTTCTCTTCTGGTGTAAGTTCTCCCTGTTCAAGCTAAAATCAAGATCATACAGATTATTACATTTGCCCAAACAATAGCAAGGCAAACATTTTTATGTTACATACCATTTGTATGATAACCCCATGTGCAGATCAGGACAGTCTTCTGTAACAACGGTTGCTGTTTCAGGAGCTCCACTGAACAGTACATGAATTATAGCAGGACTTAATCCTGTGACATGGGGGCCGTCATGCAGAAAGCTGTGGGCCAACATCTGTCCTGCAACCCGGAAGAGGTCACTTCCGACAAGCACCTCTGATGCTGCTGGAACAAGATGGTCCGGTTCACCCTCAAATAGCAGTGTTCGTCCCGTTCCTGCTGTAAAGTACCAAGAGATGTGGGGATAGAATCACCATAAACCACTGGAATTCATTAAAAAAATAAATCTTTAAAATAAAAACAGACTTACCAAGATCCAAACTGGAGTTTGGATATTACTGTTGTCATGAAATACCGCAACACTCCCTCTCCAACAGCAACATCACCTGAAATAAAATTTGCATTTCAGGTGGATTACATAATCATTAAGGTAAGGTAAGGTAAGGTAAGACAATAAAGACTTAATTTAATTCCACATTGACAATTCCATAAAACAGGAGAATATTGTGAATGGCACATTTTCACAATTCTATGTACTGTAAGATACTTGAGTGGTACAAGCTTAATGATACATTCATATTACCTACCAAGAAGAGTACAATGAAGTGGACAGGCCCATTCTTGCTGCCGTTTGTAGAATGAAAGAAGTGCCCGTTCCCTGTCTTCTTCAGAGTCCCTTACATCCATCTTTATATTCAGTGGTTTCCCAGACGCATGTTCCCTTAGAAGCTTTTCTTTGTAGATTTTTGCAGCTTGAGCTGGTTCCTTAACAAACTCCCATTTTAGAGAACAACAACAATAAATTTATCAATATAACAATTATAGACAGACATGTTGTGAGTTGGCATTTAACCTGCAGGTACAGATATCCTTTAAGTCTACTGAAAAGGAAAAAAGTTCTATCCATTGCTTTGTCAAACAATTAGACTCAACATCTTCAGAATGGTTTACAAAGCTGAATTGATATGAAAAAAGCATTCTGAACAAAAAAATATTTTAACAGAATATACCCAGTTGCGCATTATTTGCTGTAATTATCATAATTATATCTCACAGGTCTTATTTTGTTTTGCCTTAGTATGACTATAATCATTATATCATATTGACTGTACACCAAAACTAGCTCTGGGTACAAATAGTTTTCAAATAAAATATAAGTCACATACAATCTTATAGCAACTCTATTGTGATGACACAAACCATTGTTTGTTTCTGTGTGATCTGGCTTCTCGTACTCAATCACTGCTGGTGGTACTGAACCCTCAGCTGATGTTGATGGCCGAACTTCAACACTGTCACTGACTGGAGCTGTATCTCTATCATGTTCTTCCCTTTGGTCTCCCTCTCTCTGTCTGATTGCTGTATTGGTGGCCTCGGAAGTTAACAAAATTGAAATTATGGTCATACTCCCTTATTTGAGTGCACAACAATATAAAAGACTGGCTACCATTGAATTTCTTTAGGGAATACATACCCATTGCAGCTCAATCTGTGCAGCTTCATCTCTGAGAAGGAAACTTCCTTCTTACAAGTGATACAGGCAATTACTGGACCAGACACAGGCTATGAGCTCTCCTAACAACAAGAAATGGTTTTCAAATAATTATTAAAAGTAACCAGTGAGCTTAGTTTTGATTATGTTGTAAACAGAGTCTGTGTAAAATTACGTACACAATCTAAGAGTAGATCTTGTTGAAGTCGACGTATGTATATTGTGGCCTGTCCAATCATCGTAGAAGGATCTCTCAGATAGGCAATGTTGTACAGTATCCAGAGCTGGGACAAGGAAGCAATGCCAGATTTCGACTGCGAGTAGATCCTGCAATCTTTAAAAACTCAAAGCCTCCCCCTTCTTGGAGCTTCGGGAACACTTCAATAAGTGTATTAGTGATAACCATGGGATCGCTGTCATTCCCTGTGGGGAAAAAAGAATTCATATTGACACCAATAACTGAGCAAATAAGCCCACTGGCTTATTTTAAGTTACCACAGGTGATAACTTATTCACAACATGAAGACAGAAATAATTATGGCTATTAAGATAATAGGGGAAGTAGAACTGCATTCACTTGATGAGTGTTGGTTTACTGCAAAGACTTTCTTTGTTTCTTTCAAAATGTACATTTTAAAATAGACACAGATGGTCTAAAGATCAAGTTTGTTTTGCAAATATACCAGAAACTTTGTTTTACGCTACACTGGTGAGGACGACAGTTGTAATGTGTCGTGTAAATTAGATAAGAGTAAATACCATTATCTAATTTAGGAATTATTATTTGTAATTATCCACTATAATCTATCAAAATAGACATGTTCATTATCAGTCTTCAAGTGTGTCAAACATTTTTTTGGAACTGAACAAAAAATCGTCCCCACTTGTATAGTAAAGAACAAAATGGTGCAGGTCCCCAGTTAAATGGTGTGAAATGACACTCACATTCACATTCTCACATTCTTCACATTCACACACTCACACTGCAATCAAAATGAAAGATTTAAACACAAGCCATTGTCCTTGTTTTTGAGACACAAATGTACAACTCACTTCATGAGACTAAAGACAGTAAAGCTAAAATGTGCAGCAATATCCCCTCACGTATATCAACATGTCAGACGTGGTCCTTAAAGCTATTGGTGTGGAATAGGCACTTTGCTATGAATGTTTAGCCAGTGTAAATCTGCCTTTGGATATGATAATAACAGTGTATGTGTCGTCCACTTTATGCAAACTTTCAGATCCATTGTTATGATGCTGCACCTTTTGACAGTCTTGAAATTTGTTTTCTCCCAGTCTAAAACTCCACATCAGTCATTATGTGATGCAGTGTATACGATTTAAAAAAACTTTATTTAATGTTCAATGCAAGTGTCTTGGTGGTCATGAGAAAATGAAGACGGTAAGTAAAAACTGTAGTAGAGCCAGTATCTCATGATAAAGAAATGTGTATTCCTGGAGTTTTTGCAGACAAAGGAAAATCTTTTTCCTGTCAAACTTTGGCATATAACAATTTATTGACAATGATTAGATTTTCTGTCTTTTGCTATCCTAATGAATATTTCCAGGGGGAAGTGTGAGCATCGCTCCACATGGGCCCAGTATCATTCTCTTCAACAAAAAAGGGAGTCTGTACAATCCTTTTTCTGTTACAATTCAAAGGTCAAAGCAACATTCTTCGTACACACCTCTTTTACAGGTATGCAGGCTATTGTCTTCATTATCTGAGAACATTTGCATCACTGTGCCAACAACAGTTGGCAAGAACCAATGAGGGTCCAGAAAGATCCAGGATTATACTGAGCTTTGTACAGCGGGTTTATACCAGTCTTTTCTGACTTTTGGAACTGTTCATCAATCGAACGAGGACAACAAAGCCCAGAAGAGATTTATCTACATTTTTTGAGATGAGACCCAGAAGAATTTGTCCTGAAAAGGAAGCCTTGCACTTCATTGCTTCTCAGAAAGATAAGGACACATTTCAGAAAAAAACTCATCAGTGTGGAGAAAGGTACGTTATCAGAATGGAATGTAAGGTTCACTAGTAAATACTGTACGTATGTGCATTAAAGATCTCAGTTGAGTTGATAATGAATTAGGACACATCTATTACGACAGTCTGCACATAGTTATATCTATAGGTATTACATGTTGCCAGGTGCAGCCCAGAAATAGTTTAGACATAATTGACATTGTGGTAAATCTCATTTTTCTTAATTTTCTTGTCAGAGGTTAGATGTGAAGATGTTTCTAGTTTTTACGTTAAGCTATTTAGTGTAATTTATTGTTTTAATAATCAATGTAATGGGACACTCCTGGGCAAAAAAAAAACATGGCCTCTCTATTCTTCTTGCTAATGTGTGGTTTGCATTTTCTGCACTTTTGTTCTTGAAGTCTTCTGCAAGAGTAGATTGTGATACCATAGCTTCCTGGTCTACCTGTTCAATGTCTGTTACTAAGTACACCAGTGGTTTCTTTCTTCTTCAGGACATTCCTACTGTTCATCAAAGTCATTTGTGCAGTTATGTAGATGTAGGTACAGTAATTGTTTTTAAAGCAAATCCTTTCTTAATCTTACCCCTTAAAGTGACAGTACATGTCATCACCAAGTGTCAGAATGCTGAGATGAGTGTAAATTGTTCACTGTATTCACTTTTTAATTATTCACCAGGTTATGGAGTGATTGCCACCAAAGACATTGAGGCAGGAGAATTCCTGCTTGAATATGTTGGCAGACATATCAGTGGCTCAGAAGGAGAGACTCTGTTCAAAGAGTACTCTAATGAAGATGCAGCATTTTTGTATTTTTGCTCCTTTCGGGACCAGACATTCTGGTAAGAACAATTGAATGCATGTGATAACTAGATAATTCAATATCACTCATGTTTAATATTTCAAAACTAATATATTTTTTTATTTTGCAGGAGAACATATTTTGCAACCCATTGCTGTGTTGGAAGACACTTACTTTGCCTATTTTGTCTCCCTTCTCTGTGAATACAGCTTAAGCGATCTGATTGAAAGCAAGGAGTTTCCTGAGATTTAATGGTCATCTAAGATGAGTGTGTGGGTGTTTAAGAACCTACTCATGAGTGTCTCTACTGGTTTGAACAATGAATTTCAACGACCCATTACACAGCTTGAGGAGTGTGAAAAGCGACGCGTGTGTAATGGGTCTTTGAAATTCATTGTTCAAACCAGTAGAGGCACTCATGAGTAGGTACTTAAACACTCACACACCAAGTGTGGACCTCTTGGAAAAAAGTTAATAAACCTTACCAGAGCATGTAAGACATGATTTTAGGCATGTCCAGGAGGGGACATAAAAAATGTCCCCCGTTAGTTTTCAAGTCCACTGTTGGTGACAAAGTCCATACTTAGCTGGGTTGGTAAGTGCGTGCACACACACACACACACACACACACACACACACACACACACACACACACACACACACACACACACTGGGGAAGGAAGATGTTCTTCCTGGTATCTGCTGGAGCCATTCTCCTAGCTTGGGGGTTACCGCTCTGAGTGCCCCAATCACTACTGGGACCACTTTTGCCTTTATGCCCCACATCTTCTCCAACTCCTCCTTGAGACCCTAGTATTTCTCCAGGTTCTTGTGCTCTTTCTTCCTGATGTTACTGTCACTTGGGGTCGCTACATCCACCACTGTGACTTCCGTGTCTTCTGTTCTTTGTCTACCACCACTATGTCTGGTTGGTTCGCCATCACCACTTTGTCTGTCTGGAACTGGAAGTCCCACAGGATCTTGGCTCGGTTGTTCTGGATCACCTTTGGAGGCATCTTCTACCTTGATCCTGGGACCTCCAGCCCATACTCAGTACAGATATTCCTGTGCACGATGCTAGCCACCTGGTTATGACGCACCATGTATGCCTTCCCTGCCAGCATCTTACACCCCGCTGTTATGTGCTGGATTTTCTCAGGGGCATCTTTGCACAGCCAGCACCTGGGGTCTTGTTTGCTGTGGTAGATCCCGGCCTCTATTGAGCTTGTGCTCAAGGCTTGCTCTTGTGCGGCCATGATCAGTGCCTCTGTGCTGTCTTTCAATCCAGCCTTTTCCAGCCACTGGTATGTTTTCGCTCTGTCAGCCACTTCCTCAAGCTGTCAATGGTACATGCCATGCAGGGGCTTGTCTGTCCATGCCAACAATTCTGGCTCCTTACTGGGCTTCTGCTTCCTGAGGCATTCACTCAGCAGGTCATCATTGGAGGCCATCTTCCTGATGTACTCCCAGAGGCTTGCTGTTTCCTCCTGGATAGTGGCTCTGATGCTCACTAGTCCGTGGCCTCCTGTCTTCCACTTAGTGTATAGCCTCAGGTTGCTCAGGTAGCCTCATGTTGACTTCAGGTAGTTCAACCCCTTCAGGGGCGATCATCTTCCCGCTTCTGCACACCATCTGTCCACACTTATCCAGTCTGAATGACATCCCAATATCATTGCTGTATATCCTGGTGAGGTGAGAATCAATATCCAAAGATTCTCTTGGTGATGATCTGGCTGAGGGGGTTTAGGCCTATGCAGAACAGCAGGGGGGACAGTGCATCTCCTTGGTATATACCACATTTGATGCTCACTTCTGCAATTGGCTGTGAGTTGGCTTCCAAAGTTGTCTTCCACAACCCCACCGAGTTTTTGATGAAGGCTCTGAGTGTCCTGTTGATCTTATACAGGTCTAGGCACTCCAGTATCCATGTGTCGATTCATAGGTCTTCTTGTAGTCAATCCAGGCAGTGCACAGGTTAGTACTTCTGGTCTTGGTACTTCAGTCCTGGGTGACTGCCCTGTCAACCAGTAGTTGGTGTTTGGCTCCTCTGGTGTTGTTACCAATCCCTTTCTGTGCTCTACTGATGTACTGATCCATGTGCCTACTCATCTTAGACGCTATGATGCCTGACATGAGCTTCCATGTTGTACTCAGGCAGGTTATAGGCCGGTAGTTGGATGGTACTGGGCCATTCTGTGGTTCCTTCATGAGCAGCTGATTCATTTGTGCCGCAACTCATTCATGGAGTGCAGTTAGCTTTTTGAGCCAGTAGTCGTGGATCATGTCGGGCCCAGGTGCTGTCCAGCTCTTCATCTTAGACCCTCTTTCTTGTATGTCTGCAGTAGTGATTTCTACTGGTTCCTGTTCTGGGAGGCTACTGTGGTCTGCTTTCAGTTCAAGCAACCACTGGGCATTGGTGTTATGTGATGCCTCCTTCTCCCTTCCCGGTTTCAGACTTTGGTGGGTCTATGTGGGTCTTCTTACTGCCCTGCCATTGAGAGTAGACCTTAGCTGGGTTGTTGGAGAACAGTCTATTTATTCTCCTGGCCTCGGCTTCTCTGCTGTATCTCTTAAGGCGGGTAACCTCTGCTTGGCAGTCTCTAGAGCTTCATCCATGGACAGCTTGTTGTATCTCCTTGGCACTTCCTCCCTGATCTTTACACCTTTCTGTAGCTCAGGTAGCAAGCTAACCTCCCTGCTTGTTGCTGTGATCTTGCTCTCCAGTCTCCTCTTTCATGGAGGGCTCCCCTGCTCCTTCCGGCTACTGCTGTTCATCTTATAGCCTAGTATGTGCAGGATGACTGTTGCCACTGCATACATCAGCTGATTGGTCTCAGTGATAGTTTCTGTGGATATAGTCATCAGTGCGATGTTTATGTCTTCCAGTAGAGATTCATCTGGTACTTTATCTCTTAGCCTTGGCAGGTAGGTAGCTGTGTTCCCCCAGGATTCTATCTATCTATCTATCTATCTATCTATCTATCTATCTATCTATCTATCTATCTATCTATCTATCTATCTATCTATCTATCTATCTTGTATTTTTGCCTTTATAACCTGTGCTGAGTCTGCTTCAATAGAAAATTTGTTTGGTGTACACCTGCTCTTTACTGAATGACAATAAAGTTTGTCTATGTATATGTCTATGCCTAAAAAGCCAAGGGGGTGAATACTTTTGCAAGGCACTGTATATGCTTTTCAGGACTTCCATGAGAGCAGTTATTCACCCAAAATTCCATAGACACTGTGTCTGCCCACCACCATGTAAATTAATTAAATCAAAAGTAAACATAAGAGGAGTTCTAGATAAAAACCTAAAAAATTAACACCACCACTGCAATAGTACAACAAGACGACTTCAGCAACAACAACAACTTCAGTCCCTCACAAATTGATCATCTTGTTGATAGGGCTGGCCCCCTAAAAGAGAAGGTTCACCTCACAGTATACCCCCCAAAACCAAAAATTCAAACAGACGTTGTGAAAACTTGAGAGGAAATGGCATTCCCCCCATATGGAAGAATTTCATTTCGCCTGGCAAGATAATCTTAAAACAAACTGAATGACCCTCTGCAATGTAAGGACAGCTATTACTCATCATCATTAGAAAAAAAAAGAACAACTGGAGGTTTCTTTTCAGCACTGTAGCCAGACTGACACAGTCATAACTCTATTGAACCATTTATAGTCCTCAGTAGTAATGACTTCATGTGCTTCTTCAGTGACGAAAGTCTAATTAGCAAAGACAAAATTCATCACCACCTCCTGATACTGGTACTGATTTATCTTCAAACACAGGAACCTTAGAAACAGCTTTTAAACCTGATATATATTCAGATTGCTTTTTTTGTTTCCACACATCAATTTCATGTCAGATTGAGAGTGTCACTATGAAAGATACATCAACTAGTTAGTTAACAAACAAGTAATGAAATTTGTTTGCTACAATTGAGTTAATTTTAGTGGTTCAAAAACATCCACAGTAACTGTGACTATTTATTCTACATTTGATCAGTATCATTACAAAACACAATGTTTGTTACACAGTTAATTAACACAGTGTTAATCTGCATCTCAAATGCATCTTCCAAGTCCCAACTCTCTGGTAATGTGAACATATGTAATTTCTGTAATTTTTCTTATGTAAGACATTTTATGTCATCGTGAATCAACATGAAATAATATTCATGCACTTAATGAAATCTAGGCCTACGATATGTTCGTAAATAACATTGCGGGCCCTGTCTTTATTACCTGCATTCACAGAGAGAATACTGTCCTAGGGACCCAATTTTCTTTCAAGGACAGTTTTATTTTCTTGAAAAATATACAGTGGAGAAAATAAATGCACTTAATTTCACATGACCTAATTTATGGACTTATTTGTTTTGATTTCTTGTATCTGTGGATTACTTGGGTTGTTACTGACATCTGGTGAAAAATTAATTTCAATAGACCCCCTTGAAAATACATTTTATTGACAAAAAATGTTGACACGTTCAATACTTATTTTCCCTGCTCTAATTTGAATGTCCTGCTTCATTGTTATGACAAATGTCACTGATGTTTCCCAGGTCATTGATAAGAGATAAGACTTTATTGATCCCACACCAGGGAAATATTAGTATCAAGGAAACAAAAACAGCAAAACAGCATAGAAGGGTCAAGATAAAAAGTATACAGGATACAGAATAAAAACTCAATTATGTATATGTATACTTTGTACAGATTCTACAAATACTAAATACAATAAAAATACTACTGCCTACAGAACTATTATTGCCAGTATTTTTATGAGAAAACTACCAGTGTCATGTTGTATTGCACTTGAGAAATGCTGTTGCATAGGAAGAAAATATAGAATTTCATGAGTCTATGTATACGTACAATATGTACAGTTTATAAAAAATACAGTGTGATTGATATAGGAATTGGAAAAACACTGCATCAGCACAGTGCTACATTATATGATGCTAGCTTTAAACAGGCTGACAGCTGTTGGGATGAAGGACCTGTGGTAGTATTCTTTCTTCTACACTGGATGCAGTCTGTTGCTGAAAGAGATGCTTAAGCCCCCCACCATCTCATGCAGAGGGTGGGATGGGTTGTTCATGATCAGTGTCAACTTGGTTAACATCCTCCTCTTGCCCACCTCACCAGTCCAGGACACAGCTAGCTCTGCTGACCAGTTTGTTTTGTCTTTTCCTGTCCCTCTTTGAGCTTGTGATCTTCATATTCCAAAGGACCTGAGTCTTCTGAGTAGGTGTAGAAGACTTTGACCCCTCCTGTACAGGACATCTGTGTTGTTTCTCCAGTCGAGTTTGTGGTTAAGGTGGACACCCAAGTATTTGTACACATCCACAATCTCAGTGTTTAAGCCCTGGATGTTCACTGGTATAATCTCTGACACATTCCTGCAGAAATCTATCACCATCTCCTTTGACTTGCTGGCGTGTATGTGTAGGTGGTTCAGTCCACACAAGTTGACAAAGTTGGTTATGACCTCCCTCTGTTCCAGTTCGTTCTCCTGTGATACATGTCTAGTGATGGCTGTATCATCAGAGAAATTCTGGATGTGGCAGCTGTAAGTGTAAGTCCGATGTGTCGAGGGTGAAGAGGAAAGGGGAGAGCACTCTACCCTGTGGAGCCCCTGTGCTGCAAACTGTTGTCCTTCACACCTTCACATGCCTGGTCGATATGGAAACCGTAGGGCGTCCAGCTTGCTACTCACCAGGTGATGGAGGTGGTTCAGTATGATCCTCTTCAACGTCTTTATCAGGTGGGAAGTTAAGGCTAGTGGCTTGAAGTGATCTATATGGAGTGCATCAGTAAACCTGTTTTGTGTGACCACCAAATTAAAGTTCCATTTGGATGGGCATAATAACTGTTAGTGTATCAAACTAAAGGGAAAAATGATAAATGTCTTTGTTACACAAATGTCTGATATACTTCTGGTTTTCTGTATCTATAACAATGGAGGGAGGTGCTCATGCTGACATGTTGCCTGATGATGGAGAGACACTGGTATTGTGATCACATCCTAGTAGCTTTTGCTAACTTTTCATAGAAAGATACTTTTATGTTAACCAGCCAACAAGCTACTAGCTAAGCAATGTAGCAAGTCAGCTCGCAGACTGATACCACTAATTGGGACCACAAATGCCTCTCATCTGAATGAAGTTTTCTGACACACGACAGAAATTACTCAGTTTTCATGAATAAAGTGTAAATAAAAACATCTTCATGGTCAAACATACATAATTGTGCAAAGAAATTAGAGGACAAGCTCCATAGTAAGTTTGCCAGCCATACTGCTGCCACCCATTCACTTCACCACCAAGCAACTAGTGACAGCTCTTGGTTTCTCATTTAGTTTATCAGTGCTGCTAACAGTGGTTGGCATGCTGGTGTTGCATTACAGCCATCTACTGGAAAGCCCCTGGTCTTCACTGCTTTTGTGAAGTTTGTGTGACAAAAAGCTAAGATGATGTATAATGATGACATAAGTGGTAAATTAGAAGCACAGATACAGAAAAAAAAATCATTTACAAAGCATTTATTTGCCTATTTCTTTTTACCTGCATAGGTTTAAAGGTTTTGTGTATGAGATTTTAAACATTAAAGCTGCAGTATGTAAGATGGAGAAGAGAGCAGACTTAGCCTGAAAATTTTAACCAACACAAGTTCCACGTCACTCCCCCTCCCTCTCCACTGCACTCATGCCCTGCCTCCAAGCCCCTCCTCCCTGCAGCGTTTGCGCGGCTGCCATGACAACCAGTAACGTTAGCCTTAGCATCGGAAACAAGCTAACTCTGCCCAGCTGCTACATCACAGTCGCTAACATACCGTCCTTGCTGCGGAGTGTTATACAAGTTACATACCGCAGCTTTGATATTGCAACAAGCAACTAGTTTACTGTGTAAGGTTATAGTGAAGTAATGGTGTCCTGACCAGAGACCGAAGTCATTCTCCCTCCAACTGTTTTGGAATCCAAACTTCCCTGTCTGTTTGTCTGTTTTGTTTTGGTAGCCAGGTCGTGCCTGTCCTTTTACCAGATCAATTTAGATGAAACCATGCTCAATTCAGTGTGGCAATAGCCTCATATGACGCAGTAATAGGAAATGTTTAAGTCAAGCAGAGATACAATATTAAGAAGAAGAAGAAGAAGACGAAGAAGAAGATTTACTTTATTGATCACAGCACACATGTTACAGGAGGGAGACTGCACACACGCCATGCTTAGTGAAATTATTTCCCCGCATTTGCCCATCCTGGAAAGTCCTTCCTCTGCAGCAGACCAGGAGCGGTGCACTGGGGCCCCAGTTCCTTTTGTCACCATTGGTCAGGTGGTGATCTTCTTGCATGTTTTTTTTTTTTTTTTTTTTATGGAGGATACCCCAGGTGAACACGAGCAGGCACCGAAGGCATGGAGGAGGACACAGCTGGAATTGAACTGGGGACCTTCTAGCTGTAAGGCGACAGTGTTACCACCGTTCCACCATTCCACCTATAACAATATTATGTGTAGCTCTGGTTGTGTCTGTTTTTCTTGCGGTTGGTCTGTAAAACAAAATGCCAGCAGTTGGGGGGGTTTAGTTTCCCCGACAAACACACAGACCTCTTGGGCTGTTGCAATCCTTCCTGCCTGACCTGATGCTCTTCTTCACTCTACACTGCCAGACGGTCTGTGGTCTAGGCAGAGTGGAAAGGCTGGGTGCCTAAAGGGCTGGCTGCTGCTGGGCTGTCCCCTCCACGGGCACTTGTTCATCTTATTCTCCGGGTTGGTCTGGTTCCCAGCTCGCGCCCCAGACCCAGACCCATGGACCCGCAGTTGCCAGCTTACCTGGCTCGCAAAAGAATCTTGAAATTTTTTTGAAGTGTACTATGGAGCTTTGTACATTTCTTATGTGTATATATATATATGTATGTGGGACTTTATATATATATATGTGTGTGTGTGTGTGTGTGTGTGTATATATATATATATTCAATTCAATTCAATATTCCTTTATTCGTCCCTCGAGGAGAAATTCCGAATTTCACAGCAGCATCAATAACAGAATAGAATATTAAAAGACAAAGTGCATGCAGTTAACACAAAGTATATACAAAAGGGTGTACCGGGAATAGTATTTACAGACTTTTATGTCCTAAAATATTGCACAGTTTACAGAGAAATATTGCACAGATTACAGGCTTTTATGTACTGAAATATTGCACAGATTATTGCCCAGGTTATTGCACAGATTGTTTCCCAAAAAATTGTTCAGTTCAGTTATTGCACAGAATGTAATGCAGATTATTGTACCGCCTAATTGGAGCAGTTTCTATTGTAAAGTCTGATGGCTGCAGGAAGGAAAGACCTGCGATACCTCTCCTTCACACACTACTGATGTAGCATCCTGTCACTGATGGAGCTCCTCAGTGCAGTGAGTGTGTGTTGGAGGGGGTGGGAGTCATTGTCTGTCATGGAGGACAGCTTGGCTGTCATCCCCCTTTCCCCCACCTCCTCCACCTGTTCCAGAGGGCATCCCAGGACAGAGCTGGCCTTCTTGATGATTTTGTCCAGCCTCTTCCTGTCAGCTGCTGTGATGCTGCTCCCCCAGCAGACTACACCATAGAACAAGGCAGAGGCCACAACAGAGTCATAAAAGGTCTTCAGGAGTGCCCCCCGCACCCCAAAAGACCTCAGCCTCCTGAGCAGGTAGAGTCTGCTCTGTCCTTTTTTATAAAGTGCAGTGGTGTTGTGAGTCCAGTCCATTTTGTTGTTCAGATGAACACTCAGGTACTTATAAGATGTGACCATCTCAATGTCCCTTCCCTGGATGTTCACTGGTGATGGGGGAGAGTGCGGGCGCCGACGGAAGTCCACAACCAGCTCCTTGGTTTTATCCGCATTGATCAGCAGGCGGTTCTGCTGACACCAGTCCACAAAATCCTGAATGAGTCCTCTGTATGACCTACCGTCCCCATCTGTGATGAGGCCGACAATGGCAGAGTCATCAGAGAACTTCTGCAGGTGGCAGGTGGGTGACAGGTGGGAAAAGTCCGCTGTATAAAGGGTGAAGAGGAACGGTGCACCGTTCCCTGGGGGGCCCCCACACTGCAGAGGACAGTGTCCTCACATACTGTGGGCGGTTGGAGATGTAATCCACTATCCAGCATGTGAGGTGTTGGTCTACTCCTGAAAGCTGTGTATGTATGTATGTGTGTGTGTGTGTTTGTATATATATATATATATATATATATATGGCTGAACGGTGGCGCAGCAGGTAGTGCGCGTGCCTCACAGCAAGAAGGTTGCCGGGTCGGGTCGGGCCTTTCTGTGTGAAGTTTGCATGTTCTTCCCGTGCATGCGTGGGTTCTCTCCGGGTACTCCGGCTTCCTCCCACAGACCAAAAACATGCTCATTAGGTTAATTGGTGACTCTAAATTGCCCCTAAGTGTGAGTGTGAGCATGAATGGTTGTTTGTGTATATACAGTGCTGTGAAAAAGTATTTGCCCCCTACTGTATTTCTACTGTTTTTGCTTTTTTGTCACACTTAAAAGTTTTAGACCATTGAAAAAACTTTAATTTAAGAAATAGACACTGAGAGTGAACATAAATAGCAGCTTTTAAATGATAATTAAATTTATTGAAAGTGAAAAATAATTCAAAACCAAAATGAAATTATGAAAAAATTATGAAATTTCCCCTCCGGGGGACTAATAAAGGCTTTCCGATTCTGAAAATCACCAATGTGAAAATGTAATTGCCCCCTTACTTAATAACTGGTTGTGCCACCCTTTGCTGCAACAACTGCAATCAAGCGTTTACAATAACTTGCAATGAGTCTTTCACATTGCTTTGGAGGAATTTTGGCCCACTCTTCTTTGCAGTACTGTTTTAATTCAGCCACATTGGATGGTTTTCGAGCATGAACAGCCCGCTTAAGGTCATGCCACAGCATCTTGATCGGATTCAGGTCCAGACTTTGACTAGGCCACTCCAAAACCTTAATTTTGTTTCTTTCATTCAAAGGTGGACTTGCTGGTGTGCTTCGGATCATTGTCCTGCTGCATAACCCAAGTTCGCTTGAGCTTAAGGTCACGAACTGATGGCTGAACATTCTCCTTCAAGATTTTTTGGTAGAGAGATGAATTCATGGTTCCTTCAACCACAGCAAGTCGTCCAGGCCCTGAAGCAGCAAAGCAGCCTGAGACCATCACACTACCCCCACATGTTTGACCGTTGGTATGATGTTCTTTTTATCGAATGCTTTGTTAGTTTTGCGCCAGATGTAACGAGACACACACCTTCCAAAAAGTTCCACTTTTGTCTCATCAGTCCAGAATATTTTCCCAGAAGTCTTGGGGATCATCCAGGTGTCTTTTGGAAAATGTGAGACGAGCCTTTATGTTCTTTTTGGTCAGCAGTGGTTTTCGCCTGGGAACTCTACCGTGGATGCCATTTTTGCCCAGTCTCTTTCTTATGGTTGAGTCATGAACACTGACCTTAACTGAGGCAAGTGAGGCCCGCAGTTCTTTTGATGTTCTTCTGGGTTCTTTTGTGACTTCCTGGATGAGATGTCGACGTGCTCTTGGAGTAGTTTTGGTTGGTTGTCCACTCCTGGGAAGGTTCGTCACTGTTCCATGTTTTCTCCGCTTGTGTATAATGGCTCTCACAGTGGTTCGCTGGAGTCCCAAAGCCTTAGAAATGGCTTTGTAACCCTTTCCAGACTGATGGATGTCTATTACTTTCTTTCTCAGCTGTTCTTGGATTTCTTTAGATCGTGGCATAATATTTGGCCTTATGAGATCTTTCAGCATACTCCACATTGTCAGACAGGTTCTATTTAAGTGGTTTCTTCATTGTACAAGTCTGGAAGTAATCAGGCCTGGGTGTGGCCAGTGAAATTGAACTCAGCTTTCCAAAAGATGTTGCTAATCACAGTTAATTCATGATTTGACAAGGGGGGCAATTACTTTTTCACATAGGGCCAGGCTGATTTGGATAACCTTTTTCCCTTAATAATTGAAACCATCATATAAAAACTGCATTTTGTCTTTGCTAAGGTTATCTTTGATTTACATTAGAATTTGTTTGATGATTTGGAACATTTTAGAGTGCCAAATGTGCAAAAAACAAGAAAATCTGTAAGGGGCAAACACTTTTTCACAGCACTGTATGTAGCCGGCAATCGGCTGGCGACCGGTCCAGGGTATGCCCCGCCTCCTGCCCGTTGACAGCTGGGATAGGCTCCAGCCCCCCCGCGAACCCGAAAGGGATAAGCAGCAACTTAGAATACATTATACTTATGTATTACACTTGGCGAGTTCATTGTGCATATCAATTCTAATTACAAGATTCAGTATTTTATCTATTTCTTTTAATTTCTGTTTTTTTTGTAGACATATGACCTGTCAGGTGACTGCTTTGTACAGGTACTTGTAAGGTGTGTCTGCATTTGTTTCATGTCTGAAGAAGGTCTTGTGCATGGTGGTGTAATACATTTTAATGGGAGCATTATCTAGTGTGCTGACATTTGGATGTGCATGCTTTTGCAACTATTTGCCAAGAAAAAAACAACTTTTCTTCTTCTCCAAATTTAGAATGGGCAATTCTGCCTGCACGGCAGTCCCATGTTTTGCAACTCTCACAGGCAGCCTGGAGGCAATGGAGACAAAATGGAGCCACCACCCGCTATTGTTTAGGCAACTACAACTACTTGGTTAGGTTGAGGGAAAAAGGCCAAGAGGGTTAGGGTTAAACAATGCTGACTGATGATGTGAGACAAGATGTGAATTGCTGTCTTCCATGACAAAATCACATGCTTTATTGGCCCAACAATCCACTAGCATCCTTTCTCAAATGTTTCACACCAGTATCCACATTTGCTACATTTCATTTCATTTCAGTGGAAAGCAAAGTAATGTTCATACCTGCTTGTATGACTAATTAGTACGATTAATTAAATGTGTTTTGTTGCCCATGGCCTACAAACCTGTAGTAATGTTTTGAGGTCAAAATAGGTAAAAACGTTTTTGTTAAATATCACCATACCATCACATAAAAGAAAACTGCACACAGTGTTTGCAATGTATATACATGTGATTTGTCTTTTTTAAAATATGGATTTATAATACAGCAAGGTTAGGCTAATGATAATTCTGAGCCATGGTTGGGACCGTAGATTTGAACTTGCAAAAACCTCAATCAAAGGAGGGGATGGGGAGGGGTGGGGCAGGTTAACAAGGGGGACACATTTTGATAATTTTGCTAAGAAGAGGGTTGGCATCCTCCCTCATCCTCCGAACCTACTGACAATATGGTACTGATTGATGCAGTATGGGATATGAGGTCCAAATAGGTATGCATGCATGGCAAAAATCAGAAATGCATAACGTGCACTTCTTCCAAAATACCCCTTAGTGTTCTCAGGCAGCCATTAAATCAGGTCTGCATTATAAATCACTTTGGATGGACACTAAATATTTTGCACTGTGAAGCTGTGACAATCAAGCTGATGGTGATAATGCAACACATAAGGATACCAACCACCATAAAACTCAACAGAACAGCAGCAACTGTCCTTGGTCATCAATAAACATTTCTTATCTATCTACATGTCTTGCCAACACAATTTGACCCAATGAAGTAACCTACTGTGGGAGGTGTCCAAAAAACAACAGACATGAAGTGGCTACTTTAGCATTCTGACATCAACAGAGAAATGTCAAACTGAAATTGAACAGATAAAAAGACTCTTCTCTCAAAATTAGTTCCAAGATGTGTCATTGACAATGAGTGCAGCAAAATGTGGCACAAGATATTTCAGTCACATCCACATCTAGCAGACAAAATGGGTGCATTTTGTACAGGCTCAAAGAATTTTTATCGTCCATTATTTGGAGAAAGGAGTAAGGAGCACATGAATGTGGCACAAGCTACACCTAATGAACAAGCTAGTCAAGCTGAAAAGTCCAGTTGCACTTGATATGTGACTAGACAAGGTGAAGATGGTTTTCATTAAGTGTTTTCATTTTAAAGTGCACCAGTGCTTAATTTGCATGTTAACATAGTAAAAATGGATAAATCCAGGCCCTTGTATTGATTCAGTTGGTTTCTTGTTTTGGTTAATCTCCTCTCTTCACTTGTCTGTGCTCATCCATCTGTTTCTGATGCAGGTCTTTGCCAATATTTCCCCATCTTTGTTCATAACTTGCATCCTCTTTTAGCATCCCTTGTTGGTTGTCCCTGTGCTCTTGAGTTTGTCCTCTTGTGTAGAAGTGTAATCTACTGTTATTCCTGGTCTTCACTGGTACAGAGGAGGATTTGTGGCTCTGGTTCTACAAGTGCTTAGCAGCACCTGGAATTTATACATCAGTACATCCGCTGGTCATTGAAGATCTTCATATTTCTGTTGTTTCTCATTTCTCTCATTATTATTATATAAATCAATATTATTATATTTCACAGTAGCAGGGGAGCAATGTTTTTAGTTATACTCCACCAGTGTCATAACAATAGCACAGGTGAAATTGTTTCAATTAAAACAAATATTTTGCAGTTAATGCCTTGCTGATACTGACGTGACCTCACTCTCAGATGTCCCAGCCTTCTTCCTTGCCTCTTCAGATATTCAACATCATCTTGTTTCATTTCAGGAGGATACTCATGATGGTAGTAGACCACACTGGACATCTGTTTACCTTGTATGACTTGATAAATAAATACTTTATTGATCACCTAAGGAAATGTATGTGCATAATAACTACTGTGCTAGATAAAATAAAATGAATCAAATAAGAATACAAATAGATTTAGACTTAGACTTTTATTCAGATCAGGTAGAGCTTTAACAGTGCAAATTAAGTTGAATGTGCAAAATCCCTCAGAAGTTTAGTCTCCTCTCCTTGCGCAGAGGAGAATCATTATGCAGCAATATTGTTGTGGGTTGGAATGTCTTTCCATAGTCAGCCTTACTACAGCAGAGTTGAAAAAGCCTCCAACTGAAACCACTCTGCTGTCTAATTCAGAGGGACAAGAAGAAGAATCAGAGGGACAATCCCCTGTATTTGTCACACAACATACACGCAAACACGGCATGCAATTGGTGAAATTTGTCCTCCGCGTTTAACCCATCCTGGTCATCCTTCCTACCAGGAGCGGTGGGCTGCCATCCGACCTTTGTCACCATTGGTCCATTGGTCAGGTGGTGATCTTCTTACATGTTTTTAGTGTTTTTTTTGTTTTTTTTTAAGGAGGATACCCCAGGTGAACGCGGGGAGATCATGCAAACTCCACACAGAAAGGCCCCTTTTCCTCAAGCAGCAGGCACCAAAGGCATGGTGGAGGACACGCCCCCAGCGCCCACAGTGGAGATAAACCCCGGGACCTTCTAGCTGTGAGGCGACAGTGTTACCACCGTGCCACCATGTGCAGGGGATGTGATGTGTTGTCCATCATGTTGAGCAGTTTGTACAACATCCTTGTCTCAACAACCAACTCTGGGAGCTCCAGAGCAATCCCCTGCACACCTCTCCTCATACACTGGATTGTGTTAATCAAAGAACATAATCCTCACAGTGCTGCCAGATTTGTCCAGGTGAGAGTGGGCTTGCTGATGTAGGTACATGATGGCATCCTCAACACCAACCCTGGTATTGCGGTTGGCAAACTGTAGTGGGTCCAGTAAGGGGGCCAGCTGAGGTCTGAGATGAGCCGAGACCAGTCTCTCCATGACTACCATGATGTGAGATACTAGGACAACTGGTCTGTAATCATTGAGGACAGCTGGAGAAGACTTATTTGGTCCCAGAACAATGTAGGATGTCCTCCACAGCCCTGGAATCTCGTCTTGGCTCAGGCTAAGGTTGAAGAAGTGCTGTAGAATCTCACATAGCTGGTCTGCACAGAATTCCATGTTGGACATCAACACAGCATTTATGACATGGCTGACTCCATGCGCTACCTATCCAAAGCACTCTTACTGTTTGGCGGCCTATTTAGGGGCAGATGGGCAGATGTCCAGCTCTTTCTGTGCTCTGCCAGTGCTGCTTCTGCATCATCATTGTTTCAAACAAGTTGGGACATGTGCAAAAAAAGACTGGGTAATGTGTGGAATACTCCAAAAACACCTGTTTGGAACATTCATTATCAGGTAAACACACTAATAACAGGTAATAGTATCATGATTAGGTATGAAAGGGGCATACTTGTAAGGCTCAGTAGTTCCCAGACAAGGATGGGGTGAGGTTCACCACTTTTTCAACACATGATTGCATAAAGGAGATTACTACATGGACTCAGAAACACTTTGTAAAATCATAAACACAGTTTAGTGGAAAATGACTGCATTCTGTTGTTATTCACTGTACATTTAACACAGCGTCCCAACTTTCTGGGAATTGGCGTTGTGTGAATAGTGGTGGAAGGATATGAAAAATACTCCTTTACACGTAAAAGTCATGCATTTTAAGTTGTCCTATTATGAAGCTTTTTCAATAAGTTACATAGGTCTATAATTTCCATAAAACATATTTTTGAAGCTGTATGCTGGAAATAACTTTTAGAAAAAGATTCTTGCCCCCTCTATTTCCCTCTGTTCAGGTCCTTTCAGAATGTGCTGTTTCTGGTGTCTGTAGCTTTAAATGCAAATAAGCTGCTGCTGCCCCACCCATAAAGTGTTACCATTAGAGGTAAGATCAGCCCTAAAAAATCCAGCCCGACCCGACCCAGGCCCGCGGGTATTAAAGCCCGACCCGGCCCAAGCCCGATCAATTAACCTGATTTGCAGGCCCGAGTCTGAAACAAACCCGAAATTTTATATCGCAAGTTTTCTTAATGTTAAAATAATCTACATATTTTTATGATCATTATAAATGCATTTACACAATGAAATAACGCTGGAAAAGTTTGTTAAAGATATTTCTGTGTGTGATATTGTGCTCACATGGACGCGCCTCTCTGACAACGAGAGGAACAGCAGCAGGAGCAGGTCTCTGGGCTTCATTGTAGATCACAAGGAAGGACATCTGAGATACACGGGGTAAAGCCTCCAGAGCGCAGCAGGTTCACTACAGTCTTCGTTACCAAAGGCGGAAACAAACAGACTTTAAAAATCCTCCGCTGGAGACTGCGCGCACGGATGAATCCATTCATACATGTTTCTGGACTAGCTGCTGTTTGCAGAAGTCAGACCTGCTGAGGTAGGTGGTCCAGGGCGGTCATCTCGGTGTAAAGTGCGTATTGTGCGGGACTTCAGTCTCGGGTCTCGTCCTCTTGAACATCTGGCATTGAGCGCTGCGTAAAGCGCGCGCGTGTCCCGAGCCGTGAATTTGGTTATTACAGACTTCAGTCAGCAATGGCTCGTGAAACAGGTGCCACTGCTTCTGGTTGAAAAAGCGGAGCCCTAAAGCTTCTTAGTATGCTTTTGACTGTGAGTGTTTACGGTCGGGAAGGTAAAGGGACAGGAAGAGAAGATACAGCTGACGCACGGAGGGAACTGAGCAGGTGGATGTTTCTCAAAGCTGGAGAGTGACGGGGCAAAGCCTGGTCGCTCGTACCACGTATTTTACAAACTATAAAATGTGCTAGCTAGATCCAGTTTGATAACCACTTCCTTTAACTGTTACTGAAGGCGGGAACACAGAATAAGAGGCCAGACAAAGAGAGCGAAAGAGAGATCTTGATGCGCACTTGCCTAATTACGCGGAGAAATACTGCAGTCCACTAGACTTTTATTAAAAAAAATTAGCGAGAGAGAAGCCCGGCCCGACCCGACCCAAAGTTAATAATTGACATTTTGGGCTTCGGGCTCGGCTCGGGCTTAAGATCTTACCTCTAGTTACCATGGTAACAGGGAGGGTGTAAGCTCACATAGCAAGATCAGTGTGAAAGTAGCGGCCATTGCAGCAATGAACAGACTGAATTCTTCAGTAGTTCAACCGTACATGTTCGAACCTGAATTGGATCCTGAAGGAGGGGAGGCTCCTACAGAACCTCAGACTCAGAGAAATCAGCAGATTGCTTCTGTGATAATTGCTGGTTGTCGAGATTTAGGATAGCATAAAGCTGCCACCACCTTTGTGAACCCGGTCTCGTCCGGCGTCAGAGGCAAGAGAACATATACTCCAAAAGACAAGAATGTAGTGCACAAACAGCCTTTATTAGAAATACAAATTGATTAAAGCTACAAGACAAACCCACACGGGAATCACCATAAGAGTCATCCACAAGATAACTTGGCAGCCCCCCCCCAACCCTTAAACACACAACACTGCGAGTGAATTAAGATAACTTTTTTCCCTTACAAAGATCACTGCACACAACACAGCGAAATAGCACTCTACACCCTTCTGTTGAAACACAATATCAGGATGCACAGCAACCAATATGGACTGCAAACAGGTCGACCCACTCCAAGCAATAGGGGGAGGCAGAGGGCTAACTGAGTCACAGATATGGCCTCTAAATGGAGCCCCGGCAGGGTGTCACATCTCTAAAATCCATTATTAATGTGTTATTAATGAGTCCAGCACCTGGACTCCGCAGGAACCTACGCCAGGATCCTGTTTGTGGATTTCAGCTCTGCCTGAAACACCATCATTCCAACCCTGCTCCAGGAGAAGCTCTCCCAGCTGAGCGTGCCTGACTCCACCTGCAGATGGATTACAGACTTCCTGTCTGACAGGAAACAGTGCGTGAAGCTGGAGAAACACATCTCCGACTCAAAGACCATCAGCACCGGATCCCCTCAGGGCTGCGTTCTTTCTCCTCTGCTCTTCTCCCTGTACACGAACAGCTGCACCTCCAGTCATCAGTCTGTCAAGCTGCTGAAGTTTGCGGACGACACCACTCTCATCGGACTCATCTCTGATGGCGACGAGTTCGCCTACAGGTGGGAGGTTGACCATCTGGTGACCTGGTGCAACCAGAACAACCTAGAGCTCAATGCTCTAAAGACAGTGGAGATGGTTGTGGACTTTAGGAAAAACTCAGCATCACCTGCCCCCATCACCCTCTGTGACTCTACTATTGACACTGTGGAGTCCTTCCGCTTCCTGGGAACTATCATCTCCCAGGACCTCAAGTGGGAGCCGAACATCAGCTCCCTCATCAAGAAAGCACAGCAGAGGATGTACTTCCTACGGCAACTGAAGAAATTCAGTCTGCCAAAGACAATGATGGTGCACTTCTACACATCCATCATTGAGTCCATCCTCAGCTCCTCCATCATCATCTGGTATGCTGCTGCCACCGCCAAGGACAAGGGCAGACTGCAGCGTGTCATTCGGTCTGCAGAGAAGATGATTGGCTGCAATCTCCCGTCTCTCCAGGACCTGTACACCTCCAGGACGCTGAGGCGTGCAGGAAAGATTGTGGCTGATCCCTCCCACCCTGGACATAAACTCTTTGAGACACTCCCCTCTGGCAGGAGGCTGTGGCCCATCAGGACCAAAACCTCACGCCACAAGAACAGTTTTTTCCCGTCTGCTGTCAGCCTTATTAACAAGGCCCGGAATCCCCCCTGACACTTCACACTTCACCTCTGACTCTACTTGTCAGTGTCATTGCCACAACCATATGCGTTACATTAACGCTCTACTTGGACTCCCTTGAAAAAACAGTCTGTGCCTCTGTTGTGTACATATATTTATATTGTGAGATTTTTTATTTTTACTACTGCTACAGTTCTTCTATTGTTGTATTTTTTACTTATTTTCTTATTTTTATATTATTTACTTACTGTCATATTTTTAACTTTTTAATTGCTTCTTCTTGATAGATGTGTCATGCACCAACCTCACCAAAGCAAATTCCTCGTATGTGTAAAATCGTGCTTGGCAATAAAGCTTTTTCTGATTTCTGATTTCTGATTCTGACCAGTCTAACTGCGCTGTTAGCTTCAGTGCTCCTTGTCATTTACACATGAATGGGCAGAGCACACACAGAGGACACTGCTGACCAGCACTACTGGCCATTCACCTCAGGCTGAGAAAAAGTAGCTAGTGAGAGCACTCACATTCAAATCTGGGTGCTATTATTGGTTGAAAATGCTGGTATGTGTTTCTTATTTCTTTAGCTTTGTACATTCATGAACCGTCATTTGTTTGTATCAGTGCACATGTGGAAATTGTGCATCAATGCAGTCAGAGCCTGTGAACATACAATGGGGGATATAACTGTTTGATCCACTGCTGATTTTGTAAGTTTACCCCCTCACAAAGAAATGGACAGTTTATAGTTTTTATGGTAGGTTTGTTTTTACAGAAAGAGATGGAATATCAACAAAAAATCCAGAAAAAAACATTATATAAAGGTTAGAAATGAATCTGCATTTGATCAAGTGAAATAAGTATATGATCCTCAAGCAAAACATGACTAAGTACGAGGTGGAGAAACCCTTGTTGGCAAGCACAGAGGTCAAATGTTTCTTGTAGTTGCTCACCAGGTTTGCACACATCTCAGGAGGGATTTTGGTCCAGATCCTCTCCAAATTCTTAAGGTTCCCAGGCTGTCGTTTGGCAACTCATCATTGTCATGCTGGAAGACCTATCCATGACCCATCTTCGGTGTTCTTGGTGAGGGAAGGAGGTTCTCCAACAAGATTCTACGGTACATGGTGCCGTTCATTGGCCCCTCAATGCGGTGAAGTCGTCCTGTACCCTTAGCAGAGAAACAGCCCCAAAGCATGATGTTACACCCTCCATGCTTGACAGTGGGGATGGTGTTCTTGGGGTCATAGTCAGCATTTCTCTGCCTCCCAACAGTCAGTTGAGTTGATCAAGAGCTCAATTTTGGTCTCATCTGACCACAGCATATTCTCCCAAGCCTTATCTGAATCATTCAAGTGTTCACTGGTAATCTTCAGTTGGCTGAACATGTGCCTTCTTGAGCAGTGGGACCTGGCACTGCAGGATCTCAATCCATTACGGCGAAGTGTGTTACCAATGGTTTTCTTGGTGACTGTGGTCCCTGCTGCCTTGAGATCATTTACAAGCTCCTCCCGTGTAGTTCTTGGGTGATCTCCCAGCTTTCTCATGATCATCCTTACCCCATGAGGCGAGATCTTGCATGGAGCTCCAGAGTGAGGGCGATTTATGGTTATTTTGTATTATTTCCATTTTCAAATAATTGCACCAACAGTGGTGTCTTTCTCACCAAGTTTCTTGCTGATGGTCTTGTTGCCCATTCCGGCCTTGTGCAGGTCTACATTTGTCTACATTCTTGTCCCTGATATCATTTGACAGTTCTTTGGTCTTGCCCATGGTGATGGAGAGGTTTGAATGGAAGAGATTGATTCTGTGACAGGTGTCTTTTATACTTTTTGAGATTGAGTTGAGATTCAGAGAACTTTCTAAAAGTGACAGCACTAATTTGTGTGAGCACTTAAGTGGTCTATGGGATCAGAATTCTTGCTGGTTGGTAGGGGATCAAATAATTAGTTCCAACGATCAAACGCAATCAATTTATAATCTTTATATAATGTGTTTTTTCAGGATTTTTTGTTGATATTCCATCTTACTGTTAAAATACACCAACCATAAAATTATACACCGTTCATTTCTTTGTAAGGGAGCAAACTTACAAAATCAGCAGGGGATCAAATAATTATTTCCCCCACTGTATGCTGCCAGGAGGTGCCACAGGTCACATTATCTTTACCTACATTTAAGATCGCAGTGTATGATTGCAGATAACATACCGCTGCAGATACTCACCTTATGTTATGCATAATAGATGGCTACTAGATGGCTGCAGCAGCTGGATGATCGACCATCTAGGTTTAGAACCTGTTTGCCTAAATGTGTTCTTGCTGCAGAGCGCATGCAACACTTAGAGGACTGACTATGGTCCTTTACAGCTGTGGGGGACAGAGCAGTGAGTTCGATCTATAATAACCTACTTCACTGTTCATATACGATAACAAACTAAATATAGTCAGCCAATGCCGCAAATGCAGATCATATTTTTTCTTGAATATATAGCCAAGTTTTTCCTAAGCAAATATTACACATTTCTTCACATGAAACATTTTACAGCTATACAATAAAAATTTATTGAACGCAGTCATGAATATTTGTACATGGAAATACAGTACAAGTTAAGGATTCACTAAATCCAAATTAGAAAAATGTGAATACAGATGCTGATATTATAGAACCTGTTGACTAACATAATGTTCAATTTTCTCAGTCGTTACAGGCATTTAGCTTATAGGAGTTTTGTGAGCTGGTGCTGGGGCTTCCTTGGGTAGAAGACACGTGTAGTCATCCCATCATGTGTTGTACTTCGGATACGTCAGGAGTTTCCTGACACCCAGGGAAGATATGGAGGCTTCAAACCGCCCCCCCTTGATTCTCAGGTATTTAAGTGTGTATTTTTTTGGTTTATTTATTGTGTTGAATGTACTGAGTTGCAGTACTTTGTGTGATGTGCAATATAAATGTTTATTTTTTGAGTAAAAATAAACAAGAAGCTAACACTTACAAATGTGTCCTCAGTCTTCAGTGGTTTGGCTGTGCACGCTCCCTTCCTGGACTTTGGAAAGCTCAGTTTGAAAAGAAGATCCCCTGATGATGTGGTGGCTTGTCCATTCTTGTTGTAATTAAGTATTGCATTACAACATTAGTCCTTGCAGGACACAGTATCCTGGACAGCTGTAGCAAAAGTTTATTGTTATGAAAACAGGGCATGGGCTGCACGGTGGCGCAGCAAGTAGTGCGCGTGCCTCACAGCAAGAAGGTCGAAAAGAAAATTTGCATGTTCTTCCCGTGCATGCGTGGGTTCTCTCCGGGCACTCTGGCTTCCTCCCACAGACCCCCCTAACATGCTCATTAGGTTAATTGGTGACTCTAAATTGTGAGTGTTGCCCTGTGATCGACTGGCGACCGGTCCAGGGTGTACCCCGCCTCTCGCCTGTTGACAGCTGGGATAGGCTCCAGCCCCCCCGTGACCCTGAAAGGGATAATTGGCATAGAAAATGGATGGATGGATGGAAAAGAGGGCATACTTAGAAGTACAGACAGCACTGTTACAGTATAAATTCATGCACTAAAGGCTGCAACAGCTCACTGTAGCAGTGATCAACAGCAGGTAACTGTAATGATGCACTGGTCTATATAAAAAGAGAGACGTGACATCACCTTTATCTTACATTTATAGCTATGCCAACAGCTGCATGCAGCGTAAAAAAGGATCACTCATAAATAAACTCTGAGAGAAGAAACTTATTGCACAGAATGGTGGGCTTGGAGTTTATGTGCTGTGATGTAGCAGTCTCAACTATACACACCTTTTGCCCTGGGCTATGCGAACATACTTACATACTTACATTATTTTCAAAAGTTCCCTAAGCTTAGACCTGGCGGACCATCTGTGTATGTATCCCTATCCCCGTGCTTATCTACAAAAGAAACACACAGCTAATTATTTGTATACTTACATGTCCCTCAACTGCAGGTATTCCATGCCAAGTAGGAAGTGGCCCCACCTTTAGAGAAAGTCTCCTGGCTAATCCTGCCTCGTACTGACCAAGGTTGGAGAAACAGTAAGCCTGGGAGTGGTTAGCACACACCAATAGGTTTTTGCCAACTGTAGCTGGGACGTTGACTTCAAAAATGAATTCAATCCACGCCACTCTTTCGTCCACTGCGGCTGGGAGCCGATGGACAGATTTATGCTGGTCTTTACAGCCAACAACAGAACAATGTGTGTGGTACCTCCACATTGATGATTCCTAACACGGTGCTTTCGATAACGAAATGGCAGATCTGTGAGAAGGAAGTGCTATATCTGGTGGGTGGAGAGACACTGGGGAAATGGGGAGGGGGCTGGTGGCTAGTGGGTGGGAATATGCAAATATGCCCGCTCATTACATAACAGTAGGTGCTGAATTCAATTGGTTCGTTTGGAAGCTGCAGGCAGGGGCTTTCAGAGATCCGTATCCCACTCAAAAAAGCATGGACGGTTTTATTTCACACTGTGTATACATGTGGCAGCACCACAGACCCAAAATAACACCCCAAATCCCAGAAAAAGTGAGTTTTTCATAATATTGGACCTTTAAAATACCAATCAATTACTATTATTGGCATGGCATAAATTTACTTAAAGTATCAAAAGTAATGGTACTCACTACAGAGGGCATGATGGTATATATTATATTTATTGTGGAGAGTCATTCATCGATGTGTAATCAGCATTTTACTGTTGTAGCTGGTTGAGTTGAGTTGAGTTCGGTAGTGCAGTCCAGTGGTTCCAAACCTAGGGCTCGGGCACATTCAAAGGGTCAATGGATAAATCTAAGGGGTCATGAGATGATTAATGGGAAGTGGAAAAAAAGTTCTTAGACAAACATCTGTTTTGATTTATTTATTTATATATTCTCTATACTGAGTTATTGAGATGAAACCATGTGAGAGATTTAGAGGGGAAATGTCTTTTCTTATAGACATCTGACACATTACAAGGAGCCACGACTGCACATAAGCCCTTTGTTAAAACAGTTTCTTTTGTTGATTTGTGCTTTCAGAACGAAACACTCTCAGATCAAGACTGGTGCACCACATTCAGTTGCAGCTGTTACCTGAGCCCTTTATATCTTCAGAGTAAGTGTCATGTGTTGTACTGCCATATTTCTGTCCACTGGCTCTAGAGAGGGCTTAAATCTCTGTATGGTCTCTTTGTCTTTGCTGTGGTACCTGCGTGTGTGTGTGTGTGTGTGTGTGTGTGTGTGTGTGTGTGTGTGTGTGTGTGTGTGTGTGGTTGTGACAGGCGGTAGGTGGTAGCTTGGCTGACTGATTGAGTGAATGATTGAAAGTGTGAGTGTGTATGTTGTTCCAGGGAGCTGATTGATTCCAGCCTCCAAGCTTGCACTTTAAAAAGCCAGCTTCTCCCAGCTCCAGCAGCCACTCCTCTCTCCACTTCTGTTTCTGCATTTTAAATAAACCTTTAAATGGCTGCAAATTCTTTGTTGCTGGTGATTCTTGTGAGCTGGGAAGAGAGAGTCTCATTGTTCATGTTGTGCCAGGGTTTCCCAGAGTCCTGGTTGTAACATTATTTGAGATCTTGTCTGGGACTGAACATCCATGAGGTGATGTAAATGTGTGTAAGTTTTTGTGTGTATCTGATTGCCTTTGTTTGAGTGCAGTGGTCATCTCTTTTGGTTGATCATTTGTGGTTGCTGCTGCTTATTTATTTGAGCACTCTGATTAGGTAGACACTGGGCAGGTTCGAAAGGCAACCAGACACAAAAGCCATTGCCCTGATGCACAGCCATTTATCATCCATTAATGCACAGTTTTTTACATGTGCATTCACCACGCACTGTCACTATCAGCATAAATACCTGCACATTGTAAAATTCATTGTATTGGTTTTCTTTTGCCTCATTATTCATTGTATATATTGTTTATTTGATATTTTGCACTACTTAACTTATTGTTCAGTCTTTTTTTTGGCCTGTTTGTTCCTTGTATGTGCACACATCCTTGGCCAATAAGTGGGTGCACACTTCAGTGTATTGCATTTGACTACATCCTTGGTCTTCAGTGATGCACTGAGTTCAGTGTTTAAAGTCCCCTCAAGCTCTGCAAGGCCCTGAAGACTAGCTAGTTTCATTAGTTGTCTTGGTTGACAGTAGTAACTTGGATGAGATCTTTATGTGTGAATGTTTTTGTGTGCAGTGATTTTTGGTTTGTGAAATTTGTTTTCTGGTAACTGCAATCCACATTTGTTAGATCACTTGTGGGTTTCTGCTCGGGTCTAAGTTGGTGTTGTGGTTGACTACAGTGAGACCACTTTGTGTGTGGTTGTTGCAGTCCACTTTTTGGTGTAGTCACTTATGTGTTATTGCTCTTATGTACTTAATTGTAGCAAATTAGTTGTGTTGTGACCTTTTTTTGTGGTTGACATGTAGCCACTTTACAGATCATTGGATCTTAGAGAGGTAGGTGTGGCCTCTCAGTTCATCATGTCAGTTTGCGTTGCTGATTTCCTACGTCCATCACAGACACTTGTGTATGTGGTTGAAGACCACGTGGCGTCCATTTTGCACTGGTAGTGGCAGTTCATTTGTGTTGGTGTATGGCAGCAGCTCTGAAGCTGCTCTACTTGCTCTGACCCTTTTGGTTTGTAGCTGTTGCACTCCACTTTTGTGTAGTAACTTTAATGTTTGGTTTTCCAGTGTTAGGTGGTCACCTTTTGTACCTGGTTGGTTCTAGTCTCCAAGCTTTCAGTTTAAAAAGGTTTCCCCCTTGCACCAGGTGGTGACACTAATCACTTATAGTACAGGTCACCACCTGGTAGTTGGGGCAGAGATCACTTATTTTAATATTAGCAACTGTCCAGCCATAATTGAGGTAGGCCTTGATTTAGGACTCATAGCTGATGTCTATTGAAACATCATAACTGCACATGTATACATGTATTTTTGGAGGCCTTTTTCATATGTCTGTGGGCAAAAATGAAGGCAAGGTGTATAACATCCCTAGTAGGCCTACAAACTGCATGAGGTAGTAAGTAGGCTGTAAGTATGCAAACAGATTGGGTAGGTAGGTGTAGATAGGTTTTAATAAATTAGAGAGCCAATTTGCTCATCAGTCAAATGATTCTTTCTTATAAATCAGTAGTGAAGCTTTTATTGTGAAAGCGAACCCGCTTTGATTCCGACCTGATGCTGTCTCCTGTCTTCCTTTGACTACGCTGGATCATCAGGTGGCAGTTTATCTATTGTGTTCTCAGCCTTATCAAACTGATCCCAGAGCAGTCGGGGATCAGGTTTCAGCACCGCGGTCAGCTCCGAGCCCAGCCTCTTCCTGCTGCAGGCAGCAGATAAACGTTTCCTCCTGTTTTCCCTCCCAGCGACCCCTCCCCCCCCTCCCCCTTTAGATGTGCTCTCATGACAAATCCCTCCTGTGTTCTACTGCCTGGCAGACTTGAAAGGCTTCGAAATCACGCAACGAACTAGACTCTACAACACCTTCATTTTTCTTCTTGAGACTGACTCGTCTGACGCGGTTTTTGAAATTTTTTATTTTTTATTTTTTTTTATATTTTTTTCCTGAAAAGCAACAGTGTGAGCCGCTCATCAGTCAGGGTTAGGCTTCCACAGCTGCTTCCCTGGATATCTGTGCCTGGCACTGAAGCTGATCGCATCTTTCCCCCTACTTTTCCAGCTTTACCTTTGCGTAGTATGTTGGACCCGTCTTCCAGCGAGGAGGAAGGGGATGAGATACTGGAGGTGGAGCACAAAGAGGTGGCGGCCCCGAAGAGCCTCGGTGGAGCCCGGCTGTCCCCGGGCCGAGCCGCCGACGGCCACGGCGGCGGAGGGATCCAGCCCCGCGGCCGCGGGTGCGGCGGTGGCCGACCCTCCAGCCCCAGCCCGTCGGTTGGCAGCGACAAGGAGAAAGAGGACCTGGAGAAAATGCAGAGAGAGGAGGAGGAGAAGAAAAAGAGACTCCAGCTGTATGTGTTTGTGATGCGCTGCATCGCTTATCCGTTCAACGCAAAGCAACCTACTGACATGGCCAGGAGGCAGCAGAAGGTAAGGCAAGAGGGAAAAATAAGCCTAAAGCCAAACACAACTTCAAAGTTGTGTTTCAAAGACAACAGTCACTTCTAGAAGAAATCACTACGAGACATGACACCAACTGTTGCTTTCGTAGTCGCACAATGTTGCTCCCGCTTTATAGTCGAATATTCAAGACAGCAAACATGTAACTCCGTTTCCTCAGCCTTGCACACTGAGACAGTCTTGTTCAAATATTAAATTCAGTGCGCATCACAGGGGGATCCAAACCTTGTTAGCCTACTTTTATTAGAAAAGGTAGTTGATCGACCATGATGGATGAAGCGCAGTCTGAGACGGCGGTCACACTACCCCACTGCAACTCCACAAGAGCAAATGTCGACTTGATATATCTTTTTGATCGAAAATACTTTCTTTTCTCCTGCCAACCACATTCTGCATATGTATGCTGTTCCCACCCATTGTACTCCTGCATAATGTGAATTGCCTGTAGGCGCAGAAGCAGCAGTGCTGTCCCCTCCCTCTGCTCGTCTAAAGCTGAGCTCTTATTAGAACAATCGCCGGAGAAATCGTCCCTTCACACCACTCATCAGTGTCACTGAATCACATCTTCTATCTGGAGATGTATCTTTATACAGTATCTCTGCTTTGATGTGATCCTTATGAATGAAGTATCATTATACAGACGACAGCCTGAGGTATATGAGAAGGTTGTATTGGCTTGGTTGTAAAACACCATGAAGCATATTTTAAGATGCCCATACATATTATCCCCATATGAATGATTCGTTGATAACGACAGACAGATAATTCTCACAAGTCATGTGTTGAACTTGGCTGTACAAAAGGAAAGTGAGCGAAGCAGAAGAATGAGAAAGCGCTGAGGATATGTTCACACTGTTTCTGAATAGGGGGACCTACCTGCAGTGGAACTACAGGCATTTAGTGAGAGTATGGTTCTGAGCCTACAGAACAGTCTCATAGTGAAAACAGCATGCCAGCAGCAGCAGCAGCAGCTGCTGCAGTCCTCCATCAGTGTCTACACCTAGGGATCTATCTAACCACCGTGATTTACAACATAAAACCAAGTTTCTTTTATCAGGTTAACAGATTCAGAGAAAATCTGTTGACACATACTCTGCTTGAGGAAGTTGATTAATTGGCATTGACCATGTGCACACATTCTCATGACAAAGACTCAAGACCATGGCAGTCCTTTATTGAATAAAAGGAAAATCAGTGCTTGTACCTTTGTGTCATTCTGTCAGAAATAATTAAATCCACAGTTTGAGTTAACTCAAACAACTTTGTATTGATTCTGCTATTAAACTATAAAGATGAATTAATAATTACAGCAATTTTCATAGCTCAACACTGAATGTATTTGTAAAATTTAAACACGTGAAAAATAAGAAAAAGCACTGTAAACTGAAACTTTGGAACTTTCTAAATATTTCTTATGTAACATATTAAAATTACATCACTCACCTTTTTGGCCAATAGAGAATAACAAAACATCTAAACATGTGGACAAATACCCAGTCACCATAGAGTTTGTGATGGCTAGCATGTAGTTTTACAGTAATCACAGTATTGTAATTCATGCAAATGGATCATTTGGCACACAGAGACAGTACTTTAAAGATAGCAAGTAGCAACGTCTGTTTGTGAAAGCATGCATTACATAATGCCATAGTGTTAAAATCAACAGTATGCTGACAAAGTTTCACAGGTTCTAATTTGTCAATTGGAGGCTTTTTGTTTTTTATGTAATGAAGGAGCTGTGACATCAGATTAATTTTACAACCACATTTTGAAACCAATTAATGAATCAGTATGCATAGTTTGAAGTGATCAGAGTGTCACATGCTATCACTCATCATTCCTGATCTTCATCCAAGGCCATTGATTCAAATGAAAGCTGCTCACAGAGCCCATAAACTTTTTCACTGTGCACAGTGTCACTGATTATGCATATCAGTGTCTTCATGGTTATAATATAAAGAGTAATCATCAGGGTGTCCTGACAGCCACATGGTTACAGACCACTGAACTGTGAAGCCTGGTTCAGTTCTGGCTGGAGACATTTGTTGCATATCATTCTTCCCTCTATGCTTTTGCTTCATGTCTGCCTCTGTACTGACTGCTAACAATTGAAGGCAAAAATGTGAAAAAAGAAAAAAAAATGAAGAAAAAGTAATAATTGACTGCATTTGTCGCACTTGGCTAATGGAACAAATTGGAAGCAAGGCTGACTCACCATGCTGTGTGTTTGGCTATATTTGGAACTCACCTAATACATACTATCAATGTATGCAGTATGCTACTCCATGCACCCTGCATGCAGTATGTATTGTACTACATACTGTATGCTGTTTTTCATAGTAGTATGTAGCATGAAACTGTTGAAATTATTTATCTTGCATTATTCTAAGCCAGGCTTAGTAAACAATAACACAGCTAATGGCAAACCACCAAAAAGAGAACTGTTAATTTTCCTGAATTTCTGAAAGATGAACATTTTCCTGAGAGATGGGTAACACCTATCTGATGACTGAAAGGAAAATGATTAACTTGCATTTTGTCACATTACTTCACTGCATATGTAATGAGAGTTGGAGCTAGTGCTCTTGGTATTTCTGTTGCTTTGGATGCATAACGTTATCCTTATTATCCTTCTCCAATCAAAGTGGTTGTCTTTTCATAAGACTTGTTGATTCATAATTTTTTTTGTTCATCTTTATGCCCATGTTTGTTTGGTCATATCCTCCTGAGACCCAGCCTATTCATTTGTGTCCTCTGTAGTGGACATTTGGTTTTGGTCTATATCTTTTGACTCATTTGAGCTACCCAACTAAGTCCTGGTGTGCTCAGTAGAAGACTTCCTGGCCTTTCCAATGATATCTCATGTGTTTGGGTGGGATGAGGGGAACTTTTTTCATGCTGAGACAAAGTGCAGACTGCAGCAAAATGCAAATGCCAGGAAAAGAGAAAAGATATTTTTAAGATATTGTTTTGTTTTGTTTTTTTAACGATGGTAATCATATATTTTCTTGTTTATGAACATGTAAGGAATCATAAAATTGGAGTCAGAGTTCAGTTAAACTTTTTGTTAGGAAAAATAATAGCAGTGTTATGAATGTTCAATCATGTCAGTTTTGTTCAGCAGTTCAACAAAAGATACAGGTCAAATGTTCAGTTTCATTTAACAAATGGATTGACATTCTTGTTTTCTTGTCAGCCTATTATGATTTCGTTGTGTTATGGTAAAATCGTTCTGTTAGTCCATTACAGTGGACATGCTGTAAAATCTAAACTAAATATATATATATATATATATTTTTTTTACAAAATTCTAAATTGTGACTTGTTGTCTTAGCTCCAAAGAGGCAGGAAATCACAAAAAAAAATAAATAAAAAAAAATTAAATTGAAAGATACTTTTTTTCCTCGGTTCTCAGGAGGATATTGTGAACATTTCCCTCTCGGCAATAGCTGCATAACTTCAATAAAATCCATCAAAAAATTTCATGTAATGACAGAATACCAGTAGTACAAAAATTAAAGCCATTTTTCAGTGGTGGGCCTGGCTTTTCTCTGCTGTTGTTGCTGAAGTCTGCTGTGTTGGCTACAGTGGTTTGTGTGACTGTTGGGGAAGCGGGGCTTGTGAATGTGACTGGAAAGTTGCCTCTTACCCCTGTTGGCCCTCTTGGACCTTCTCAGCTCCAAAAATGTTTGGACACTTTTTCGATTCGCCATCAATTTTAGTAAAACTTTTAGTAAATCTTTGAAATCCACACAGGTTGATTTCTCACATCAAAAAATCTCAGAAGTGAATCTACTGATAACGGCAAAAGAGAATGATAAAAAACTTCTAGCTCTTCAGATCCAGATTTACCTTCTACAAGGAAAATTATTTCCAACTTCTGTTCAGCCTCATCTTACACAAATACTTCTAGCAACTTCTAGCGAGTCGAGGCAGACTGGTCTGATACAGATTCGATTCAACAGCATTCCAATATTTTTTTTGCTTTTGTTTGCATAGTGTATATGTTTGGTCAAATCACTATGTACTACTATTACAGTAGGCTGTTTTGGCTACAGCCAATGGCTTTATCATAGTGACTGCCTGAAATCCTGACATCATTGTGAGGTTGCCAGGCAACCCGATAAGACTCCAGGAAATCACTATGCCTGATTGCTGTTTGCCAAGAAATACTTCCAGCGCATAACTCTCTGTAAATCATTCACTTGTCATTTTGACACTTGTCATTCTGTTTGAATATAAGAAATGAGATACAGTGTCTTAACTGGTTACTTTTAAAGGTGTTGGTAGGTGTAATTTTGAACTTTTGACAGAGTCCGATTAGCTGTATCCCCTTGTATCCAGGCTTTGTGCTAAGCTAAAATAAGCAAAGCTAAGCTAAGCTCTAGCCCCAACATACAGACATGAGAGTGGTGTGACCTTATTCTCTAACTCTTGGCAAGTAAGTAAACGTCTATTTCATCATAAGAATGATCTTTAAAAAATGAGTCTTCATAGCTAATTACTGTCCCTACTGTTAGTTGTCTGTTGGTGTCCAGTAGCAGTGGAACTTGATGATAATGATGGTAATGATCGTCAGTCAGTTGCTTGATCACTATGGTATGGATATACTAACTGATTGGTTTGTACTATAAATATCATTCTAAGCAGACCATTGCTTGTATAACGATCTTTTATTTCTATCAGTATGTAATGAAATTGTGCTTCCCAAAGCATAACACAATACAATAGAAAGTTAATGGACACTCTACTTGCATCTATACCACAGCACACCACAGAAAGCTCAGCCAATGAGTGAGGTGTGGTGTAAATCACTCAAACTAAGATGTCATCCTGACTTGTGATTCTACATCAATGGAGAGAACAGGCAGCAGCTATTAAGATAGATTCCAGTATATCTGTGACGGGCCCTGACTGGACTGCTGTGTCTGTGTCAGAGATGAGCACACAGTTCTTGTTGGTTGCTGTATTGTTATCATATTTGAATAAAATAGAGCCAACCTGACAGTGTCATCATTTGGGGTCAGGGATGAAGATAATTTTAAGTATTTATAATAAGAAAAACAGTTAAGCAGTGACTTGTGTGGTATTGTGGGGTACTTTGCTCAAAACTGCCTTGTGTGGCTCTACTGCAGTTCAGGGGAATTCATTGTTCAAAAAGAGGTTATGGACAGTCAGACGGAAGTCTTTAACACTATGTTTCAAGTATGAACTCAGCTATACACACAGTCACTGTAGCAATGCAGAAGGCTATGCTGTACCTGACTGTACTATACTACGTGTCAGAGCTATGGCATATGGACACCACAAGAACAACGATTAAGAGCATTTCCATGCTCCTGTTTTTGTGCCTATGTGTTATTTATGCATAAAAACATGAGTGGGAACAGTGGAAATAAAAAAAGAAAAAAAAAACTTGATTTGTTGATGAAAATGGAGAATAAATCATGATGGACATGAAATATATAACTTAAATATCATTCAAGCTCCCGCTCCTGTGGAGAGACAAAAACTAGTAACCTTCGTTAAATTAACACGTTAATGTTAATGTCATATTTCCATCATGTTTTCTACATGGTGTTACATCCTTTGGGCTGTGACAGGAACATGTTTTAATTGCGTCATCTTAGTCTTCACCTTCTTCTGTGATTATTGAATGTGACTGACTGCAGAATTTCAGCCAGCTGTTACATTGATGCAGCCAACCCCTAATATCTGCATAACTGTAGAGAACTGAAACACACATTAATCGACATTTTCTCTTCTTTTGTGGAAATTCAGTGAAAACATCTGAACAGAAAGGTGAATATTGATCATCTTGAGCTACTTGCATTTTCATGTGCACGTTTTCTCCTACAAGTTTTAGATATAAGTGGAGATTGTTGAGAAGACAACATTAAGCAAGTTGAAGAAAGTAATCTGACCCTTTTCAGGATCACAGATGAAGCAAAACCATCTCCACTGGAAACCTTCTGCTCACCGCAATGATCTAAGATTGTTGTTTTTTTCAGTATTTGTGTTTTTTAGCTGCTTAAAGCTGCAGTAGGTAAGATGGAGAAGAGAGCAGACTTAGGGTGCTTTTCATTCCATAAATTGGTCTCCTCGTCTCCTCCACTCGCTTCCTCTCCTCGCGTCTTAGCTCCGCCCAGCGAGGACATGAAAGAGGGATGTGAGGAAGGGACGTGAGGACGGAGGAAACGAAACTCCGAAATGAAAAATCCTCGCTCCACAGCGTCAGTCCGAAGCGACGTCAATTACTGATGACGTTTGCACAGCTGTAAAAGCTGTAAAACGTGATATTATGGTCAGATCTGCAGTCAGACTGTTCTACTCCTGATTGCTATTGATGAGGTTTCTATTATATGCCGTTAGAGGCATAACAGAGGACGGGTGTGTGGTAGATTAAACCAACAGCCTTGTAGCCTATATAAAACGTAATATACCAAGAATTTTCATTAATTTCTTGGTGACAGATACAATTGTTAAAAGGACACAGTTGAAACAAGAATCAAGATTACATTTGTGAAGCCCTGCTCCCGCCATGATTCAAACGTGTGCCACATACGACACGCCCCTTAAATAATAATAGACTTCCGCGTAGGCTACACCGGTGTATCCTCACTCTGATCTCCTTCAGAAGCCTCCTCTCTCCTCGCTCCTCGTCTCCTTCAGGTGCATTTAAGCAATTGGAAGATCCTTCATCATGGCGGAGGGGAAACGACTTCCGGGTCGACGAAGGAGAGAGGAGACAAGGACGCACAATTCAACGTAATGAAAAGAACCCTTAGCCTCAAAACTTGAATCAACACAAGTTCCACGTCACTCCCCTTCCCTCTCTGCTGCCCTCATGCCCCGCCTCCAAGCCCCTCCTCCCTGCTGCGTATATGCTGTTGTTGGTAGTTGTGGTATGGGCATTTTCTCCTTTGTGAGTGGCTGTAGCTTCGCCATAGCTTTCACTAGCCTCCTGACGCCGCTCACAGAGCTGTTTGACTGAGCGGCAGCCGGCAGCATGAGCGGTGGGAGGGGGCGGTTTGCAGCGTGTGTGAGTAGTGATTGACAGATGTCAGGCACTCCCTTAGACGCTCCTCTGGCTCTGATTGGTTGTTTTGTGTTGGGCGTGGTGGATTCTTGCAATTCGCAGTAGGAGCAGTAGGTTGGACCAATGGAGCTGTTTTGTTTTTTTTAACTGATTACATGTTTCATGTACTGCTGTCTGGACATAGTGACAGTTTTAGCAAATACAAAAAAAATTACTTTTATGCAAGTTACCTACTGCAGCTTTAATGAACACAATTTCCCAAACTCTGAGATGTTCACCACAAATGCAATGGTTTGACAAAGGCAAGTCCATGAGTAAATTGAAGTGTTAGCTCTGACATGTCTGTATTAACAGCAGGACAGGGAGATGTGACTAGACAGTTGAAAATGAATACCTCAGATGTACAGTACACAGTATACTCTATTGTCATGTCAGCTCCATATTTCATACAAGGGCACTACACTAGTAGTCTTGTTATTTTCTGTCAGTGTCAACATGTTATTTTGGCGTCATCATGTTACTTCACTGTCCCCATGAGATTCTCCTGCACTCTGAGGAGTGCATGATGAAAGACACTTTGGTTTCATGGGAACTGAGGGGCTTTCATAGTGCATGAATAGCGCATGAACTGACTGTGCTTACTATACACCTGTTAAAATTGGGATTTGAAAATACAGGAAATGTTCTGGCACCTCTTCCTGGGCCATCCAGACACTCTTACGACTGTCCACATACCCATTACATTTAGACAAGACTGCACACAGTGAATCCTAAAATCACCACAAGGCAGCCACTTTCTTTAAAGTATCAGAGCAACAAGGATTGAGTGAATTAATTCCTACATTAAATGACTACAGTTAGGTTGTCAGAATCAGATACCTGTTGAAATTGAAATGCTGTGAACATCCCTCCATTAAGGCTGCAGTACGTAAGGTCGAGAAGAGAGCAGACTTAGCCTCAAAATTTGAACTAACGCAAGTTCACGTCACTCCCCCTTACTCTCCGCTGCACTCATGCCCTGCCTCCAAGCCCCTCCTCACTGCGATGTCTGCCGTGACAACCAGTAAAGTTAGCCTTAGCATCGTAAACAGGCTAACTCTGCCCTGCCGGTAATATACCATACATGCTCTGGAGTGTTATTGTAACAATCACCATATTAGCTTTGTATTGTTCTCGTGTCATCGACAGTTATTTGTCTAAATAAACAGAACAGTTTTATGCCGGTCTCACTGGGGCGAACATGTGCCTCCAACTTTATTCTTCGCGTGTGTGTTTTATCTATACACTGTCGCTCTGGCGCACCTTGCTTACGTCATTTCAGTAGACAGTGGTTAAAACAGACATGCTCAGAATACTACATCTCCTTTCTTTAAAAAAAAAACAGTGAACGCATATAGCTGTAGCTGCCAACAATATTATAGCATTATTATTTCAAACCTTTTAAACTTAGCTTAGCTACTTCAAGGCAGTTATGTCTATCAATGCGTATAGGCAGGATATAACTGAAATAGAACATGCCATTAGTAAATTCTTTTTCTTGAACATTTCTGTAAACATTAGCAGTACCACATAGCACATTTGCACTGTTAACTCTGGCATGCTTTAACTGCAGGGTAAAAAAAACAAACAAAAAAACACTTTTAACATCAACACATGGCATGTTTCTTCACAGGTCCAGTCTGTCTCTTGGTTTCACAATGCGACCTGACTTGGTGGTGGTGAAGTGCAGGGTTTCTTTGAGGCCTGTTTGACCCACAGTGTCCTGCTGCATAGTCACTGGCTCAGCATTCTCAGGATCAGGGTCACAAGTTGGTGCTTCTCGATCTGTGCTGTTCTCAGTCTTTAGGAGGTGATGTTTGTTGCGTCTGAGCACCTGACCTTCACCTGTGAGGATGTTGTATGACCTCGGTGTGCCTGCTGAATCTATAACTGTTGCAGGCTGCCAGTTTCCACTTGGCAGCCGGAAACGGATTGTGGCTCCTGCTGGCAGGGCAGGCCGGGTCTTTGCAGTCCTGTTGTAGTACAGTTTCTGTCGTTTCTGGCAGGTTTCCCTCCTGCTGTGAACTGTGCTGCGGCAGACGAGCTCTGGTTCAAGTTATTTGTCAGTGGTTGGAAGGATTGAACGCAGACGCCTGCTCATTAACCGCTGCGCTGGTGATTTCAGTCCGTCAACAGGGGTGTTTCTGTATTCCAACAGACTCAGGTAGGGGTCTGTCTGCTGTGCATGCGCCTTGTCCATGAGGCCTTTGGCTGTTTGGACAGTCCTTTCAGCTAACCCATTACTCTGTGGGTACAGTGGGCTACTTGTTATGTGCTCAAAGTCCCATGCACGAGCAAAGTCTTTGAACGCCTGCGAGCTATAACAGGGTCCATTGTCGCTGATTAGCGTCTATGGCACTCCAAACCTGGCAAACATGGCCTTGAGTTTTTTAATGACTGTGCTGGATGTGAGGCTGGTGAGTTTTTCCACCTCAAAGTATCGGCTCTAGTAATCAACAGCAACAATATAGTCGGTGTTGTTCCACATGAACAAATCCGTGGCGATCACCTGCCAAGGTCGCCCTGGAATAGGATGTGATATCATCGGCTCCTTTTTGATGGAGTTCCATCGCTCCAGGCAGATGTCGCCTTGCAGGCGGACATTTCTTGCGTGACTCCAACCTGAGGTGATGACCGGCCTCAACATTGAGAGCTGCTCATCTTGCGCTGTGGCGGCTCTGATCTCTGCCATTTTGGTGTTACTTACTGGTGCATTACTGACCACGGTATGTATTTGCAAGTCCATACCTTCACTCAGTGAGCTCTCACTGCACTCGATGGGCTTTCTGGAAAGTGTATCTGCAACTGGTATTTGTTTTCCAGGCTTATGTGTAATGATGATGTCATACCGCTGTAATTGCAGTATCATCCGTTGCAGTCGTGGGGGAGCTGCTGCCAGAGGCTTTCGCATGATTGACTCCAGCGGTTTGTGGTCTGACTCGACAACCACCTGTCGACCGTAGAGGTACTGATGAAACCGTTTGCATCCAAACAGTACCGCATACAGCTCCTTTTCTATCTGAGCATAGTTTTCTTCGGTCTCAGTCAGTGCTTTGGATGCGTATGCAACTGGTTTCTCTCCTTGGAGTAGCACAGCTCCTAGTCCACATTTTGATGCGTCGACTTGCAGCTTAACATCTTTTGTGTGGTCAAAGTATGTGAGTACGGGGCCAGGCTCCTGTGTCAGCAGGTCTTTCACATGCTGAAAAGCAATGTCATGGTTTGAGTCCCACACAAACTCATTGCTCTCTTTTAACAGTTGTCTGAGGGGAGCTGTTGCCTCGGAGAGTCTGGGGGGGAACCTGGAGAGGTAGGTGACCATGCCCAGTATGGTCTCCAGCTCTGCCTTGCTGTGCAGGGGAGCCATTTCTCTGATCACCTTGACCTTGTCAGGGTCAGGCCGGATGCCTTCTCGTGTCAGTCTGTGACCAAAATAGCTCACCTCTGGCACACATATGATGCTCTTGTCCTCGATGAGCTTTATCCCTGTCTCTCTAGTCCTCTCCAACATGGCATGCAGGTTTGCGTCGTGCTCCTCCTTGGTGCGGCCATATACCAGGATGTCGTCCACGATGGCTGCGACGCCCTGAAGCCCTTCGTAAGACTCATCCACCCTTCTTTGAAACTCATCCTGTGCAGAAATTATTCCAAAGGGGAGTCGCTTGAACCTGTATCTGCCATAGATGGTGTTGAAGGTGGTCAGCATGGATGATTCATGGCTTAGTTTGATAGACCAATAGCCGGATCTGGCATCTAGCACGTTGAAATATTGTGCTCCAGCTAGTCTCGGCGTAATGTCATCTAGAGTGGGAAGCGGAAAGTGTGGCCTCTGTATGGCTTTGTTTAGGGGGCGAGGATCAAGGCACACCCTGAGCCTTCTAGTTTTGGGTTTTTCCACTGCCACTAAAGCATTTACCCATTCAGTCGGCTCTGTCACTTTTTCAATAATGTCCATTTTCTCCATTTCATTCAGTTCATCCTTGAGCCTGCTGCGGAGAGCGTATGGAATACGGCGAGGGGGGCACACCACTGGTGTAGCTGAGGGCTTGAGATGAAGGACGCATTCTCCAGGAAATAGTCCAATGCCCTTGAACACATCGGCAAACTCTGTTGTGATGCTTGTGTGTGTTCCTGGCTGTACTTTGACTGTGTATACCAGTTTAACTATGTTTAGGTCTAGACATGCTCTCAGACCCAAGACAGGGGGAGCGTTTTTAACATATACTATGTCAAAATCTAGCATAGCTGTTTCATTTTTGTATCTGCATGTTAGCTTGCAAGCTCCTTTAACTTTGAGCCTCTGTCCTCCATATCCTGAGATGGCACTGTCTGATGGGCCTAACACTACACTTCCAAACATTTTGTGGAACATGTGTGCTGGTATCACATTAGCTTGGGCACCTGTGTCAGCTCTGAACTTTAATTTGTGCCTCGCTTTGCCTATTTCTATTTCTGCAGATGCCTGTTCTCTGCCTGTGTTTGCATGTAGTTTCGTTATAGTGTCAATATACAACTCAGGTGATGTCTGCTCTGTGCAGTCTGAGACCGCATGCACTTTTTTGGGCTTAATTTTGCTTGTTTCTGTGATGTTTGTGTCCTACAAACTTTGGCAAAATGGTTAAATTTCTTGCATTTGTTACATTGCCTCACAGCAAGAAGGTTGCCGGTTCAAGCCTTTCTGTGTGAAGTTTGCATGTTCTTCCCATGGGTTCTCTCCGGTACTCCGGCTTCCTCCCACAGACCAAAAACATGCTCATTAGGTTAATTGATGACTCTAAATTGTCCGTGGGTGTGAGTGTGAATGTTTGTTTGTCCTTGCATGTGGCCCTGCAATCGGCTGGCGACCGGTTCAGGGTGTACCCCGCCTCTTGCCCATTGTAGCTGGGATAGGCTCCAGCCCCCCGCAACCCCGAAAGGGATAGGCGGTATAGATAATGGATGGATGGATGTTAAATTGTGTTATCATTAGTGTGTGTGTGTGTGTGTGTGTGTGTGTGTGTGTGTGTGTGTGCTTGCACTAATGTCAGCCTTAGCATATTCTAACTCCTCTTTATTTCTGGAACATCATTGCATTACATTGCTTCTTCACAAGTAATATCACGTATATGTGTGTTCAGTTAGCTTTTTTCCTGCTATTTTTATCAACTGCATTTCACACAATTTATTTACTGTACATTCTGGTAGTTCTGGTAGTAAGGCTGCTGCATCTAAACTGACATATATAAAACAACACAACAAAACAGAAGCATGCCATATTGACATAAAGTCAATAAGGTAATGGTTTGTGTCCACATAAATGCCTCTGTAGCCTACATTCATTAAAGTAGAGGGAGGGCTTCCAAAGCTGTGGTCTACACACTCCAACTTAAATGTGTTACATCAGTAAATTATTGTTTCAATTTCAGTTCTCAATCATAAAAGCCGTCTCTTTTGTTAACATTAATCCCCACCCCCAGCTGTGCAATCTAAACACAATGTCCCATTCCACTGTGATTTGTTTTCATCATAATTAAACATTTTACTGTCACACTGAACTCACTCTCTCATGAGAGTCATATTTGCAAAGCTGAGGTGTAAATACCTTCACTAGCTCATCTAGAACTGATTCTGCAAATATTGCAAATCAGTAGCTTTCCGTTCATTCATCACTAACAAAAGAGGGAACCAACTGATCCTGATTTTAGAAGGCAAGAGAGGATGTAAGGAGAAAACATTTTGTCATCATGACATCATCAAACAAACACTATGTGCGCAGAGAATGCTTAAAAGACTGTTAAATTGAAGCCATTTAAAAACATGTCAGCATCACGGTTCAGACAAATTGTCGCAATCAGTCCGTGTGTTACCAATGGATATGTAGAGGTACACAGAGAATGAAAGTCTAATTTGACATTCTGCGTTTAGATTACACTCTGGAGCTTATACGCCCTCTCAAACACATTTGCCAGTCAGCTGGGAAGTGGGTGGTACTGCACTGGGCTTGAGATGCTGTGGGCTGAAAAGAGATAAAGCCATGGCTGTTCCTTGTGTGAAAGGTGTCTTTGATGTTCAAACCTGAAAATTGCAGTTTTAGGTATTCAAAATGTTGCTGTAGGCAGAAATATTATTGGTGTCAAGTTAAACTTAACCAAACAACAATAAACACAACATACATATTATCACCACATAAGTTGTTCTGGTGAACACATTAGCAAACTATTCCCTGTTTACACATGTATCTAGGAGACTCAGAACAGCATTTTGAGTTTTCTTGTCTCTGGCCACCAGTGGTGTAGCAATACCATAGTGTAGGAATACTATGTTACAAGTAGTTACAAGTCCTGCATTCAAAATTTTTAAAAAAAAAAAGAAAAAAGTAAAAGTACAAAAGTATTAGTGTAAAATAAAAGATCTCCAGAACAGAATGGACAGTGTCAGAATATTTTGTATAATATCACTGAATTATAATTAGTCACATTTTAATGTAATGTTGCAGCTGTTTATGTACTCAATTCGTCCATCCATCCATCCATCCATCCATCCATCCATCCATCCATCCATCCATCCATCCATCCATCCATCCATCCATCCATTTTCTATGCTGCTTATCCCTTTCAAGATACTGCCATTCTGAGGGCAAACTCCTGACCTAGTAGGTCAGGATGGCCCATGACCTGTCTGGCTTTCTGGACTACACGTTTCTTCCAGAGGGAGTTCAGGTCTATCATCTGAACTCCGATGATCTTTGAGCAAACTTTCACAATGCTGCTGAGACTATTTTTCTCCTTTGCTGACAGTCCATAAAAGCAGCAAATAAAAGAAAAAGTTAAAAGACTTTCAATATACGAATGATAAAAACTACACAAAATGCTCTTAGAAACATTAAAAGAACTCAGTTTACGCAACAAGTATATCCTTTGTTGACCCCCTTTCACAATTGACTCTGTGTTTATGTTGAACTTAAGTTTGGAGTCAAACATGGTTCCTAGGTACTTATATGTTTCCACAATCTCAACATCATCTCCATGGATGGTGCTGGCTACTGGTTTAGGGCAATTCCTCCTGAAATCAATCACTAACTCCTACAGCTAAGTCCTATAGCTGTCTGTATACATGATGAATAACAAAGAAGAGAGGACACAGCCTTTAAGTTTAAGAGCAACAATAAAATCTGATCTGGTAGATTAAAATAAGACGAGAGCTGCTCAATTAAAATATGAGGCTGCATTTTATTAAAAGCTGAGGGAAAAGTCAGCAAATAAAAGCCTTGCATGTGCACTGGGTTTTTCAAGGTGCTTGTACAGCCTGTCTAAAATAAAAATCTTAGCATCATCTACACTTTTCCCAGGCTGATAAGCAAATTGGAGAGGATCAAGTTTGCCATTAATCAAAGAAATAATTTCTGCTTTCATTAATATTTCAAAAACTTTCATCACAAGGGACATGAAAGCGACTGGTCTAAACTCATTTAACTCCCTTGGATTACTGATTTTTGGAACAGGGATTATGGTAGATGTCTTCCATATAGTCGGTATCTGGCCACTCTCGACACACATCATGAAAAGTGATGCAAACACTTCACTGAGCTGGTCAGCACGGTGCGTCCACAAATAGAGTCTGGGCCGGCAGCCTTATGTATATTTACTCTCTTAAGGAGATTTGTGACATTTTCCTGATTAATCACAATATCATCCTGAGGTGACAAAGACAAAGACAAAGATTCCCGCGACATGGAAATATCACTTAAGAAATCAGATCTTTCAAGCCGAGAGAAAAATGAGTTAAAACAGTTTGCCAGATTGTCATTATCCACACCATTTATATGAATGGCCTGTGTGGTCTCACAAGATGACTGATTAAGTGATGCCATAGATTTTATTCCTCTCCCAGCTGCTCTGAGGTCACCACTGCAATACTGACTCTCAATTTTGTTTTTGTACTTCATTTTAGCCTTCCTTATTTCAACCTTGACTTCCCTAGAGGCAATTTTTTTCGCCAGGGGATCTCCTGAGTAGAAAATTATTTTCTTTTTATTTATCACTACTTTCAGTTCTTTAGTTACCCAGGGTTTGTTATTTGGGTAAGTGACCACTTTTTTAGTTGGTATTACCAAGTCCATGCATGTATGATGAGATGATATCAGAAAGATCATTTATATCATCACACCCATCATAAAAACAGTGCCAGTCTGTACACTCAAAACAAGCCTGGAGGGAGGAGATGCTGTTCTTATTGTTCTTATGGTTTGTATACAGGCATGAGATACACACTACTGTGGTAAGAGGCACTGAAGGAAGACATAGGCAGGGATTTGTAAGCCCCACTTACAGAGCCATAGCATAAATCCAGTATAGTGTTCTTGTGTGTGTTAGGACAAGTCACATACTGCTCATATGTCCTCAAAGTTTTTTTTAAGTTACAATGATTAAAATCTGCAAGGACAAACTTGGGTGCCTCAGGGCAGATGGAGTCCAGCTTATGCGTGACGTCACCGATCAGCTGTGCTGCAGCAGAAGCGTCTGCTCGCGGGTGAATGTACACTAGTGTGTAAAAGAGTTGTTGGAATTTGCGAGGAAGATAAAAGGGGCGTAGAGAGATAGACAGTAATTCCACATCCATTGTACATATCTTCTCTCTGATCACTACAGTGTTACAGTACCTCTGGTTCATGTAGAAGCAAACTCCTCCACTCGACTTTTGCAGGTGATCTCCGGAGACCGGTCCATACGAATTGGGCTTCCAAACCCAATTAAGATCAGGTCAGAGTCTTGATCTGTATCACCGAGCCATGCTTCGGTGAAGGCAAAAAGGGAGGTATCTTTTACTTCCCGTTTAAACTTGGTGTATGTTTCCAGTTCATCTATTTTGTTATGTATAGATTGAAAATTTGACAGCAGGACAGAAGGAAGCGGTGGTAGTTTACGATGACTGTCAAGCCGGAGAGTCTTTAATCTCCGTTGTAAACCACCTCTTCTTCCACGTTTCTGATAGTTCGGTTTCTTAGACGGCCTGTGGAGCTCCAACGGTACACTCGCAGGAATCTCGCTGGCATTGGAAAACTGTAAGGACAGGTGAAGTTCTTGGCTGAGAGTAACTCTCCCAGACACGTCAAGTCCTTCGACGACATGACAGGCAAGATCCAGCGACAGCGTTGCCAAGCAGACAAGTACAAAAAGCTTCATGATTGTCCCCTGCACTGACAGATCTCCCACCCTTCACGAATTAAAAACAATAATGACAACATGGCAGACACACTTAAAAACAGTTAAAAACAAACAAATAAACACGAGCGACCGGGAAACTGTGAGGTCGCACGCTGAGGAGTGCCCTTGTTAGTCCGCCAGATGTAAAAAAGAATGCACCAGTTAGACTGCCAGGTAACTTAATCCATGATTATACATAAGAATTTATTTATTAGTAAAAATAAGCAGAATCTGCAAAGCAACTAGTAACCAAAGTTTTAAAGCCGGAGTGTGGGACTTTAACATAGAACTGAACATCTGTTACACTCAAGTCCTTGCCAAATGGGTTCAGACAATACTGATTAAACCTATCACTGCCAGGTAAATATCTCAGTATTTTCGCAGAGTACAGAGCTTTTAAAGGTCCAGCATGTAGGATTTCGGAGGATCTATTTGCAGAAAGTGAAGAAAAAAAAAAGGTGTAATACTCTGGTTGTTCACTTCCTTGGTCTTCTCTGCCTTGAAGCAATGAATAGATGTGAGCTAGTCAGCCAGAGGGCTAAGCACCTGGACTGAGGGAAAGCTACTAACTTTAGCTGGTACCAGCCAACTGTCTTGCAAAGCAAACTATGCCTATATTTCTGAAATGCAAATAATCGTAACTAATTGCATTTCATTTTCACACATTTGAAAATAGATTGATGCTCGACTCCCAATTTAAGCAACATGCTTGAGCTGTACCCTGTGTGTGTGCGTACTTGCTGTTACCTGTGAACTGATTTCATCCTGCAACAGTTTGAAGAATCCAATACATGGGTAAAGCAGGTGTGTGAGTTTTTGAGGTATGATCTGCCATAATTGGAATATATTTGACTCATAATATAAGTAATCAAAACTGCATATTATAAAAAACAAGGATAATAAAATTTGGCAAACATGAAAAAAATCCAGATAATAAAAATCTGGCATGTGCCTCTCCAGCTTCAATGGTCATCACCTGCTCAAGTATATAGTGGCATAAAATGGAAATACAAGTATCTCGCAACTTAACTTAAGGACACTTGAGCAACTGTTCTTAGTTATGTTCCACCACTGGTGGCCAGTGGCACTTACTCTTCCTAGCTCTGATTTCCAACCTCCGGATCAAGGAATATACAGGTCATCTGTTGTGAATGTCATGCTGTCAACTGTATGTACAAGTATAAGAGTGTGGCAAACAACATACACACCATAAATAAAATTAAATAAGGACCCTGAAATTATACCATCAGGAAAGTGGCATTTCAGCCAGAATATTATTTAATTAATATTTTAGGTGAGAGGGAGGACAACATTGATAAAATGTTGATAAAATCAGATAACTAGTTGAGTTTTAATCATTGTTTTACGTCAAACATCACTTATCATGTTCATGATACAAGTATAGAGTCAAACATCCATCCATCCATCCATTTTCTATACCGCCTATCCCTTTTGGGGTTGTGGGGGGGCTGGAACCTATCTCGGGCGAGAGGCGGGGTACACCCTGGACCAATCGCCGGTTGATCGCAGGGCAATACACAAGACAAACATTCACACTCACACCTAGGGGTAATCTTAGAGTCACCAATTAGCCTAATGAGCAAGTTTTTGGTCTGTGGGAGGAAGCCAGAGTGCCCGGAGAGAACTCACGCATGCATGGGAAGAACATGCAAACTTTGCACAGAAAGGCCCTGCCCGGGGATCAAACCAGCTACCCTCTTGCTGTGAGGCACACGCACTACCTGCTGCGCCACCGTGCTGCCCTCTAGAGTCAAACATTAAAAAATAAAAAAATAAATAAATATATATATATATATATATATATATATATATATATATCAAGAAAGGTGTATAATATAATATTGAACATGTATTTTTGGCTTTCCTCTGCAGACTTCAGATGTCAGAACTTGTGCAAGCAGGGTAACAGAACAGAGAAAAGACCCAAATGCAAACAACTGAGGCAGATCTAGTCCAGTTCAGTGATTTAATACAATGAACTGAGGTACATAGGCTTATGGAGTATGTGAGACAGGCAAGGGTAAAACCAGAAGGCAGCGTAACACCAGCAAACAAATCAAATAAGGAGCCGACAGGAATCCAAAGTCCAGTAAACAGGCAAAAAGATCAGACACACAAAATAGGCAGGCAAAAAACAGGCTCCACATACATTTAAACAGAGCAATAGTACATACGCTACAGATCCATGACATGAAGCACATGGTAACTGACTTGGGGGCTGAAATTTGAGGGCTGAGTACCGAGGGGAAGCAGGCAAGAGGATAGCTGAAGCCAGGCGGAAGAATCGTTTCCAGCAGAGCAGTCAGACACCAGAAACGCTGAGGCAGAGCACGAGGAAGGCAGGTGAGTTTACCGGGAGGCAGACGAGGAGAGCAGGTCGGGAACAGGCAAAGTCGGCAACAGGTGATCAAGCAGGATAACAGTGGAAAGTCTCACATACTGCAGTAGAACAATCTGGCAATGAGTGAGAGTGCTGGAGAGGCTTATATGCAGGGCTGATTATGATGAGCTGCAGCTGTGTTGGCAGGTGAACAGAGTAATGCTGATGAAGTGGGCGCGGCTGGCAGGTAGAGTGGAGCAGAGGGAGTGAGAGTGGAAAAAACACTGCAGCTAAGTGATCGGAAGTGGATGAGAGACAGAGACTATGACAGGCATGAAGCCTTGGGGCCTCAAATATTTCTAATCCTGTTTCTTGATAAAGTCAATTTTCAACTATTGTAAGAGCTTTGCCCCAAATCCATGTATCTATATTGGTACCTGCTGAGCTGAACAGCTTTTAACTGCCGTCCAGAGGACGATCTTACTGAAATATGACACATTCCATGAAAGAGTCCATATTGATATTCAGCGTTCATTCTTACGTCCTTTGATATGATGGGAATTGATCAGAGTCTAGATCTGTACATCAGTACAGCACCCTCACAAAGGTGCGAATAGCTCTAATTAGCACATGAACGCTACCGTCGTTGATCTACTCAGGCTGGCCTGCAAGCCTCACAAACAACCATTGGATGATTCCACAGGCATTTTAAAAAGAAACCCTCATATGATTGGATAGCAACTCCAATCACATGAATGAGTGATCATGCGATTAGATGGCAACTCTGCTGTTATTGGTCATCTGTGCACCACAAAAATAAATAAATAAATAAACACACACACACACACACACACACACACACACACACACACACACACATATAGATATGTTTATTTATTTATTGATATATTTGATATTAGTGCTGTCAGGCGATTAAAAAAATTAATCTAATTAATAACAGGATTTGTAATTAATTAATTAATTAATCGGATTTTAATCTCATATCTCCTAAAGGTCCCCAAATAAAGAATTTGAATTCTAGGACATTACAATTCACTGACATTCACATTACAGCTGGTGAATTCTTTTCATCACTCTTTCATCATCTCGACGGTAGCTGGAAATTAGAGTCAGATGACGCTATCTGAAACGCCTCTTTTAGGCCCTCGTCTTCCACGATTGAAATCAGCCTGCAATCAGCAGCAACCCAATTTGCGATTGAGTTTGTCAGTTTTTCTGTCGTGACTTTGCTCATTCGTTTTCCTAACTCAGCAAGTGTGGGTTGGCGGAGTGAGCTCACGGTAGCACTAGCGGCACTAGCAGCAACTACATGTTTAGCGTTTAAATGATAATTCAGGCTGGAGCTGCTACGGTGATAGGAAAATTCTTTTTTACACAAGGTACAAATCACTGCGTTCTTGTTAATAGTCCTGTCTTTGTTCTTTTTATAAATAAACTTGCCGTTCAAAGGTCCAAGTAGGCTTGCCCCGCTCTCCGGTGTCGCATCCATGTCTGTTGTCACCCTGCTTTTGACTAGTGGCGCAGGTAGGATGCGACCTCACTGCAGCCTACTGGTCACTCAAAGGGCCAAATTTAAAATGCTTGCGCATTGATTTGCCACTCATGATTAATTACGTTAATTTTTATAGCGTGTTAATTTGCAGCGTAATTAATTAATCTAATTAACGCGTTAAACTGACAGCCCTAATATATATATATATATATACATATATATATTTGTTTTAATTATTCATTTATTTGAACACAAAGAACACAGCTGACAGAAACATTTTGAAAAAGTCAAACACACATCAACACGGAACAACCAAATAAAACCAGTGACTACTGGGGACTGGGCCACACAGCTGGTGCCTGGAAAAAGCAAGGAAATGTGCAGAGGGGTTCCCTGATAAGAGTCTCTGGGTTGGGCCATGCCATGGGTCCATGGTGCATGAAAAAAAGAGTCTAAGGCCTCTGGAAATGCTTCTTTACTGCCTCTTGGTCATACTGAGTTGTCGCCTGTCTCTTTGAAGGGGACTCGATGCAAAGCCTCTTGCGGTGTGTCGCCACATACTTTGGGTCGCTCTCCTGCCGCTCTTGCAGTGTCTCCAGTTGGGAGAGCTAGGACAATAGTATAATATTAGTACTGCTAAGAAACAATAACACATGATAACTAATGTGAACATGTTTGTCAAAAACAATGTAGCTAATAAATAAAATTCAGCCTATTTTTGAAAATAAGGTGGCATTCATGTAACTCTTACCCGCTTCCTTCTCTGTCTGCTGCGAGCTGAAATCTTCACAGCTGCTGCCTGAACTGAAAGAGCTGGCTGGGCATACCTGAAGCTCCTCCGCACTGTCTTGAAATATGTCTTACAGGCTGCTGGAAGAAAATATATATTCGTTAGAAATAATTAAGACAGGCTTCAGGAAAGTAAAAACAAAAACAACAAGAAACAACAGAAAATGGGTTAAATAAAAAAACTTGCATAAAAGGACTCCTCTGTCCACACCATCCATGTCTGGACCAGTTAAAGTCGCCATCAAATATGATGTCACCACTTCGTTGTGGGATTAGTTCAGTCGGTAAAACACAAAAAGTACAAACAGGTCATGCAACATTTACATTTACTTACATTCTGCAGAATATATCATGTGTATTTCTGTGTTTTTTATTATCTTACCCCTGCTCAGGTTCATATCGCCTGTTGATTCCGTCACCATTGTGCAGATGCCGCACCTTTTCCTTAAAAATACAAAAATACATTGTCTGTCAAATACAGGACTTTTTACTTCTGGCGCCGTACGAGCGGCAGCCTGTTACAGCAGCTCTCTAGACTCTGAGGAGTTTTTCTTATCTTTCTGTTTTTCTTGTGCGTCTTTTTTATTCATTTTAGTTCTACGTGTTTGTAAATGTCTGGCACATCAGAGACAGTAATCACGGTAACTCTGGCGCTACTACTTGATCACTTTTACAACTCGTGCAACTTTCTCCGCATCTGTGGGTCCGTGGGAGACGATGGCTCCCATTGTTTACAGTAGGGATCAGCTGCTGGCCCTGCCTAACACAGCTGTGCGGCCCGGAGGAGCGACCTGATGTCCCCCGCGAGTTAAGGAGGAGGATGCGGGGGTGCTGCGCTGGGATCAAAGTTGTGACAGGAGAGCTTATTGACAAACTCTCCTGTCCGTCATCATGGGGAACGTAAAATCTCTCCCCAATAAGATGGATGAGCTGACGGCGTTGACCCGACATGAGCAGGAATACTGGCGGTGCAGTTTGCTACTGTTCACAGAGCTTGGTTGGAAACGCAGCACACAGATGCGACTGTAGCGCTGGATGGATTTTCACTTGTACGGGCACACTGGACAGAGAGAAGCGGTAAGAGGAAAGTAGGAGGGCTGGCAGTGTTTGTGAACGATAGATGATGTAATTCCAGGCACATCACTATCAAAGAGCAGCACTGCTGCCCAGACACTGAACTGTTGGTTGTTAGTCTGCGGCCATATTATCTGCCGCAGAAGTTCTCACACGCCATAGTGGTGGCTGTGTGTATTCCTCCCTCTGCTAACGCTGATGCAGCCTGTGATGTCATCAACACCGTGATCAGCAGGCCCCAGACTCAGAAACCACAGGCCCTCTAACTGATCTCTAGGAATTTTAATCATGCCTCTCTGTCCTCCACTCTGCCCAAATTCATCCAGTATGTCACATGCCACCAGAGACAATAAAACACTGGACTTAGTCTATGCCAACACCAAGGAGGCATACGAAACATCACCCCTCCCTCTTCTGGGAAGCGCTGATCACAACCTGGTTCATCTCCTGCCTGTCTACTAGCCCCTTGTTAACAGGCTACCAGCTGTGTCCCGCAGAGTGAAGAGGTGGTCTGACAAGGCTGAAGAGGCTCTGAAGGACTGCTTCGATACAACCGTGTGGGATATATTCAGTGACTCTCAGGAGGACATCGACAGTTTGACAGACAGCATCACAGACTACATAAACTTTTGTGTGGAGAACACTGTACCCATCAGGACTGTACGGTGTCACTCCAACAACAAACCCTGGATTAATCCTGATATTAAGGCTCTTTTAAAGGAGAAGAAGAGGGCCTTCAAGTCAGGAAACAAAGAGGAAAATCAGGGAGGGGAAGGACAGATACAGGAGGAGAGTGGAGGAACAGCTGAAGGAGAACAACACCAGGGGAGTCTGGAGAGGCCTGAAAACTGTTTCAGGCCACCAGAAGACAAACTCTCAGGCAGCTGGGGATTCAAAGTAGGCAGATGAGCTGAACACCTTCTGCTACAGGTTTGATGAAGCATCTGCCCCTCCCCCAGCTGTACCAGCACTGCAGCAGCCCTCCTTTGATCTGCCAGCACTCTGCCCAAGTACCCCACTGTTGCCCCCCCCCCCAACACACACAGTATTCAGCTCACTGCCACCAACGCCACCCCCCAGTGTTCCTCCCAGCCCCCCATCCACTTCACAAGACACTCAGCCCCCCTGCTCCAACTTGTCCCTCACACCTCTCCAGGTAAGAAATCAGCTGAAGAGGTTAAAGACCTCAGTCCCAGGCTCCTCAGATCCTACTCTGATCAGCTGAGCAGGATCATTGGATATCTGTTCAACCTGAGTCTGAGGCTGGGAAGGGTGCCACGCCTTTGGAAGACGTCCTGCATGGTACCTGTGCCAAAGACCTCACATCCTAAGGACCCTAGCTGCTACAGGCCAGTGGCACTAACATGAAACCTCATGAAGGCCCTGGAGCGACTGCTCCTTGCCCACCTGCGCCCCCTGGTGAGCTTGTCCATGGACCCGCTGCAGTTCGCATACCAGCCTGGCATCGGAGTGGACAATGCCCTCATCTTCCTCCTCCATTGAGCCCTGTCTCACCTGGAGTTGCCTGGGAGCTCTGTTCAGGTCCTTTCCTGGACCTCAGCAGTGCTTTCAACACCATCAGGCCAGCCATCCTGAGAACAGTATGTGAGGACACGGGACTGTGTGTCAGGTACTATCCTCTGCAGTGTGGGGACCCCCCCCCCCCCCCCCCGGGAACGGTGCTCACCCTCTATACGGCTGACTTTTCCCACCTGTCACCCATCTGCTACCTACAGAAGTTCTCTGATGACTCTGCCATTGTCGGGGACGATAGGTCATACAGAGGACTCATCCGGGATTTTATGGACTGGTGTCAGCAGAACCACCTCCTGATCAATGCGGATAAAACCAAGGAGCTGGTTGGAGCTGGTACTCTCCCCCATCACCAGTGAACATCCAGGGAAGGGACATTGAGATGGTGACATCTTAAAGTACCTGGGTGTTCATCTGAACAACAAACTGGAATGGACTCATAATACCACTGCACTTTATAAAAAAGGACAGAGCAGACTCTATCTGCTCAGGAGGCTGAGGTCTTTTGGGGTGCGTGGGGCACTCCTGAAGACCTTCTATGACTCTGTTGTGGCCTCTGGCTTGTTCTATGGTGTAGTCTGCTGGGGGAGCAGCATCACAACAGCTGACAGGAAGAGGCTGGACAAACTCATCAGAAAGGCCAGCTGTGTCCTGGGATGCCCTCTGAAACAGGTGGAGGAGGTGGGAGAGAGGAGGATGACAGCCAAGCTGTCCTCCATGACAGACAATGACTCCCACCCCCTCCAACACACACTCACTGCACTGAGGAGCTCCATCAGTGATAGGATGCTACATCCAAAGTGTGTGGAGTAGCGGTATCGCAGGTCATTCCTTCCTGCAGCCATCAGACTGTACAACAAAAACTGCTCCAAGTAATCAGTACAATAATATGTATAATAATCTGTGCAATAACCTGTGAGACAATCTGTGCAATAACCTGTGCAATAATCTGTGCAATACTACTGGTACATAGCAGTCTGTAAATACTATTTAAAATTTTTTAGGATGACATTTTTTTCTTTCTGTCCCACCTTTTTGTACAGATGTAGCGGCCTCGAAATTCCCCTAATCTCATGCTGGGGCCCTGGCGGGTCTGTGACCGGTCCCTGCTCTGCAGTAGGCGGGTTTGTGACTGTAATGAGATCCCCCGCGATGACGTCATTGGCGCGGGGCCAACTCGTAACGCCCCTAAGCTCCATTTGCGGAAACTACCTGCACTCGCTCGATCAGTCCACCAGGAGGAGCAGTCATTATAATTGGTTACCGTGTCAGCTTTGCTGAGTCGTTCATTAGATCTGCACATAGCCTCCACTGCTGTAAGAAAAACTGCTTGTCTAGTAGAGCACCCTGTGCAGTTTTTTAAATATAATTATGCTTAATCATCCACATTATTGTAGTGCTCGTTCACAAACTTCTTGGATCTGCTCATCTGCCCATCCTGCCTTTTCCTCCACATCTCTCTCCACCTTTGGAGAGGCTCCCAGCGCATCTCTGCGTGCCGAGTGATTTGTGCCCAGAAAATTAATCATGAATAACAGAAGTTGTGCGTCGCGTTTTTCTAGCATTCTGAACTGCTAAACAGTTAAATGTTTAATACTCTGCCTGATTCGCGGAGCCACTCTGCTTTTCAGTTGGTGGGTTTCCTGTTTGTAGCGCATTTTAGATTTGCGGGTCGCTATTTGATGCGGTGACCAGCAATACGCAGAGTCCTGTATGTGTGTGTACAGTATATTACTGGACAGAAATCATTTACAGTGTGCTGAAGAGG